>NW_005871070.1:2563547-2797728 GCF_000147115.1 Myotis lucifugus | reverse complement strand
CTCCAACTTCCCCCCCTGCCAACCTGATCACCCTTCATGGCCCCCCTGCTGGCCTGATCACCCCATGCAGCCTGCTGTTCAGTCGTTTGGTTGTCCCTCACTAAGCCCCCTGCCAGCCTGGTCATAGGCAGCCATCTTGTGAGGGTGTGGGTTAATTTTCATCTCACCTCTTTATTATATAGGATATGCAAATAATTTATATAATTCATTTCATTGTGTATAATTTCTATCTCAAGCCTTTGGATAACTGGAGAAAGGGCGGCCCAGACATTTGACCCATGCTGTATGGATTACTCATCTGAGAGTTTAAAAGACAGGGTCAGCTTCATGGGTGTGTAACTTGAGCAGTCACCAGGGCCTACTCTTAGAAGAGCCTCATGCTTGGTTTATTGCTTTACCATTGTTGTCTTGAAAATTTTTAATTGTTGAACAAGGGGCCTTGCATTCTCATTTTTCCCTCAGCCTCACATTGTTTAACCCATTCTGGCTAAAAAGAATCTTAATATATTAAGAGCCAAAGTCTTTCATGTCATCCAGGCCCCGAGTGTTCATTGCACTCTATTTCTATACTTCATGAACTCAACAGGAGAAGAAGAGCTGAGGACCACCAGAGTCAGAATTGCCAGTCAGTGGGAGGATCTACCTATATTGTGGCCAATCATAGATTTCAGATGAACAAAACAAGCTTCTACTCAATAAGTGAGATTTCCAAGTACAGTGAAACCTGGTTAACAACTTTGGCTAGTGAGTGAGGTAATGCCACAGATGGGTAACTTGGAACATGCTTTGGATTCAGCTGTCCTCATACTTGCGATAAATCTTGGCCTAGAATATGGGGAGTAGCTGGGCAAAGATAGGTATAAATAACTTCACATTAGGAATATTTTTATGATTTATAAAAAGTCCTTCAATGCTTCTGTACTAAGCTAAATGAAAACCTGAACCCCTCTTGGAAGCCGCCTGCACGTGAAAAATGTTGCCCCAACTGCTGCTTTCAGGGTCGCAATTTTTATTGCCAGCAGGCGATCCGATGGTGGGGAAATTCCTCGCAAAAGCCCACAGATGCCCATTTTAAAGCATATCGTGTACTATTTTTATCTTCTAGAAGTTGAAAGGCTGCTGGCATCTGTAAGTCACCATTTAAAAGATAATAATGATTATTATTATTTTGCTTCCAAAGCAAATGATCCTAGAAGAACTTGTTTACTACTTGCCTTAATTAACTTATGCAAACTTAACAATTAAGATCTAGGTAAGCCGAAACCGGTTTGGCTCAGTGGATAGAGCGTCGGCCTGCGGACTGGAAGGTCCCAGGTTCGATTCCGGTCAAGGGCATGTACTTGGGTTGTGGGCACATCCCCAGTAGGACATGTGCAGGAGGCAGCTGATCGATGTTTCTCTCTCATCGATGTTTCTAACTCTCTATCTCTCTTCCTTCCTCTCTGTAAAAAATCAATAAAATATATTTAAAAAAAAAAGATCTAGGTAATATTTCAATTTTAGGCTGACGATTTTCCTCATGAGCTCAGAATTTATTTACAACACAAATATTTAAACTTTCTGAGAACATTATGCTTTTAAGATAAAAATTAAGTAATAACATAGTTTCTAGAAATCCCCATTAGTGATAAATGTGAAGCATTCATGTGCAATGGCACATTCAGGTATAATGTGATTGGTGTCAGACTTGGGTTCAAGTCTCTGCTTTGCTATTTACTATGTGATCCCGGGTACATGACTTGATATTTCCAAATTCATAACAGGATAACAACACTGAATGAATAAGGCTGATGTGAGGATCCATTACATAAGTGATGTAAGTGTTCAGCACAGTGACCGGGACAGGATAAACACTCCACAAATGCAGCTATCATCATTGATAAGATTTTCCCTCCAGAATTTTAATAGATTAAGTAGTTACCTTATTGACAGGAATCATGTTTTTGACATTATAGTAGAAGCCAAAATAAACCATGTTGAAAACTCCATGACGTCCCAAAGTTGCTGTAAATCCTTTGTTGAGGCCCTGGAGTCCCAAACCTTCCTTCTTAATGATGTGTTTTGCGTAGCTCATAGTGGATGGCTGCTGCAGGAGAGAGGGGCAAAGCCAGAAAAGATCATCTTTGGGAATGTGAGATAGAGTAAATTACTATATAGCTATCCTTCAAGCCAGAATTATTAGGGACTTCTTTCCCCAAACATGAACAATCAGGTCTAAATCCATGCTTTTAAAATTAGGAAACCCAAAAAGTAAACAAAATTGCATGTATAACAACAGGCCTTAAAGGGAAGATTGTTGGCAAAGAGAAACATCTTTGGTGGAATTAGTGAAACTAATGTCATGTAATAACTATCACCACTTTCAACATGTTAATAGTTGTATTCAATTCTGGATTATCCACACTAATGGAGGGGATTAGCTATATGGATATACTGTTAATCCATAACTGTGTATAATCCAAAAGGAATTTATATTTGGTTCCTGAATTCAGTGTATTTACCTTTCCATTTCTGTTTTCTAAAGCAAATGTTACATTGCCTCAACAGTTTAAATGGGTGCTAAGCTAGAAATCAGGCCTGGCTAGATGATTGTAGACTCCCTCCAGCGGGCGGGCAATCAGCATGTGTATTACTTGCTGTGATAAATGACAAATCAGTGGTGTTGGGAGTACTGGGTTACCTCTAATTCACTCCTTTGCAGTCCTCTGATTGATTACCGAAGGTTGAAATACCTTAACTGCTGGAATCAGTCTACTGCTATTTCTGGAACACGCTAAAGAGCTCACTGTTCATTACAATACAATTATAACAACTTATGTGGGTTTTTTTTTAAAAAAGGTTGTTTCCTTTTTGAAAGTATAGTACAAAGGCTATCTCTTCTTGTTAAATTTTCAATGGTAAATAGAAGAAATATTCAGTATTTATTTATTATTTTGCCCATAAGGCAAGCGGCTGGGCTGATATTTGTTTGCTATTTCACTGGAGCAGGTTGCTGGCGTGGTCCTGGCGTCCGATGTGCTTTCTGACTAAAGTGTTCTTATCATGTGCAAGTAAAGCTGCATCGGCAGAACAGAACAAAACAAACCCAATCAAGGCTTTTTATCTAACTTGTATTTATAGCTATGTCATTAACATGATGCATTAAATGAGCTTGTTTATATAGTAAATCCTATAGTTTTTGCTCATAAATGTTTTTAAAACTCTAGCTATAATTCTACACTCAGCGTCATCTTTTCAGTTTAATTAGAATAAAGTATATTGAGCTTCAGAAAATCCTTTTTGTAACATGAAAAAAAATCACATGAGAATGTATCTTAAAACTACAAAAGACATTTCATATAGGAGAACCAAAAATTCTCAGAAGGTTAGAGTTCACTCTGTTTTACAAAACGGGACTTTTTTGTTTGTGTTCTGGCACATTTGACTATTAACCCAACTTATTCATTTTGATTTTCAAAGTAGACTTGAGGACAAGTTGAGCAGAAGTTCATTTCTGTTGGAGAGACTCTGGATGTGCTGAGCAAACTGCTCGCCACTGCTCTCTTGCCCTGAGGAAGGCAGCCTACAGGGCGGGGGAAGGAGAGGTGGCAGTTCCACGGGGCAGGGCAGGCACAGGGCAGAAGTGAGGCCTCCTGGGCCAAGGTTGATCAATAGTGGTGCTCCCTGCATCCAGCCCAGGCTTTCCCTCCCTCCTCACACACTCTGAGGCCTTGAGGTTCAGGAAGATGAGAACCCATCTAGATTCTAGAGCAAAGGAGGAACCAACAGCCCTGAATGAAAGTGCAGATTAGCATAGCTTTCTCTAAGTGAAACAGATCTAAAGATGTTTCTATTGTTTAAAAATCCCAGTGTGCTAAATTACAGAATTAAAAGAGTAGACTTCTATTAGATCTTGGTGAAGGTGACTTTTACTGATGGTCTAGTGCAGTGATGGCGAACCTATGACACGCGTGTCAGAGGTGACACATGAACTCATTTTTTGGTTGATTTTTCTTTGTTAAATGGCATTTAAATATATAAAATAAATATCAAAAATATAAGTCTTTGTTTTACTATGGTTGCAAATATCAAAAAATTTCTATATGTGACACGGCACCAGAGTTAAGTTAGGGTTTTTCAAAATGCTGACACGCCGAGCTCAAAAGGTTCACCATCACTGGTCTAGTGTCTGCTTTTCATTGCTTTGGGTGGTAGGCGGGTACAAGAAAGTATAGCACATGGATTTTGAATTCAAGTGCCTTATTGAATTTGAACTCGCTATGAATCATTAAAGAAATCAAAGGGTAGTATAGTAGCTAGAAATAGGGGGTCAGAGCCAGACAGCCCCAGGTCTGAGTCTTAGCAGTACCACTTGCTAGGTCAAGTGATTATTTCATCCTCTGAGTTATCTTCACTTTACTCAATTATGAAATAAGGATAATAATACAATCTTCTTCACAGGATTGTTATAAGTAAGTCAATGAACTATGTCCTATGTAAGAATTCACTGTATGTTAGCTGTTAATAATAGCAACAAGGCTTATAAAAAGTAGTTATAATAATTAAATAACAGATGGGAAATGACAATCAAAAGGTGGAGGCTGATTTGAGGGAGAGGAAGGACATGGATAACTAGCCTCCTCCTTCTCATTCCTTCCTTTCCCTTTTCTAGAGCCCAGGACCCTTGTAACAAAGTCTAAAAGAAATGCATCCAGAATGCAAATTATAGGTCGACTTCCTCTGAGGCTCACCAAATCCAACCTCTGGGCTAGAGATCTCCTTCCATGGTTAGTTCCTTACCCTGGAAGCGTTCCTCTTGGGAGCAGTAGGTCCTGTAAATTGCCTCTTCCCTATCCCTCAGTAAGAATTATCAGTGAGAACTCTCACGTGATAAGGTTATGGCCTGTAGAAGCAAGGCCACATAGGAGCAAAGGCTGGGAATGGAAAAACACACTAATCAGGCCTTCACCTCACACATTCATGTATGTTAGCAGGTATCTGCAACACAATAAGTGCTCATCAATATTATCCATATCATAGATTCTTAGTACTTTATATAGCATCTTATTTAATCCTCTCAACAGGCGTGTGAGATAGGTATTATCATACCCCCATCTGACAGATGAGGAAACGAAGGTCACGTTACTGGCAAAGATCACAGAGTGAGTGGTAATGTCAAGTGCAAACTGAGCACCCCCCACAACTCCAAGTTCGTACTTTTATGCTCTGCTTAGATTTGCCATCGTAGCATATATGATTTCTTCTAAAAAACCCTGTAAGGTGGGAAGTGGGTATATTCTAATTTTTCAGGTAAGGAGACCAAGGATTGTTAAGTAATATTCCTAAAGTGAAAATACTGGTAAATGGCTTAACCAGAATTCTGCTTCTAACCCAGTGCTGTTCACATTCTGTGGACTCATTCTTGTTATACATACGCAGTAAGATTTTCAGAGCCTGATAATCAAACTCATACAGGTAATAGATACATAATAACACAAATACATTTTTCTGATAACTCAGGGCATTGAGAGTAAGGAAAACCTGAACTGAAATTCCCATAAAAATTATGTGTGCTTTTTGCTTCATTCAGTGACACTGCATCACACAAATGTAAGCAAATATTTAATTAGAAAGGCAAAACGTGACTTCCACTAGGATGCTTAAATAGGAAAATAGAGAGTCATTTTGACTAGATCTCTGCAAACACAAGGAATTTTACTAAACTTATTTGATTACTGGACTTCCATTTCAAAACCAAATGGTGACTGATTAGCAACATCAGCCAAATGATTCCAATACTATCCAGCCCAGCAGGTCACCCACAGTTTGGTTTCCTTCCAATATTTAGATTCACTCCAGTTTTCATATTTAGTTACCAAATGTGGGCCAAATGGCACTCTAACTTCCCTAGATGTACCTTTTATTGACTGGACCAGAGCTGCAAGCATGGGAGAACAGTGGATCGGAATGTAGCTGATTTTGTGATACCACACAGCTTTCCCTGCCAGAAGTATTTCCATTTGAAGGAACTCAAAGTCTTCTTTAACTTTGACCTCTGCTGTTGCCAAGTGTGAATTGGTGGGAACTCACTGTTTCTTCCTGCACCATTTATTTAACAATATCTACCGAGCACCTCCTAGTTGCCATGCACTGTGCTAAGTGTAGCACTTTGCCCATATCCTAGAAACATAAATGTTTTTGCTTTGGTTTTTATTTGGAGAGATATGCTGATAATTTTTGTATCTACCCGTGAGAATATTCCATAATAATTATTAAATATGGAATCAAATTTCTGTTTTAAAAGTCCCTACGTCGCTTAATGGAAAGAGAAGGCCCTTTGCCTGTACAGTGCTCCCAGGCACCACTCCAGGGCACTGATTCCTTACTCTCTGAGAGCCCAATATTACCAACAAATCACTGAGATGCCTTATGGCAGCCTAAGCTATTTTTCCTGGTGTTCCTCCATCCAACTACTGTCCATAGCTGGCTCTGATTAGCTTGTGAGCTCACAGACAGAGGTTTCAGGTGGTGAGTGCTGTTCCCGGGTAAACAGCTATCAGAGAATGGCCAGTAGGTACAGGCGAGGGGTGCGTGTCAGTGGATTTCTCATTCCTTCCAGCCAGGGAAGAGCTCTCGGCACACCAGGTCAAAACACAGCACGCTCCACATTTGTTCCTTTACTGCTTCCTACAGCAAGGTGAATTTTGCTGCTTTTTAGAGCAAATAGAATAAGGATGTTGCACTGGATTTCATCACACCGTTGAAAAGCAAACTGTGAGACCTTTATACCGTGAAGTGAGTGTCCACATCAGGGTCCTCAGAAAAATACTGCTTTGTTAAGAAAGAGAAGACCCAACTGCTACATTCAGGTAGGAAAATACCCATGCTCTTCAGGAGATAATCACTTATGCTTTTCATTACTCAAATGAAGTCTTGAAGCATTTTCATAAATTTGAAAAAAAATTGAGAACAAAATGTAAGTGAGAGGAGAGGAATCAGGCTGAAAAATCCCACATTTACAATTTATTTTAGCTTAGATACATCACTAATTCATCATTACAGTTTATTTGAATAGGGCATGATTATGGACAAAAAGACACCCCAAATATAATTATGTTGTATCTAGAGTTTTACATTTGATAAACAGATCCATTTTAGAACAATCTGTGAGTGGAGAATGATTTGCTATAAACAAACTCTCCCAGATGCTGAGCCACAAGCTACATTAACACCAGGTTGATGCCCAATAATGGTGCCTGGAGGAGCATGGGGCCCTCTGGGTGACCAGTGCTGACTCTGCCGGCCAGGCCCCTGCGCAGTGGGCAGGCAGGGAGGCGGTGGCCTTAGCACAGGGGAAACTGCTAAGAAGAAACTGACAACATGGCTGCTTTTTTGTGGGTCCAGAAACACTTGATTTCCCCCTAAGTGTCGTAATTAACCACATTTCTTTATCTTAATGAAAAGAAAGAGACCTCAATGTTAATGCTGTTTCTTAGAGCCATTCACACTCCATTGGGCTTAATTTTCCTTATCCATAAAATAGAGATAAAACCACTCATAGGGACAATGGGAGGATTTGAAATATCAAGTGTGTGTGAGCAGTTACCAGACAATGGGATTAGAGGGAGGTGTCTGCAGAAGTCATCAATTATTTTTTCATTAGATAGATCTGTATTACTTGTGGAAAAAACACACTGCATTACTTTTGCAATTTACAGAATTACATGAATTTTCTAAAAAAATTAAATAGGAAAAAACATGTAAGGCATGTTGCACAGTGTCTGGCATGTAGTAGATATTTTGTAAATGGTAGCGATTACCATCACTTCAAAGTCTCCATTCAGAAAGCAAAAATCTAGGGTTCCTGGCACAGCTGAATGGAAGGCTGAAGTCTATTTTCTGTAAATGATAATAGAGAGGCAACTTGGCTGCTGCCTTAGGTATTGTTGAAAGATAACTATAGGAATGGATTCATATACATAATTCACTTTTCTGCCCGCAAGAATCATAAACTGGAAAGAAATAATTTATGTGCTGAACAGTTTCCAGGCAGTGTTTCACATAGTAATGCAGGAAAAATTTGAACTTAACTCAATACATCATTCATGAACGTTGACATGCCCTTGAAGCTGGCTTTTACACTATCTGAAAACAGAGCCACATACTCACTCTCTATCTAACTCAACTTCATCTTCTTGAAAGAGATGATCACAAAATGTGGTCCTTTTATTCACCTTATGTTGACTCTACACAATAGATCTAAGTTTAAATATTTGTTAATTGCCTATGAAGAAAATAATCACTAAGCTTTGTGATGTCATATAAGATCTAATTGGTTTCTATTAGATTATTAAGCTCCCAGGATAAAGTGTTTAGAATTATATTTAGTGATATTATCCAAACTCAGATGAAAAAAAATCCCTATCTTTAAAGATGCTATCAATGATACATTTGCTATCTATTTATTGATCCTTAAATTATAATCACAGAGCATATGTAGAAGACTCATTATTCCTTTCTTGAACTGAACATCTTTAAAAACTAAATGGAGGAGAAAGAGGCTTTTGCAATTTCCTAAAGGTTTAGTTTCATGTTTGGGGGAGAGAATGATTATGTTCATATGTAATGCAGATAAAAATGACAGACTAGAAGGAAACCTGTGCCCCCTCCACACATCAGAAGCCAATCCTATAGACCTCAGGGAAGGAAAACATAACCCGTTAGCCAAATAATAACTTTGAAGTAGATTTCAAAGTGATGAGAAAAACTGGGAAACAATTCATACAAGATTTTGCTTCTGGGGAGAAATTCACATTTTTCCAGCCTAGCAGAGAGCATGCCAGCCAAATAGTGTTTTGGCCTCACGCAACTGATACCAGGTTTCCAGTTCTTATAAATAAATATACAGATAAAGAATGATGCGTCCGCTTAAGAGGGGAGAAAGTTCCTATAAGGACAAGCTACAGAGTCACACTTTTGGAAAGACTGGAAGTCTCCAATAGAGAAATCCTTGGGCTAGCCCTAAGCCAAAAAGACTACAGACCAGAACACTTTCCTTGGATTTAGTTTGAAGGACAGGGGGAAATTTGGGTCTATCCGGATTTTACCTGAACATGTTTTTACACCCACTGAACCAAACCAGAGCATGACAAAGCCGTGATTTATCTGCTCCCCACAGAAGGTCAAGCATATTTAAATTAGAGACAGGTTTTCTTTTTGTGACTGACCAGTTCACTATATTTGCTGTGAATTTTAAGATGCTGGCCAAGATTCTCATGTTGGGATTGGAGGAAGTGTGGCAGGGCTCATACTCTTTAGCTGATATGGTGGCAATTTAAAAAGGGGAGAAGGGACAAGCACACCTATTGAAATACTTTATACAGAAGCTGGAAGCAAAAGAAAGAAGTATCAGAAACTAAATTAACCACAATTTCCTTTAAATTTTTAGAACAGTTTATGGCTAACGTGGGTGGGAAGGCATATTTTATGGGTAACTTCTGACTGGCTAGAGAATAAGTTCTAGACCACAGAGGGGCAGCTGGAGCCAGCAGAGTACCTGCCATTCCTGAGAAATCCCGATGGGAACTGCACTTGGGGCTCCAAGAACATAATGGACACAGCCTCTGCTCTCAGCTAATAATGCCCTAGAACCCCAGCTGGAGGCCCCTGTCCTAGATCTCATGCTGCAGAGGGACCTGTTCTGGCTTTCTGCCAGCCATGCTCTCCCCACAGGGCCAAGAAGGCATCTACTTACATCCCACAACCTGCTTCTAGACCAGTGATGGCGAACCTATGACACGGGTGTCAGAGGTGACACGCGAACTCATTTTTTTGGTTGATTTTTCTTTGTTAAATGGCATTTAAATATATAAAATAAATATCAAAAATATAAATCTTGAGGGAAAACAAGATGGCGGCATAGGTTAACGCCGGAGTTTGCTGCCTCGAACAACCACTTCAAAAATACAACTAAAAGATGGAACAGACAGCACCCAGAACCACAGGAAGGCTGGCTGAGTGGAAATCCTACAACTAGAAGGAAAGAGAAATCCATACCGAGACTCAGAGGAGGCGCAGTGCGGAAGTGAAATACTAAGGTGCGGAGTGCATGTGGAGCGGGCCGGCAGCGGAGGGCGCGGTTGTTGTTTTCAATTGGGAGGGAGTTTCAGACTCTGAGCTCCAGATCCGGGCGAGTCTCTAGGGACCCATACTCAAACAGGAGAAGCGGGACTGTCTGGCTTTGGTCGGAACTTGAATGCAGCTTTCTCTCCCGGGACTCTGAGAGGCAGAGCCCCTGGGGACGGATCTGAGAGCAGCCATAACTGCTCGCTCTGCCCGCCCTGTAGATCCTAGGGGACTCGCCCCGCCCAAGCCTTACACAGAGGCATTTGTCGGATAGCCTTAGGCAAACGCTAGACTAGCACCGCCCTAGAGATCCAGCACAGAAGCTCTCCCACTGCAGACACAGCTGACTCTCATAGCCAGTTAGCCTGGAGGTCAATTCACCCCCAGTATTGCCGACAACAATCAAGGCTTAACTACAACAAGACTGCGCACAAAGACCACAAGGGGGTGCACCAAGAAAGCATAAAAAATGCGGAGACAAAGAAACATGACAGAAATGGAGGATATAGAGCTAAAAAACGCACTTTTAAGGTCTTTCAATAATTTTCTAGAAACTGCCGATAAACTTGATGAGATCCTCAAGAAATCTAAAGAGACCCTCAATGTTGTGATAAAGAACCAACTAGAAATTAAGCATACACTGACTGAAATAAAGACACCCAACAGCAGACCAGAGGAGCGCAAGAATCAAGTCAAAGATTTGAAATGCGAAGAAGCAAAAAACACCCAACCGGAAAAGCAAAATGAAAAAAGAATCCGAAAATACGAAGATAGTGTAAGGAGCCTCTGGGACAGTTTCAAGCGTACCAACATCAGAATTATAGGGGTGCCAGAAGATGAGAGACAGCAAGATATTGAAAACCTATTTGAAGAAATAATGACAGAAAACTTCCCCCACCTGGTGAAAGAAATGGACTTACAGGTCCAAGAAGCGCAGAGAACCCCAAACAAAAGGAATCCAAAGAGGACCACACCAAGACACATCATCATTAAAATGCCAAGAGCAAAAGACAAAGAGAGAATCTTAAAAGCAGCAAGAGAAAGAGACTCAATTACCTACAAGGAAATACCCATACGACTGTCAGCTGATTTCTCAACAGAAACTTTGCAGGCCAGAAGGGAATGGCAAGAAATATTCAAAGTGCTGAATACCAAGAACCTACAACAAAGATTACTTTATCCAGCAAAGCTATCATTCAGAATTGAAGGTCAGATAAAGAGCTTCACAGATAAGGAAAAGCTAAAGGAGTTCATCACCACCAAACCAGTATTATACGAAATGCTGAAAGGTATCCTTTAAGAAGAGGAGGAAGAAGAAAAAGGTAAAGATACAAATTATGAACAACAAACATGCATCTATCAACAAGTGAATCTAAGAATCAAGTGAATAAATAATCTGATGTACAGAATGAACTGGTTATTATAATAGAATCAGGGACATAGAATGGGAATGGACTGACTATTCTTGGGGGGAAAGGGGAGTGGGAGATGCGGGAAGAGACTGGACAAAAATCGTGCACCTATGGATGAGGACAGTGGGTGGGGAGTGAGGGCGGAGGGTGGGGCAGGAACTGGGTGGAGGGGAGTTATGGGGGGAAAAAAAGAGGAACAAATGTAATAATCTGAACAATAAAGATTTAATTAAAAAAAGATATACAAATTAAAAAAATATATATAAATCTTTGTTTTACTATAGTTGCAAATATCAAAAAATTTCTATATGTGACATGGCACCAGAGTTAAGTTAGGGTTTTTCAAAATGCTGACACGCCGAGCTCAAAAGGTTCGCCATCACTGTTCTAGACCATGCTCTGCGCACCAGGAACCATGGCAGTCCTTTGCTCCTTCATCACTCTGCTGTCGCCTCTAAGACTTGAGTGTAATGTTAACTACTGCTGCCTTAGTCTGTCTTCCACTGAAGAGTCCCTCTCAACTACCACAACTTCTTAGGAAATTTTCATGTTTGAAGGACTAATTTGTGACTCCCCTCCTCAAGCTGACAAAATAGGGAAAAACACAATTACTGTGCAGCATGTAGGGTGGTGCACACCCAGGAGGGGAGACATGCTGCCCCAGAAACTCACAGCACTGGCAGAACAAGAGTTATCTACCTGCAAAATAGGCCTCTGAGGAAACTTCTCTGCTTTCCTTAAAGGTGTCAAGCCATGATTCTGCAGCCACCTATCCATTCAGTGTTCCACCACAGCTGCTAGCTGTAATTGACTGAAAAGGCTGAAAATGAGCTTACTAGTTCGCAGCCTTTATGTGACGTGACTAAGAAGGCTTGATTAATAACCCTCATTAACTTTATATGATTATTCCAGAGGGAAAATGTCTTGATTCAGGTAGAATTCATTCTGCTTTAAATGCTTTTAGTGTCATCTCTAACTTCTGCTGCTATATGCTATTTATTTACAGCAAGCAGGTACCCAGCTAGTATTGATGATAGTGGACCTGTGTTTAAAGACCTTGTCAATAGGCACTGGAACTAGGCTGCCAGCCCTTAGGTCCTGCTAAAGAATTCAGGCTAAATGGGTCCTACTGGCAGCTGAGAATGACCTAAAGAAGAAGCCTGACCATTGCTCAGTAAGCTGTTTTCATGCCCACACTGGTGTCACTTGTGACTGCTCAATATTAATCAGGTCAATATCTCAAAATAACCTGTCTCTACTTGAACTTAAGGATTTATAAGATCAACTTGCATCTAGAAATAGTTATCTTTGGTTGAGTGCTTATCATGTACCAGGTGCTGTGTTAAGACTTGCATATATCATCACATTTAAATGTGCATCAAAAGCATCTTGTAATAATAACTACTAACACATTAAACCATCACTATATGTCAGACTGTATTGACAGCTTGACACTATCTGATGTGACCATTACTACTATCCTTCCCTAACAAAAGAGGAACTGTTTGAGTCCTAAATGGGCTAGCAAGTCATTCCTACCAGGATCAGTTGGGAAGGTTCTCCCTAGGGTAGGCTTGATCCTGGCAGAGCCATTAGAACATTTCTTTTGGATTACTTACTTTTCTTGTTACTGTTCTGTATTTTCTAAGTCTTATATGATGAGCAACTTTTAGAGTAAGTGTTCACAGAATACTTAATGTGTTCTCAGGGTAAAAATTCAACTACACAAAGCCATTTCCTTAAAATTCTTGCTTTCTTCTCCCCCACTCCAATCTCTTTCCCAGAGATAACCAGTGAAAAGTTTGTATTAATTCCCCTAGACATGCCTTTTCCTATAAGGACATGACTGTCCACATGTGGCTATTCAGCACTTGAAATGCTCTAGTTCAAATTGAAATGTGCTTATAAGCATCAAATATTCATGAGATTTAAAGACTAAGTATAAAAATATAGTGTAAATTATCTAATAATTTTTAGAGTGATTACATATTGAAATGATACTTTTTTGGATATATTGAATTAAATAAAATATAGTATTAAATTAATTTCATCTATTTCTTTTTACATTTTTTAATATAGCTATTAGGACATGCGGCTCACATTTCATTTCTATTGGATAGTGCTGCTCTAGATCATTTTAGTACATTTATACACTTATATGCATACACAAAAATACATATTTTTGGTGTTTTCTAACATAAATCTGCATTACCTTTATACTTGAATTTAAACATTTTTCTTAAAAAAAGTATAATTTTTAAATGCATTGGTAGGGGAGGGTGGGGGGAAGGGGGAGAGATCAACCAAAGGACTTATATGCATGCATATAGGCCTAACCAATGGACACAGAGAACAGGGGGGTCAGGGCATGAGTGGGGGGGGATAAGGAGGTAATGTGGGGATAAAGGCACATATGTAATAACTTAATTAATAAAGAAATTAAAAAAGAAGTATAATTTTTAAATGCATTGGACATTACATTAATTCCTTTCTTCCTCACTTTCTTTTTCTCTTCCTCTTCTCCTTCTCCAACCCCCAACCCTCATACTTCTTGACAATCTACAAAGCCTCAGAGTGAAGATAGCAATAATTATTCTTGGCCATACAAATGCTAAAGCAAGCACACCTACTATTTGTATATACTCAGCACAGGGGTATCCCCTTATTGGAGAAAAGAAAAGGCGAGTCAGTGGACAAAGGCTTTGGAGTCAATGGGTCCTAGACATACATATAGGAAATGGCTGTATGACCAAAAGTGATGGGTAGTTTTAAATAACTAGATCCAAATTTGCTCTTCTTACCGCATCATCTCTTTCAGATTTTTTTGTAATAGGCATAGTTTATGTTGTGTGACTGTGTACTACTATAACTACTTTCAATTTGATCAATATTGCGTATAAAGGGCCACCTCAGTTCAGCTACTGAATCTTGATAGTTGTTGACACGTGTGACCCATGTGATCCTTTCTTTGCTAAGTTCTGACTAGTTAAAGGAATATTGAAAATATTTTACAATGTACCTAGTAGCTTTTACTCTAAGTAAATATCTAACAATGAATCAGTTCAGTGGATTATGCAAAAGAAATGATCCCAAACAAGTGCCTCTTTCTTCTCCACTTAAAAAACAGCTGCATGCACATAAACAATTTACACAGAGTGCACTCGTGTAAATGAGCTGGGAACACACACACACACACACACACACACACACACACACATGCAGCCTTCTCATGCTGGGCTGGAAGGCTGTTTACCATGTTCCAGCAAGGCCTTCACACATGCAAAACATTAACAGCTCTTACTTGGCCTCAGCGTAGAACCTCATTGAGGGCAGAGGAGAGAAAAGACAGTTAGGTATGAGCAGAGGTGCTGTGACAATTCATTATTTTCATCTCTGTGAGCACTCCTTGGTGCTCTGTGCCAAGTGTGTCCCTCTGGTTACATGCTACCTTCATAAAGGGCTGCAGTTGAAGGCATGTTTATTCCTTTGCTTACTCATTGCTGCTCTAAGACAAGCTTCCCAATAGGTAAAATGAGGAATTGGATGGGGAGTTCCAAAATTTACTCCTAGCTGGTAATTCTCCCAGTCTAACAAATAAAATTTTCCCTGAGCAGATTCCATAGGCGTTGTTTTAAATGCTCCATATTGATAAGGCATTTGAAAGGTATTTCTTTCATTTCCTCCTATTCCTCACCATCTCTTTCCATCATTAAGGAAGAACAGAAAGAAAGCAAAACAGAAACACAGACTAGGGTAATGTAGGGATTTTCAACCTTTTCTGAAGTGCTACATATCACTGCAATTAAGATAATCTTTTGAAACTTGAAAAAAATCTCCCTTAATTAGGATGGATTTCACCTGAGTAGATACCATCTGCTGTAGGGGGCCAACCCTGTCCTCCTCAGGCCTTGGTAGCTACAGGTGAGTAGAGGCCCTCTCCTTCCCCCCACACACATCACTGCTCAAGAAGCTGGCAGGGAGCTCTCAGCAGGCAGGAAGTGGGGTGGGAGTGAGGGGGTCTCCACCCACTAGCAGCTGCTTAAGTAGTAGGCAGAGGAACTTTTCTACAGAGAAATTCAGGTCAGCAGATACTCCAAACCAATTTAAACCACATGCTACCCAGTTGTGGAATTAAATTAAAATGCTAAGGAAGGATCTGGAATACCAATTCCCTTATTTTTTCTCTACCTTGTGCTTGACACCCAAAAGAATAAAGCAAGAACAGTTGGACTTGGTGATAACGGGAATTATTAGGCAACTGGAAGGAAGTGAAGGCAGCACACACCTAGGGAAGCTGTCTTCACAGAACAGTATGTACCAACGATTAAATGTCAAGACCCATCATAGTCCAAGTAGTGATGTCTACACAGGTTTAGTAACTTGCTCATTCAGACTTAACCAAAAGACAAGCTTGACAGATTATCAGAATCTTTGAAGGAGGGCCGAGGGTGGAGTAGGGAAAGGAGTGAGGTAATTTCTAAAAATGACTTCATAAATTTTTTAGAAACAATAATACTATCATCTCAGTGGTTTTTGCTATAGTCTATTCTACTATAACGTGAAATAGAAGTGTTGCCAAATGTAGGGAAAACATTTCCAAATAAATCATACCTTACATTAAAACTCTAAAATAAAAATGTGTAAATATGTATTTGTTCATCAGATGTTAGAGCATTTTTTTTTAATTTTTTTATTGTGTAAAGTTTTACATATGTCTCCTTTTTTCCCTGATTAGAACCCTCTCCCCAGCCATTGCCATCCCGGGCAAGCCCCCACCATTTAGAGCATTTTTGTTAACATTTTCCTTGTGGGAGAAATTTGACATTTTCTTATGCTACTTCTTTAACAATAATTTTATATGACTTAGCAAGGGATAAGAACTGGGTTCAGAATTTTTAAAAATATTTTTATTGATTTCAGAGAGTAAGGAAGAGGGAGAGAGAGAGCTAGAAACATCAATGATGATAGAGAATCATTGATCGGTTGCCTCTTGCGCGCCCCACACTGGGGATCCAGCACACAACCGGGCATCTGCCCTGACGGGGAATTGAACCGGGACCTCCTGAGTCATAGTTTGATGCTCAGCCACTGAGCATGTGGCCGGGCTGGGTTCATAATTTTTTATATATACTTTTAATATTTTATCTTATATTCCTTCAACAATAGGAAAACCTTAAATGATTACCTCTGTAAATGTGTTCCGATTAGCTTGCAAGCCAACTTTTACTACCTCAAAAGGATTAACCACGATGGCTTCTGTTAGTCCAGACCCCAGTCCAGCAATGGCAAATGTCTAGAAAATTAAATAAATCAATACTTTAAAACAAGTTATCATGTGTACTAGGTTAAGCATCCTACTCACAATACAGTGCAACTGAATGTGATGATGAAATGGAGAAACTTACATAAATGCACCATATACCATTACTAAACAGCTTTAGTTCTTGATTAGATGCTGACAATTCATGAAGAAGAAATTACAGAAGCCGCAAACCACATCCTAACAATTCAAAATAGAATGTCAAGGCCCCATCAAAAATGACTTTTTCCTTTAATGAGAAGAAAGGTTGTTTTACTGATTTAAGGTGAATACTAAATCATCTGCACATGGAACAATTAAAAGAGAGTTTGACTTGTAAAAGGAGAGCTTCATTGTAAAATATCTACTTAAATACATTTATTGGACAGATTAAAAAATTCAAGGAGCAGAACCACAAATATAGTGTTTAAAAAGGCAAAATTTCAGGTAACTAAACAGTATAGCTACAACATTTAAATTTACAGCTGTATTCTTAGAGCCACTATTCTAGACTACAATCCCCCCAAAATTATTTTTTATTCATCCTTCCCCTGTTTTATAAACACCTGACAATTGCACTAGTCTTCCAGACCTAGAAGCTGAGGAATGGAACCAGAAATGGCTATGTTTTTCTGAAGGCCTCAACTAAAATCTAGAACATGTAGCAAATGACTTATTTGCTACCTCTTAAGAATTTCTGCAGTAGGAAAGAAGAACTTTCTAGACTTTTTCTGTAAATAGAACACTTAACGATTTTTCAGAAAATCTGTATCAAAAATAACCACAATAATTAACACACACACACACACACACACAGAAGGAAAACAAAATGAAACAAAGCCTCAAATCTGCAAAACAGATGCTAAAAAAATTAATTATTTAGTTCCAAAGCCCTAATTCTCAGAGAAGAGGTAGTACCATATACAGCTAAGAGGAGAAAAATGCCAATTAAGAGTAAATAACAGGTAACTCTTTACAGAAGTCTCTGCTTTCTCCCAATAGGAGACTAAAAGCAAAAAGGGACAAAGGAATGTTCTATAACAGCCGTGGGCAAACTACGGCCCGCGGGCCGGATCCGGCCTGTTTGAAAGGAATAAAACTAAAAAAAAAAAGACCGTACCCTTTTATGTAATGATGTTTACTTTGAATTTATATTAGTTCACACAAACACTCCATCCATGCTTTTGTTCCGGCCCTCCGGTCCAGTTTAAGAACCCATTGTGGCCCTCGAGTCAAAAAGTTTGCCCACCCCTGTTCTATAACCTTAGAAGGGGAGGCAAGGATCCAGAGCTAGTGGGTCTGGGTTTAGGCCCTGGTTCTGCCATTTATTGATTGATTTGGACCAGCGCTGCCATGTACAAAAGTATGTGTGGAGCCTGCAGTCCAGCCTGCACCCCCCTTGCCAGGCTGGAGCCCTGGAGAGGTGTCAGTCAGAAGAAAGAGGTGCCTTTTTGTAATTCACATAAAGGCACCATATGTGCTAGCTGCAGCTCTGCGTCTAATCACTGAAACCTTTGTAAGCCACAGTTTTCTCATCTGTAAAATGGAGAAAATCATATGAAATGCCCCTACCTAATCAGAATATAATGAGGGTCAAAATCATGTGTGAAAGCCCTTTGTCAAGTGCTTTACAAAAACCACTCTTGTTGCACATACAGGTGGACAGGAAGAATGGCGCTGTATGCAGATTCCAGGAGAGAGGGAAAAACTAATCATGTTTTTCTTTCATGTCCTTTCATTTCAATTTTAAACAGGTTTGCATAGGGTAAAAGATCAAATATCTTGTTCATGTATCTTGGGCTTCCATCATGGAAGCCAAAAGCAGGGGGAAAAAATAGTAGTCCCAAACTTTTCTGACTGAAAAAGCTAAAATCCAGATGTTCAGGTTTTTATTACTATATGCAATCTTCCAAGTAATTCACTTTTTTGTTCTATAAACTCAGCTACATTTGCTGTCAGAAATAGTGTTCAGCAGTCCCTTGTCAAAAGAATTGATCAGCTATCAGCAGATCATGTTACTCAGATTGTTCCAGAGACCAGCAGTAACTGTCGGGATCCCAGCCTCCATGGCTTTTCATGTGGGAGCACCAGGAACATTTAATGGCTGTTTAAGTGTCTAGCTGTATCAGAAAGAAACTGGAATAAATGAGTTCAAGAGAAAGGGAAAACTGTATACAGTTTGCATGCATTCGGTTATGGTAGCTGGAGTGGCCAATTCCCAAGAGAGTCAAGAGAACTGCGTTTTCTCACATGGTACCAATGCTCCACACAGGAACCACCAGCTGGCCCTCTCGAGACCATATTTTATTGTCTTTTGCTAGAAAGGTTTTTAATTCTCTTTTGAACAACTTGTTTTTAAAGTTAAGAGTGACATTAAGGGGAGACACTAAGGATTTAAAAAAATAACTTACCTAATTTTAGGACTCATGGTACCACTTCTTTTATATGAGGCCACCTCAGAGCCACCTTGTTTAGGTAGGAGACTAGACAAGAGGTTTCTTTGTCATAACACTAAACCATGCTAGTAGTTTTCTTAATAGGATCATTCTTGAAAAGGGACATGCATGACTTTTTAAACAACAGATACTTCTTGGACAGCCTATTTGGCAAAGTAAATATCCTGAAATGAACCTTTACAAGTAAAGTAATTAGAGTTGAAGCTCAGAACACTGCCTCTGGTTGAGTTGAGGAGAGTTTTCAATTGGAGGGGCAATGCAGAGTTGACTTTGTTTTGTGTTGTTTTGCAGATGCAAAGGGAGAAATCAGTGCATTTGCTCTGTCTGGGGCTCTCATAGCACATGCACATATTGTAGCATGTACTTGGTCAATATTATTTAACACATTTTGTGAAAAGCCGCAAAGTCACCAAGAAGGAAAGGAGATGGTAGGAAACATTCGAATTACCAAGTGGTTTTCATGTAATCGTTGAGATTTGTCATTGTAAGATCATTATTCTCCCTGACTATAAAAGACTCTTCAGTCCGCATGTGACCACAGAGTCACCTGCAGCCCTATGTTTACTACAGCTTAAGTAAAAGCGGGAAAAGTAACCTGCTAGGAAATAGTTTTAGGCATCTTGACTTTTGCATAGATATGTGCAGTATATAAACATGCATGTCTTGGCTTTAAAAGAGTCTTTGACAAATGTATTCTTTATTTTACATTCTTGACCATATATCATATGAGCCTTTCTACACATATCATTATTATAATAAATTCATCACTGGGTGCTATAAAATAGCCAAATTGTGAGTTATTAGGAAGATGGCTTTCAACAAGTAGCTGAACATTGAATAACTCGAATTCATATTTTAGTAGTTGGGCTTGGGGATTCAAAAGGCTTTTTGTTTCCAGATTTTGTTTTATGAAATAACACACACACTCAAGTATAATAAATATTCTCACTTACCAATGCTGGCGACAGTGACACATATCCTAGCAATTTCTTATATTGCTCAAAGGTGAAAAACTGTGAAACAAAACCAAACCCAGAGATTTATAACAATTTCCTGCAACAAACCCTTTAATTGACTCAAATTTCTTTAGTGAATCATTATATTAAACAGCATTTAAAAATGATGAACTATTGAGCACAGTTTCTAATCTGGTCTGGGATAGATGCTATTGGATCTTACTTTAACATTCACATTTTCAAATGCAGCTATAATAACCTACAGAGGAGCTGATGGAATCCTTTATAGCAGTAAATGGACCATACAGCCTCCATTTACCATGACCATTTTCAGTTTCCCCAGACATCAATAGACTTCTTTTTTATGGCAGTGATTCAGAATTATAGGCATAGAGACCTGAAATCTTCAGTCTCCTCTGTGTTCTCTATGAATTGCTTTCCCAGTGAACGCCCAATTATCTATCTGACTTGTAAAAGACAGCCACTTCTCAGCTTAACTTGCATTTGTATTGCTATGTATACCTACTGTTCCAAGAAATTTCCCAACACTCAGTGATGATGAAGATGTCATTATAAACTAGGAAAGGATCGGTGAGGTCATCCAGCCCATCCCTGCTTAAAGGCAGACTGTCCACCTGAGCAGAGGACAGCTGCTTATTCCCTCCTTTAAAATATGATGATGATGATTTTGTTGGCTCCTCCAGTGGATGATGCTTAATATAATTTTCCTGAAAATGAGTTTCTAGGGAGGCAAATCTAATTAATCACTTTGAATAACATACCATAAATACATTACATCCCCCCACCCCCAAACATTTTGGGCAACAACTCTGCTTGAACATGATGTTTTACTCCTGGGCACTCCATTAGGCAGCCATAAGCAGCTTCGATAAGGCACTCTCTTAGGTCCTGCTAGTCTGTTTCCCAAGACTCCAGAAATGGCCTGGGTATTTTGTAATCACATATGTCTTCTACTCTATTACTTTTTTACCCAGTAAAATGAAGCAAGAAAAAATGTAGAGTTTGGGGCCAAATAATACTCTGTTGTTAGAAAGAGGTAGTTCTGTGGTGTAGATGGGGCTCAAATGCGTCTTTGGGCATCCCAAGGGTCATTACAACCCCAGATAGATATCCAGTCTTTTAAAGACCCATGAACTACTTTTGTGTCATGCTTCTTTAGGTTAACTATGTTTGTAGGCTTTTCTAGAAATAAGATTCCTTCATTTACTCATTCAACAAATATTTTCTTGGATGCCTCCTGTGTTCTAAGAGGCACTGGGGATGCAGTAGTAAGCAAAGAGAACCCTGCCTTCTTGATCTAACATTCCAGTGGATGGTGATAACCCTGAAACTATATCCTGGCATTACAATAATACCACCAGGGACCACCACGTTTTTGATGAGAGCTGCACTAGAAACCATTAACCATGAAAGGAAACACATTATAGTTTTGAGCTTTAAAGATAATTTATTTTTCTTCTTTTTTATGGTCATCATCTTCACTGTTTTAGACAATTACCTTACTGGGATTTTGACAGAAGCAGTCCTGGGTCTGAATCCTGGCTACACTTCTCAGCTGTGAAAGTATGGGTGAGTCGCCTGACCTTTCAGAACAGAAAGCTCGCCGTTTAGAGAAGTCTTGAAATAAGAGCATTTAAATAAGATTTCCTGACATGCCTGGTATATTGGAGACATTTAGAAAATTTTAGTTTCCATTCCCTGTCTTCACTTTGGCTACTAAAGGAACCAAAGTGCCTTAGTTATATATTTGTGTCACTCAGGAGAGCCTGCTGTGGTCCAGGAAACAGGCTAAGGTCATAGTCATAGCATATGCTCCTGCATTTAACCCATTAAACATCATCAGATCACAGTTATAACACAGCCATGATTCCCATTTTATAGATAAATGTCCTGTAGTCAGTGAGTGGGAAAAGGAAGATTCCCCTTAAGTCTAACTCCCAGGCCTGTGTGTGCTCTTAAACACGATACTATACTCGCTCACTGCAGAGCCATGGTTGTTAGTGGTTTGGGTAGAGAGCACTGCCCTGGAGTTTTCTTGCTGCTGAGGATTCTTGCCCTCCCTGACCTGGAAGCCAAGAGTCCCTGAAGGCAGATTTTAAACTTTTTTGACCGCAATCTACATAAAAAAATATTTGCCCAACACAGGTGTATGCATGCACACGCACACACACAGTGCACTTTTGTATTTATAACCCAAACGAAACATCATTATAAAACAATATTTACCTCTTTACTGTGTATAACTCTGTTTCTATTCTATTTATTAAAAAAATTCTGGTGACTCACTAAACTGATTTCATGACCCATGGGTCATGACCCACACTTTGGAAACACTACTCTAAGGGGTCCTCGCTGGGTTCGGAGAAGTTCTGGGAGATGATGGACCCCACAGAAGGCCTCCCTACCGTTTTCTTTTCTGGTATAAAGGTGTGTGTGTGCGTGTGTGTGTGTGCGTGTGTGTGTGTGTGTGTGTGTTTTCTGACTTTCTGTGATTACATTACTATGGAGGCAAACCCCTCTGAGTACTCCTCTCGATGCCGGTGCATTTTGGAGCCTTCTGGTTTGGCTGATGGGAACAGGTACTATTCTCAGCCTTGTGTGGCTAGGAGCACGGCTCCCTCTAATTCCTGGATGGCTCTTTCTCAGGCCTTGCCAATTTCCTCACATGCAGGCACTGGTCAGTTCTCAGCTGAATACTCAAGGTGTCCCTCTGCAGACCCTTAGAGTTCTCTCTGTGCAGCTCTCTCTTGTTACTTTGTCCAATGAACTCGAGCTGCCTTGCCCTCCCAAGTCTCTCAGCTCCTTCTCAACCCAGGGAACCCACTGGGCTCTGCCTATATTCCCTGGCCTGGCTGGCCTGGAAACCCTTTCCAGGCAGTAAGGTGGGCAGTCCATAGGGCTCATTCCTTTGTTTCCCATCTTTCTATCCTTCCTTGTCCGATGTCAGTGTCTTGAAAATTGTGGTTCATATTCTGTTTATTTCTTGTTGTAGCTGTTGCAGGCAGGAGAGGAAGTCTGGTCCCCGTGTTACCCCATTTTGGCTGGAAATGGAAATCTTGGACTTCCAAAAATTCTGAATAGTAGATGTGTTAATTTGGGGGAATTGGATAGAAATGTCTCCTGTTATTAAACCCATACATTTTCTTTCTGTTTTTCTCTACATATGTTTCATTTACTCATGTAATATCAATTGAACATCTGCCATGTGTAGACACTACGAAAGCTATAGAGATAGTGGTGAGCAAACAGCCTTCACAATTTATAATCTCTCATGAGTTTGTTAGTCCTTGAGAGTCTGATCATGGAAACAATGGTGTTCCTGGAACTGTGATGCTCAAGACCAGACCCTGGAACCTGGAACGTGGCGCCTCCCATTTCTGAGGAACCAGCTGGTCTCTTTCTGAGGTCTTCATTTCCTTTGGCTAACTGTAGTACTATTGCTCTTAAATTGTAAAAGAGGAAGTTTCATTTATTTAGCATCAGTGAGTCTTATTATTTTAATGATGAATCTCATTTCAAAGAATAAAGTGCAGAAAAAACTTAACATTGTCTGTTTCTGATTATAGTAACAATTGCAACTGACATGTCAGTACCAAGGACGATCTATATCTATACCCATATATATATGAAGTATTCATAGACCATATATATGTATAAGTGTGCACGTGTGTGTATACACACACATATATGGTCTGTGAATATTTTTTTCTGAAGTAAACTTTGATGACATGCAATGAAGCAGTTTACGATGTATGAAATTGTTCCTCACAAATTCTAAGATAAATATCTATAAAGTGAATGTTTTCATGAATTGTGTTAAAAATAGTGCTATCCATCTGGCAAAGATACACTTTTAACTCCAAGTTATACTTAAAAAAGCCAACATACTTACCATATGTCTCAATAATTTTAAGGTAACAACTACTTGAAACAAGATGTCTGGGACCCATATACCACAGCCAGTTGCCCAAAAAGTTCATCTGTTAACCATTGTACTGGCAGCGAGCATTGCTTTCTTTTAAATAGAGACTAAGTTTTGTAAAGTTCAACTTTTTTTTTCTTCTGTAAAAGACTGTTCAACATTGATAAACCTTAATCATCTTAAAGTTTAAATGGTCTCCAATGTATAGTATTAAGAAAAAATATTCCAGGAAAATCTTTAATTATAATTTACTTTATTTATACATGTAAAACACTGAACAAATGAATATATTATTCCATGGAGACAAAGTGGCTTTTTTTTAAAACAGGAACTCTGCTCTGTTTGTTTACTTGGGCAATCTTTTATCAAGTGAGGCAGTTTCATAATCCCATTCAGCCTCTTGTGTACTTTGGTGAACTTTTTCCAGATTCTCTGGTAGTCAGATCCTTATAATGACATTTGTATTGAAGATATAATACAAAAATCACAAAAACTATGGCAACAAAGAGGATGAATTTATAGAGAAAGTGTGTTTTAAAGCTTTGTTTTCTGAATTCTAGATCTGAATTAAATCCTATTAAATTACTATTTTGACATAATGTAAAAGTTTGGTGTCTCTGTATACATGAGGTTATTTTATCATAAATTTTAATCTAGTCACCCTCTTAACTTGCTGATATATATATGTAATATATATAGTGTATATATAAAATGTTGCCCCTTCCCTTCCAGGAATATGGGGAGTATTATTTGAGTAATGTATGTGACAAAAAGCTTTGTGTCAGTTGGAAAGGAAGTCTTTCAGTCTAAGTTTATGTTTCCTTATTATGGAAACATAATAAGTGTTGCCAGTGGTCTGGATGTGGGGGTCAGTGCTAGTTAGAGTCACTGTGATCAGGATTTTTGTCTGAAAGAACATATAAAAAAGTGATCAGATTCAGTTCTTTCTCCCTCAGAGAATCCTGCCAGTCCTCTGTGTTCCTATCCAGATACTGAAGCAGGAAGTAGTACATAGACTCCATAGTTATGTGGTTAAAAAGATGGAAACAGGGAAATGGAAGCAATAATTTTGGAAAAACCAGAATAGAAACTTTTAACAGAGGTGGGGAGGGGGTAATGAAGTTGGCATGACAAAGAAATGTGTTATATGAGAATCATATCAGGGAAATACAGTGTATTAGTTTACTCTGTTCATATATAGTGTATTAGTTTGCTCTCCTCTCTCTTTCTTTAATAATTATTGCTCCAAAGAAAAATTGATGAATTGCTTTGAGAAAAAGTGCAAGCTATATTGTGGCTGTTGTGTTTTGATACACGAATTTCATTCACCACTGTGCTTTTTATATAATTTCCCCATTAGAAAGGAGTACCTTTACCCCCCCCCCAAATAATCCACAAACCAATATTTGAGAGATTGATCAAGTCTAATTATAATAAAATTATGCCATAATTTCTGCGTTAAACATCTTATCTTATACTTAATTCAATTTATGTCCCACGGGATGTTGTGAGATCTTTTAACGCGGAAGCTGTCACTGTAGTCTGTCGTTACTTGGTGGGAAGCGTACACTACTTACCTTCACTGCTCTTTTTGGTGTTTCAGCCAATATGGGTGGTAGAATTCCCTTGTAAAAACCAAACAACCTTTTGGAGAAATAAAAAGATTTTATATAAGTAAGGGAATTAGAAAATAGGTAATTCTGCCTTTGTTTATAGATAAAGCAACTAATCTTAAAGTATTCCCAATTATTCAATGTAGCCACCAATTCTGAAGTCCTCCTTTGTTTTATTTTATTATTTTTTTAAAAAAGATTTTAAAATTGATTTTTAGAGAGAGAGAGAGGAAGAGAGATGGAGAGAGAGGTACATCGATGTGAGAGGTGAACACTAACCTGCTGCCTCCTGCATGTCCCCTA
This sequence comes from Myotis lucifugus, assembly GCF_000147115.1. Classification (NCBI taxonomy): domain Eukaryota; kingdom Metazoa; phylum Chordata; class Mammalia; order Chiroptera; family Vespertilionidae; genus Myotis; species Myotis lucifugus. The sequence continues at coordinate 2,771,642 of NW_005871070.1, read as the reverse complement.
CCAGGGATCAAGCCTGCAACCTGGGCATGTGCTCTGACTGGGAATTGAACCAGCAACCTTTTGGTGCACAGGATGACACCCAACCAACTGAGCCACACTGGCCAGAGCTCCTCCTTTGTTTTAATTCTAAAGTAGAGAGATTATGAATACTATGCTTATTAGCATTGTTCAGATGAAGAATAAATGATACTGAGACTGAAATCTCTTAGGTAAGTTGCTAAATACAACCATGAGCTGAACCTTAAAGATGAAGTTGATTCCCCTTAATCTAAGGAATCTTGAATTTACTTTCTAAGTTGTGTGGTAGGTAGCTTCACGATGTCTCTTTTCTTGCATTTTCTCCTTTATGGGAACTAAATGATGCAGGGTCATTAAATTCAAACTTTCTGGGGCTAACAAGGTGACAAAATCTCAATTTTAGCTTTACTAATACATAGACCTTTAGTAACAGACCCTATGGCTATGGACTTGGACTCCTGGGCCTGTCCTGATTTGTCATAATTTTTAAATTTCCTTAACAGAAATGGAAGTAGGTCAGGGACATATGTTGCTGACAGAAGAAATGTCAAACTCCCTTGCTAAATATGCAATTTCACAGGGTCTGGGACAGCTATTCTTGCCTATGTTGAGGAACTTGTCACATATTCAGATGTTTTTAGAAAATAATGAGTAGATAAGCTTATGATAGGTTTATAAAAAGTCATCACTTATTTCATATTAAATTTTAAGACTGAACATTTTAAATTTGTCTAACATGGAATCTACATATACAGGGTGTCCCCCCAAAAATGTATACACACTATAACTGCTGATAACTCAATTGTAAAAATTAAATGTATTTTAATAAACTGCCTTATAATTACTCAAAGTGTGTGTATACATTTTGGGGTGCATTATACATATATATATATATATATATATATATATATATATATATATATATATGCCATATCCTCACTTTAAACCTAGAAATACATAAATAGAAGAGAATATTCTACATTATGTTCTGAGATAATCAGTTTCCCTGATGAACCCCTAAGTGACTAGAGATAAAGGCAGGACTCAGTGTGTTCCTATGTTAGGATGGTCATTTTACATGGGGTTGGAGATTCTTTGATTGACCCCTCAAACTTCAACTTATTCAAGTTGGGTTCTGCTTCTAGTTGTGCTTCTGGAACAATAAAGTTAAGAATTTATTCAGACTAACTCACTGTGCCACCCAATCCAACATGGTGACCTCTTGCTCTTCCTTAATTAACTGGCATATACAGCACCCTTCAGTGAGGGGAGCAAAAGGCTCACCTTCAGTTTTTAAACTGTTAGCTCCTTGAGGGCTGGGTGTGCATTACAGTGCTTATCCCAGACTGTGTGTGTGTGTGTGTGTGTATGTGTGTGTGTGTAAACAGAATATAATGTTTGTTAAGCATATGAATTTTGTAAGAGGAAGAAAGGAATCAAATAATCCCCTCATATGGATTTACTGTGCTCACTAATTTTCAGTGAATGGATAGTACTAGCATTATGAATAGGAAGTGAAGCAAATATATGCTTTGAATAATTATGGTAATTCAAAAATTCCCCCACCTCCTTTCATTCAAATTTCAAGTACTAATGCCTGAAATTCACTTGTAAAATTTAGATACCAGAACTCTTTATCATTTCAATTTTATTATAAATTATTAGAGGCCCAGTGCCTGAATTCGTGCACAGGTGGGGTCCAGCCGGCCTGGCCCCAATTGGGGTGGATCTGGGCTGGGCCTGTCAAGAGGAGGAGATGGTGGGAGGTTGGCTGGCTGGCCCCCACTAATCGGCCCTATCAGGGCCAGGCCGGCTGGGGGGAGGGGCTGCGGGCAATTGGCTGGCGGGCCCTGCCCCCAATTGGGGTGAGGGGGGCCGGTTGGGGGTGGGGCCGGCCATGGGAGGGGCTGTGGGTGGTATGTGTTCCAGTCTCTGGCTTTCTATATACATAGATTATATAAGTTTCAGCATGAGAGTGACTAAGCATAGGTTGGTCTTCCCAAAAGATAAATGTGATTTCCCTGAAGTTCTACATTTATAATGAAAGATATTATTAGTTCTGTTATTTCTGTGCTGAATTTTCTACATCTAGAAAGTTATGCCTGGTTATGGAGGGGGGTGGAATTAAGAACATGTAAGTAACTAAAGCTTCTAGAACTGAGTGTCCCGGTTAATAAAGGTACTTGAAATCCCATATAACAGAGAACAGTTGCTCAGCCTTAAGAAAAAAGATCATAGGGAGAAACATGATAATGTGATGGATCTCTTGGAAGGCGAGCATGTAGGAAAAAGATTAGACTTGTTTGTTTCCAGTGGTAGAACTAGGACCAACAGGTATAAGCAATAAGGAAAGACACATTTTTGTCCCAGTAGGAACTTAATACATGGAAACACTCCTAATAGCCAGGACTATCTAGAGATAGACTGGGCTCTCCTGAAAAGTGGTGACTGCCCCACTGTGATATGTGCTCAAGCAGTCTCGATGGCCACTTGTAATGGATGCCAGGAATGGGACACACACAGTAATAGATGGGCTTTCTGGCCCTCCAGGTTGGTCTCCTCTGACCCTCAGATTTTGTTCTTCTAAAAAGAACAAGAGGCCATGGGAAAGTTCTTTTCTGAAAAAACAAACTACCTTACTTCAAACTTTTGCCTAAAGCTTCTCTAGAGGACAGAAGTCTTATAAGTAACATAGAAGGTCTTCATTTTAAAAATGATGGGAGAAAATATTAAAAAGAGGTGTAAGACAGGAGGAAGAGAGGCAGCTGGGAGAACCACAAGGATTTAATCTGAAAAGATCTGGGAGGCCAAGACCCTCTGCTTCACGTTGGCAATGTTTCCTAATGCACCCTCCTTCCCTTCTCCCTGCTCGGTCAGGTTCATGTGCAATCACCCCCGTCCGCCCACCAACCACCTCCAGCCTTCCCACCATCTTGAACTTTCTAACAGTGAATGGATAGCTTAACAGGAAGTTCTCAGGGACCATAGGCAGTCTTTGCTGGCAAAAGGGAAGCTAGAATGATCTATCTCCTTGCAATGTATTCACAGACTTCATGCAATAGTGAACATCTCTGGAATAGTCAGAGGTGACCCCTCTTCTGGTGAGAACGGCCACCCCATTTTTAAAATAAACACTGTCTTTATAATTATAAAGGAACCAACATACTACTACAATGATATTGCTTGTAGGCAGTGGTTGATTGGGCGCCTCACTAAATGGATCCAAATGCTATTCTGTCTCTTTGCCCCAGTTAATCTGATCCAAGTTAGACCTAGCTGAGTTCCCCCCACCCCCAGGATTTTGGAATTAGAACTAAAAAAGTGATTCTCCCTCTGTCTGGTTGAAGCTCTATAAAGCTAAAAAACCAAAGGCAGTCCTCTGTCATTTGGAAAAACTCAGTGTACACTGATAAGAAGGAAGGAAGCTACCATTTAGGGAAACTGAGGCAAGATGGAGAAGAGAAACCCTGGTACTGGAAGCCTGACTCTCCTGCCAGGACATCTTTAAGCTCAGTTACATCTCATCTCTTTTGAATATTGGCATTTCCATTGCTCTTGGTTTCCTGAGATACCCAGTTACATTTATAACACACTTAAATTTTTACTTAAGTAAGTTTGAGTTGGGTTTATTACTTATAACTGAAAGTCCTAGCTCCAAAAAGGAAACTTCATGGCCCCTCCTGCCAAAATGGCTGCTGAAGCATCTCAGTTCCATGCCCTCTCACATGAAGAGTCTTTCTGTCAGTTTACATGGGCCGTTGGGCCCATCAGAAGAGGCACACCCAAAATTTGAGCAAGAAAATGTAGGCAAAAGCTCAAGCTGACGAGCTATTTTTCTGACTTGATTAGAAAATTACTGAAAGTTTTCCTAATGTAAAATATGACATACAGATTCTGAGAAACAAAATGGAATTGTAATGTTTTATGAAGGACATACATTTTTGTCTGAAGAACTGATGTTTATATCCACATGTACTGTTCATTCTGCCAATTTTTTCTACCTTCATGTAGTTTTGCCTTGAAACACAGAACATGTAGCTTACCACGATAATTACTAGGGAAGTTAAGAGATTTGTGACACCCATATCAACATGTTTATATGGCTTATTTCTCAAGAAGGGTCAATGGAAAATGGGATTCTAATGTGTGTAATGGCAGTTCTTTTCCCTGAAAACATAGTAAAGCCACCACTCTGGTTTTCAGTTTTGACCCACATCAGCCGACTGGAGAACTCTTTGGAAGAGGAACAAGAACCAATGCCAGACCTCCCATAACATTGTAGTATAAACTATATGGCAACCCTCATGTTTTGTTTCTCAAAGTTGCTTTACTTCTGAAAATAATGAGTTTGATTTTAACTAGCATGTGTAGGAAAATGTTATCTTGGATGTTATAAACTTTTGTTAATATTGTTATAAGTAAAAAATAGTCAAAATTTGTTGAATGCTTACCATGTACTAGCCACTCTGTTAAGGATAAATATTCGAAGGCATATGGACATATTTTAATCTCATTCAACTCCCACAACAAACCCTTGAAGTGGATATGATTATGTTAACCATTTTGCAGGTGAGGCTATCATCACATCAATGCCAAATAGGATACAGTGACTCAAATCAAGTTCCATTGTCCTCACAGTCCATGTTCTTGACCACTGGGCTATACTATATTCAGTTTTTCTTGAAATAAAGCTACTTTTATAAACACTTTTGGAAAGCTATTTCTGTTGCAAAAATGTTTTGACATTTCTTATTTTAGGAGGAAGCAGAAATGGCAAATAAAAATCAGGTTTCTATTCCATTCCATTCAATTCTGTTCTAAAGTAATGTGAAACACTACATGCATAACTGATATATTTGGGCTGAAATGAACAAGATCATTTTTGGTGAAAGCTTTGGGGTTGTTGATTAAATATTTTCTAGTTGGATCAGAATGAGAAAAAACAGTAGACCCTAGGATAAACCTTCTTCCCCCCTAGGATAAATTTTGCCTTTAAGAGGCACACCAGGATAATTCTGTCAAAGATTAAGAGAAAGAGACTACTTCAGTAACATGATAAAACATTGAAATATTAATATTAAATATTAAAATAAAAAAATTTATCCAAAAAGTCAGTGGGGAGCTCTATTGGTTGCTCACCCAACAGATACCCCTCCAACCCCTTCTTGTTCCCTGGGGTACAAATGTAGGTATTCATCATCCCCTATGCTGGGAAGAAAGCCCTTATGTTGGGAAGAAACCTATGCTAGTCCAGGGGATGAAGCAGAATTATTCAAGCCAATCATGGTGGTCTCATTCCTTTGCTAGTGGAACCTATTGCATGCATGGCATATAACCCAAACCTAGCCCATGAAACCAGCATGGGGGAAGAGTGTATGCTGGAAGTCATGGATTTTCATCCTCAGGACAGAGGAGCATGGGAAGAAAGTCCCTCTTCTTTTCAAGATGTTGTCCTAGCTCCACAAGGTGCCTGTGTACTGTGGCCAGCTGAGATATCATTACCCGCAAGCTGAGGATGGCCAGCAGAAAGACAGAAAAGACCTGCATCTTGAAGAATGAATTAACCAATCTTGGCATCCTACCTCCAAATATATGATTATGTATATGATTATGTGCAATTAAAAATAAATCTTTACTATTTGAGCTTTCAACTCTGTCTTCTATTAACCTACAGCTAAAAATATTCTGATACAAATAGCCCTTAACACCCCATTTCTGAAAAAGTCTTAAGTGGTAATTCTTAAATCATAATTATAGCAAAGATAGCTGTTAACTGTTAAACAGAGCTTTAGAAGGAGACTGTGAGATCCATTTTTAAAAACGGATTTAGATGATTCCTTTGAGGAGCCCATCACACACTAAAATCCTGTCCCATTAGGATGATTTCCTGTGAGAGAGCCCCATACCACAGATGGAATGTGGAGAAGCTTGTAAGCAAACATGAGGATGGGGTTTCAGGGCTCTAAAGCCATTAGATCATGATGGTTTATATACTAATGAGAGTTGTTGTTCAGAAACATAAGTAGACAAAGAGGACTACAATATTGGATCACATTTGTTTTTAATTTATAATAAAACAGATCCTGTATTACTTTGTACCTCTATAAAATGTAGATCAAAACTGCACTGCACATGTTCTCAAAGACACAGCTCACACACAGCTTATTTGAAATAAAGATTGGTGCCAAACCCCACAACATAATTTTACCCCTCATTTCCCCCATACCCACTTTACAGTGTGAAGCTATTTAACATATTGGGTGGCTCCATATTATAGACCCACCAGTGAAAAGATGTTAATTGTAGGATGCAAGGAAATGTGGAGTTCCCTTTGAGTTTGAGTTTGTGTCCCATCTTGGTGGTTCATTTACAGCGAGCCAAACCCTCGAAGAAGCCTTCCTGCTGTCTCTCATTAGTAGGCTCCGGTTTTAGGTTACCTTGTTTAAGGCCCGCATTTTAGGCGTCCAAAGAGACTAGACATATCCTTAATTAAATGTCTTGTACCTGACAACATCTTTAGTCCATTGGATGGCTGAATAAAAAGTTATTTGCTTTAAGTCAGCTACTGAAATCTGAAGACTTTGTGGTGAATAGTGAGTAGAAAGAAGAGTAAAAATTGGACTCAGGTACAGAAACCAAAAAGGAGCGAGAAATCACATGTGCTTCCTGCCCCTCCTTTCCCTCCTCTGAGTTGGTTTTGCTGTCATTTTCCTAATTTAGTCTGTAGAAAAAGTGTGTTTGGAAGTCATTTGTACTGTAGAGTTGGACCGCTCCTCCAGGCAGGCTGGGAAATTTCCGAATTTGCTGGGCTAGTCAGCAGGGTGTTGGTGTTAGGAGCAACAAGGTGGAATCTTTTCTTCGTAGCAGCCCCAAGGAGGAAGGGAAACTGTTGCTGCTTCACAATGACCTTCAGAGGGAGTCATACCCTGTTGTTCATCAGAAAATTTATAAAACTCAAGTGATAGATTCCTGAGAAATGAGTATAAGGAAACCATGAATAAATTATCTTGCCATCTAAGAGAGGAAAAGATCCATGTACAGATCTGTTGCCTGTGGAAACCGAGGCTTTCCCTGGTTGTTCGAAAAGAAGGGCTTTGGGGCCCAAACTGCTTCGATTCATAATGTAGGTCCAGCAACCGTCACACTGAATGCCAGGATTGAGATGCACATCATCCAACCATGCAAAGGCCAATTAAAGAAATGATTTCCAAGTTGCAAAGCCATTTTCCAAGCCACCTGCAGCACACTCACATGCAGCATGAGAGGATGCTTTCACCTGGATCCCACGTCTTTGCCAAAAGCCTGGCATTCAGCAAGCGTCCAGAGCAGCAATAATACTCACCGGTGAAGCATGAAATAGGAGCGACAGGGAAAGTGACACCAGATCTCCAGTGGGGAAATTGGAAAGCGTTAACACGTCTGTGTACCTAACAGAGCACAATTACTACATTTTATTTTGTTTCAACAGTCAGGACCTAAATGAACATCACCATTCAGTTCTGTTCTGGGCAATGCTCCAAGCTCATCTTGGTACAGTTGATTTTGAAGCCTTACAGTCAATCATATCTCCACAATTTGTTCTTTTTTCAGTCTTCAGGCATCCTCCTGATTTCCATTTCTTGTTTGGAAGCCTTGAGTCATCTGTTCTGGCAACATGACCAACCCAAATCAGTCATTTTCTCCAAATTATATTGAAATAGGGATCGTGCTATTTTGTTTTCTTCCTCCTTCTTTCTTTCACATAATTTTCCCTTTAAGGATCTCCTAATACAAAGCTGATTGAAGGCATACAATATCCTCTTTCTTTTGCTGTTGTCAAATCCAAGTTTCTTACCCACATGCTGTAGCTCTGTAATTAAAACAGTGAGGGTGGCTCTCAGCCCTGGATTATGAGTGCAAGGCTGCCATTGCTCCATAGGTTGTGTATCCCAGGGCAGAATTCTGACCCTGACACCAAACCTTTAGGACATTATTCTGACATCATTTACACTGATTCACAAAATCCAAATGAAAGAGTGAGGTTTCATGCTCTGTTATTTGAATTATGAAGAATCTGCAATCCAAAGCTCTCAAAATTACATGCATCTTCAGGCCATTTTCATTTAGGTAAAGAAGAGAGGGAAAGCTATATATCCTTCAGAGGAGAGAAGAAAACACCTTAAAAAGTGACACAGATTATTTTTAAAAGAATCAACTGAACTTAAGGAAGTGCAACATAACTCAAATTTTAGCTAACATCTATAATAATAAAAGTGTAATATGCTAATTAGACTGGACATTCTTCCGGACGAAGCCGGGGCTGCGAGGGAAGTCTGGGTCCTGGGTGCCAAAGAGAAGCCAGTGTTGGCAGCCAGGGGAAGAAAGGCCTACTCTTGCAAGAATTTTGTGCATTGGGCCTCCAGTTCTAACATAAAGCTAACAAGTTTTCCCTGCTTCAACTCATATCAGATCTCCAGGCAAACACACACACACACACACACACACACACACACACACACACAAGCTATTACTTTTCATTACAGAGAATTAATTAAATTAAATTTGTGCATATGGTCCTCAAATGTATTTGCTACCCCAAACCCATACCACTTTCATTATATGCTGTATGAATAAATTCTTTAAAGTTTTCCGGAACACACGTGTTTAACTGAACTTTCAGTATGATTTTACTATGACAATTAAACTTTGTTGATATGTCTAAAATAAACTACAAGTTTGATTTTCTAAGACACAAAAAAGTAGTTTAGTTGTCAGTATCACTTAGGAGGTAAGTCCATGGCTCCATTCCCTGGAAAGTTGGCAGGGTCCTTGGTGCACTGAACATGTTGCACAGTTCAGCCCAAGGAAGGCATTAGCGTGATATAAGAACCAGAACCCTCATGGAAAATACCAAGGAAAAAACAAGTAAAAAAGATATTTGAGAAGCAACTAAAGTAGTACATAATGTGGGTAGAATGTGTTGTTAATTGCTCCATTAATCTATAAATGAAGAGACTTATTTAGAACTAACTATTCAAAAGTGTATTAATTTTCAGTGACAGCAGATTACGTTGCTTATAAAGGTGAACTCGTTTTCACTAGGAAATAAGAATCATAAGAGCAGTCATTCACTCATGTGAATGACAACTATGAGGAAAAGAAAAGAAAGAAAAAAAAAACAACAAAAAAGACTGAAGCCAGGAAAGGAAAGAGGGAAAGAGAACCTGATCATGCCCTGGCTGGGTAGCTCAGTTGGTTGGAGCATTGTCCTGATACACCAAGGTTTGGGGTTCCATCCCAAGTCAGGGCACGTACAAGAAGCAACCAATAAATGCATGGAAGGTTGGAACAACAAATTAATGTGTTCTCTCTCTCTCTCTCTCTCTCTCTCTCTCTCTCTCTCTTCCTTATGCTCTTTCTTGAATCAATTAGAAATAAAAGTTTTCTGATAAACAAGTTCCACTGAAGAAAGTCTTTGCTCCATTCTCTCACCCATCCTCCATTTTTAATTTCATTTATTTCCCCCCATAATGAAGTAATTATCATTCATTTATTTACTCATTCATTCAGTATGTTTTTTGTTCCCAACACTAAGCTAAACACAGTTTTCTAGGGTCAAATGTTGACTCAGTCTCATTATCCCAAAATCAACTAAGATAATTTTCTCCAAGAATTCTTCTCTGAGATGGCAGACAATATCTTGATATTTTACCTGCTTGCAATACTTGAAAGATGTTGCCCTTCACATTGCCTTATATTAGCACATAGTAATACTCAATTAACATTATATTAAATATACTTATATTCAAATAAAAAGTGTATATATTTATGCATATACATACAGGGGGTAGGCAAAAGTAGGTTTACAGTAACTTGTATGCAAAAAGAATGTAGATTATGATCATCACAATAGCTTTATTTTTTAAAAATGTACTTTTATTGATTTCAGAGAGGAAGGGAGAGGGAGAGAGAGATAGAAACATCAATGATGAGAGGGAATCATTGACTGGCTGCTTCCTGCACTCACCCCACTGGGGACCGAGCCCACAACTCAGACATGTGAACTTGACCGGAATTGAACGCGGGACCCTTCAGACTGCAGGCTGACACTCTATCCACTCAGCAAAACCAGCTAGGGATCACAATAGCTTTCTTAACTCAAAAGAATGTCACTCACAGCTCTAAAACTACTTTTGCCTGCCCCTGTATACACATATTCATACACACATATGTATATAGATCCAGTATACAGATTCATACGCAGATATGACTCAGTATATTAATAGTCTGACATACAATTTTAACTGAATAGAATATCTATTATTCACATGATTACCATATTTAATCCAGGTTATAAATTGCTTGACAATGGCTACTCCTGTTCTTTATCACCACCCTCTGGCATTTAGCATTAATTTGATGCTACCTGTCAGTAAAGGCAAAGTGATGTAGTGGGCAGGAGTGTGGGCTGGAACCACACTCTTTGGGTTTAAATTCTGGCTTAACCAGTATGTTAGGTGTTTATCCACCATGAAAAACCGCTGGTATAAGGTGAACAAATTAATTCTAAAGCATTCCTGCCAGAATAGAGATGTTTGTTTATGCCCGCTGTCTTACAAGTGCTTATGGAAATGAGTGAGTACGCTGTTGTACGTAGCATGATTTCATAGCTTGCCCTAGCTGCAGAGCTATATATGACTGCAGCTGGGACAGAAAGTCTCAGAATTCGGAGATATCCTTCACCAATGGAGCCTCATCTAAGTGTGTGACCCAGTGCATGAGGAATTCACACCCTGTTGTGGAATTCTGCTACAACCGATTCATGCCTGTTTGAGGTCAACGATATTGCTCACCAAGTGCACTGAGTGGACAACTCCCAAAGTACATTTGGAAATGCATTAACTCCATGGCCGCCAGTTACTACAGTAGGCTCCACATTGATTTCTTGAGGTGCCCCCTGGTGGACTTCTAACAGAACTGAGTCTATTGAGAGAAACTTGAGAAACAAAAATAGCAATCATTTTGCTAAATGCTTTACAACTATGATCCCATTCAAAGATTCTACTCTTTCCATTTTACAGACAAGAACATGAAGACCCAGAGAAGTTAAGCAACGTTCTTACTAGTCATGTAGCTAGTAAGCAGTGGAGTAGGGATTAGAACCCAGGTGTATTTGACTCCCAAATCTCCACTCTTGAATGTTGTTTGACTTCTGTGTTCTCAGAGTCAGTCAAGTCCATTGGGAAACATCATTCCACCTCCTGGCTCTAGTGCTCTTTGAGTGACTATGTCTCCAGAGTTCAGGCCCCAGGCTCTGCTTGGTTTCTGGGAGGGGCTAAAACTCTGGTTTTTGAATGGAGAAACAGCTAGCTGAGCCAGGATTTGTAGTCTCTTTTGTCATCTACGGTCCCCTGCACCAGAGTTTTTTAAGAGCCCGAGTTCTTATTTAACTGATTGAAAAACAAGTTAAATGGGTAGTTAGCAAGCTTTCTGGATTTAATAAGTCAAAGTCTTTTTTGTACTTCATGGACTTCTGGATATACACTGTTTTTTAGATCACTTTGAAAAAATTTTCCGTCATAGCACATTACTATCAATGAGCACTTAAGGCCTATTTTTCTACCAAACTCCTGCAGTCAATGTCCTAGAAAAACACAAGTGGGATAATTTATGTAGAACTCAAGATATTTGAAAAGCAATGCAGAAGATAACCCTAGGACTTAGTTTCTGGATGGTAACTACCTCTCTCTGGGGATTTCATCCAGTCCTATTACTTTAATTATCACCCATATGCTGGTAATTGTCATACATCTCCAGCTGGATGTAATGATTAGCATGTTCAAGGTGAATTCCTGATTCTCCCTCCACAAACTTGCTCCACCCACAATATTCTCCAGATCAATTAACAGAAACTCCATATTTCCCATCACTTAGACCAGAAACTTTGAAAGCATATACTTAAGTTCTCTCTCTCTCTTATTTGTCTCTGTTACCCTGGTCGGAACCTTGATAATTTATCACTTGAGCCACTGTGATAGCCTCCTAATTAGTTTCTCTACATTCTATTTGAAATGCAGTAACAGAATAGTCCTATTAAAATAAAAAGTGAGTCATGCGATTCCTCTGTTCCCAACCTTCCAATATTCTCCCATCTCCCTCACGGTGAAACCAAAGCCCCTTCCAAGACCCCAGGCAATGTGCTTCCACCATGCGGTACTATGCCTCCCACCTCACCTCCTACCACTCTTTCCTTGGTTCACTCCCCTCCAGCCCCAAAGAACTTCTTGGACCAGGCACACTCTCACCCAGAGCCTTTATACTTGCTGTGTCTTGTCTGGGATCCTCTCCTCCACACACCCCCATGGATCATTATTCACTTCTTTAATTCTGGACCAATGTGACCCCCTCAGTGAGCTTATTCTCACCTTTCTTTTACTTAAAATTGTGACCTCTCACCTTGGTACTACCTATCCTTTCTGGCTGCTTAATTTTTATTTATAGAATGTTTCCCCTTCAAACAAGCTTCATAAGTTTACCTGCTTGTTTTATTTATTCTCAGTTGCTCCCGCTAGGATGTCAGCTTCATGAGGACAGGAAAGGGCTTTTGTCTTTTATTTACTGCTGTATCCCAGGGGCTAAATACAGGACCCTTTACATAATCAATGCTCAGTAAAGATTTGTTGAATAAAAGAATAAATGTATTATATTCCCACTGACCCAGTCTGATGGCACTGTGAGTAGGAAATTGTACCTGGTATTTTGAACTATTACAAGATCAATCTCTTTCATTTTCCCACCAAATGTCAATTCTTCCTGATTTCGTTGGAATCACCTAGACTTCACCAAATGACTATAAACAAGGAAAGTTTGAGACATCTGATCTAGTGAATATGAGTAGACTTCAGGAAATGGCAACGAGGAAGTCTAGACTTCATGAGTTATTATCAACTATCAACCTGTGGTAACAAACAGCATTTTCACCACCCAGTCAGCCCCATCGCTTCTCTATCCCGGCAGAACCTAATCTAGTGTTCACATGGTTGAGGCCATGTGTTCTCTCTAGCCCTGGCACGATTGACTTAACCAGCTACTCTTATATTCCTGCCTCTAACTGTATGAGACATGAACACGATACCTAATTTTAGCCAATGAAACTCGGGGGAGATTTAGAGAGAGGTTTTGTTTTTCCTTCTTAAAAATAAGATTCTTTGGTCTTACCTGCAGAGATGTGAATTTGGTAGGTCTGAGTAGAGGTTCAGGAATTTACATTTTTAACACCTCCTTAATTCTGATGCAGAAGGTCCAGGAACTATACATTGAAAAATAGAAAAACATACTTCCCTATGAGGTTAATGACCTAGAGCTGCTCTAACACAGATGTCTGTTAGGATGCAGGCTAGAGTCCTCAGTACCATTATCAGGCAATTCCCCTAGGAACTTCAGGAACTTATCTAATTTTCCTCTGCTCTCTAGCCTAGAGTGCACCCACTTTTCAGCCCAAGCTACGTGCTCCATACCTCTGATGTGCCCATCTCTGGTCTCAGAAACTACGAAGCTATGGATATTCTTACCCCATTCAGCAGTGACTTACCCTACAGTAGGATGAGTCACTGCTGAAAGTGGTACCAGGTCGCATCCCCCAATACCCTTCAGGGGGACTTTGCTCCTACTTCTTGACTTTCTCTTTGATTTATTGAGGAATAGCACTGAGACATGCCAGAAACAGATTATTATCTTGCCCACATCTTTTTACAGGAGATTAATATTTCATTTCACCTCTGTCTATCAAGACTAGCAGAAATATTGGTTGGCATAAAGCATGTTTTGACTGTTTAAACACGAGAATAAAATTTAAATGAGGCTACTTTCTCTCATTCTGCTAACAGTCATGCATTTTGCAGAACAGGTACAACAGGAAGTAGCCTCCACTGTAAAGAAGCAGGACCACACCCACGGCAGTTTGAGCTGAAGAATGCAGGAAAATACTTTCCTTATGTTTTATAGAATAAACCAACGAAGAAGTCGGGCTTCTCTGGGGCTCTGCAGGCGACTGAGTTTTAGAGAAGGAACACTGCATGGGGAGTGTGCCTACAGATTTTGCTTCTAACTTGATTAGTTATTTGAAGAAAAAAAGACCTGTGAATTACTGACTAATCTTGTTGTTTACACTTCTCACCAAATCCACTAACTGGGACTCTTCTGTCCCAAGGAGTTCCATTTCCTTCACATGCAGTCTATATTTTTGTTATCATTTAGTTACCCTTTTGGGGACCATTAACTTATCAGCAAGTATTTCTTGAGCTAATATATACCTGGTACTAATATACCTACTATCCATCCATTCATCTCTCTTATTGGCTCTGTTTCTCTGGAAAACGCTAATACACCAGGTCATATTAAAAGTCTAATTCCAGTCCTCTTAAGGAACTGCAAAGTATTTGAAGATAATTATTAAGCCCTGTGATGCCTCTTCCTATAAAGGTCCCCAGATCCCCCATCAATCTACCTTAGAGTTCCTGGACAAAAATTCACACTTAGTGTGGGCTGAGGGCACGGTTGAGCAAGGCTATTATTTCCTTGTTCTAAATGTAATACTTCTATTCATGTGGCTAAAGATAAATTTAGCATTGTTTCATCCACACCATTCTGTTGTGTATATGTGTAACAGATTCACACACAAGTGTATACAACCAATTGCTGTAAAACTACTACTCTTCCACTTCCCTAAGGCCATAATAGAAGAAAAGAGAGATGGGTAAGGATAAATATGTTCCAAGTACATTAGTGGGGAAGGAAATAAACTTTAAAGGGGGCTGTTTAACATATATAATCTTATTTCATCTTTATTTACAGATGCAGAACGAAAGATTCTGGGAGCCTAAGTATCTTATCCACATTGACACAGTTAGAAAGGACTTGAGATGGAATTAATGCCCAGGCCTCTCTGGTCCTGAAGCCTGTGATCTGTCCAGGGCGCACCCCACACAGCACACACACTGTCAGCACTTAAAATATAAGGCGATGGATGGCATAAAAATATGAGAAAAATACAGGGCACAAAAGAGGAAAAAAGGGAGAACATTATAATATAAGGAAAAATTCAAATTTAATAGCAAAGGTATTATTAACTCTACTTGGGTTTTTTTTTGTATGTCTTTCTACAGAATTCAATAATTTTCATAGAAAAATTCTTAGTACCAATAGAAAAATGTGTGGCAAAGGAGGAATAATTACATATTTTTCAGGTGAGCTTAGGAGTGAGGAGACAAAAAACCCCCCAATGCACACTCAATATCATAACGGTTAACTTTAAAATTGATATTTAAGATTAAAACTGTAAATACCAGGGAAATAGTGTAGGAAAATAAACATTTTAAATTAATATAAACTGCTATCTGCAAATCTAAACTAAAGAGAAAAAAGGAAATTAAACAGAGAATTCCATTTAGTCTTGACCCTTGAAAAACTGTGGCCCAAACTGTACCCCCATTCATATGAAATAATAATGGATGGGGAGAAATCTGCCATCTGACTACATTTTAGAAAAATCTGACACGGAACAGTGTTCATCCAGCCATAGGTGTGGAAGTCTCCAATGCACTGAAGAAGGAATAGTGTGATACCTGAGAGGAATTCAGTTACCACCCACCATGAAATCCAACCCTGTAATCAGAGAGTGGGCATTTTCCATGTAGAACAGTCCCATGAACCACATATGTGCACACATACTAGTATATGCAATACTCACATACATGGTGGTTTCCCCCCTCCATCTCTGTCAGTGCCCTGTGGTGATGGCAACTGGTCCCTTGGGACCCACCCTCCCCATGTGTTCCTGCGGGGCTTGGAAACACATCCCATAGAGCTGCCCACCGATGTTCCTGGTGCGGCCTCAGAGCCTCTTCTCCTGGAGGCCAGGTGGATGGAGGCCAGGTGGATTATGTGTAGAGGTCTGGCAAATGAAACCCTGGGACTCAGGGCTGAAAGTGGATTTCCTGCACGGCTGAGCCAAGCGCTTCCAACTATCCAGCCAGATGTTTCTTTACATGGTCCTGGCAGCCATGGCTTGAGAAGGAGCCAGAATTTGGCCTGACTTCTATACTGAAAAGTTTGATGGAATGCTGGGGTTGTGCCATCCCGTAATAAAAGCAGTGGCCCTTCAGATTGGCACACCATTCCCATTTGCCTTGGGAGTCCCTCCAAAGGGAACAGGGGCTTGAGTAAAAGTGGGTGTGTCCATCCAACCCATGCCAGGGCCTGGGCGGGGGAGAAGCAGAGGGGTGGAGGCTGAGGGAAGGTGGATGGAGAAGAAAGGTTCTGAGTGATTGGAAGCTGGTGCCAGATGGAGCTGGAAGACGGTGCTCTGCTGCCTCCCTTGCACATGTGTGGCCACCAGGGGATTGCCTGGCTACGCACGCTGCTTCACATCTGTCAGCTAAATCAAAGATGCATAATTGAAGATGCAAAGTGAGAAACATTACGTGGTTCACAAGGCTCCCTGGAGGATTCTGGGTCTGTAATCCAGTGAGGAGATTTTAATGAGAAGTGAGCCTAGCGCTCTCATCTGTGAGAGGAGATCCCACCCCAGCTGTGTCTAAGGACGTGGAAAACTTCTTTTGCAAAATGGGCAGTCTTTCTTGATTGGCCACCGCCTGACTGTTTCTCTTGGAACCCTTTGGCCTTCCTCCCCCAAAAATGTTTCTTTTTGAAGCTTGGGCAGTTTCTGAGCCTGAGGAAGGCTCAAGAGATGCTGTGATTGAGGCTTGCGGATAAATGTGTCAAGAAGGCTGTCTAGATAAAACCATTAACCTGGTATAATGTCTTAAAACCAAATTTAAGCATTTCCAACTGTTTAATCATAAAAGTAATACACATTCAAGGTAAAATTCAAACAATACCTAAGGATGGAAAGGATGAACTAAAAGTGTAAATAGGACTCTTTGCTCACGTTCCTAGAACAGCGTTTCTCAAACGTTCTGTGGTAAAGGAATACTTTTTTTCTTATTTTCATTTTTCATGGCCAACACTTTTGTAAAACACAATACAAATGAATTCTAATACAATTACAAAAAAGCATGCAAAGGCATACAAAATACAAACCCATTAAAAATGTTTAAGTTCAACCCATCACACACAGGGATGTAGTGGCAATATCAAACTGCTCTACCATTTCTGAACACTCTCCATTTCTGTATTTATTGTGGACTTCACCTTCTCATTCAATTTCTTCTGGAGATTTTTAACCACTTTTATACATATCAAACATATGAACATGTAGATAAATGTTTTTAAACATAAGAAGAATCATACCTACATACTGCTCTATAACTTGCCCCTTTGTATCTAATATATTTTGGCATCTTTCATATTAGCCCATTAAAGATCTACTTCAGACCTAACCAGTTTGGCTTAGTGGATAGAGCGTCGGCCTGTAGACTGAAGGGTCCCAGGTTTGATTCCAGTCAAGGACATGTGCCTTGGTTGTGGGCACATCCCCAGTAGGAGTTGTGCAGGAGGCAGCTGATTGATGTTTCTCTGTCATCCATGTTTCTAACTCTCTATCCCTCTCCCTTCCTCTCTGTAAAAAATCAAATATATATATATATATATATATATATATATATATATATATATAGTATATATTCTACTTCATGATTTTTTAAACTGGTCTCAACATTTATGAATATGTAAATGTATTTTAGGTTTTGCTTATAGTCAAAATTTGATGGCATGACTTCCAGAAATGGACTAGTATTAATTCTATACACCTTTTGATGCCAAAGTCACCACTAGCATTTGTTAGAACTTCTGCTTTGTGAGCAAAAGCAAAATGTTTTGCAGTCCAAAGGTTCTTTTCTTTCAAACCAGCTTGCTAACCTCTCTGAATGTCACAATAGTGGTGAAATGATTGGAATAAGCATTTGTCACCATGTACAGCATAAGGTCCACCCTCATCCAGAAGAGAGGGCTAGGTACTCACTGCAAGGTGGCAGAGAGAGATCTTTAATGAACAGGCTTTGCCTTTTCCATGAAGTAACAGAAAAGTGCATGTGCAACAAGGAATGCCTCAGGGGTCCCACACACCACAGCCACTCGACAAAGGGTGAGCTCCTGGTGGCTCAGACCAGAGCGCCAGCCTGAAGGGGAGGTCATACTGGTGACTAACCTCAACTTCATGCCCAATTCCTCCCCAGTATTTTTGCTGAAGAAGTGAATTTGGGGCCCTACCTGATTACCTGTGTGATTTCCAACATGACTGCTAGGACTTTAAGTGGCCCATTGTGGGAGCAGTTAGCATTGTGTGTATAAACCTCCCTCCCAGGCAGGCAGGTCTAGTCAAGATGAACCTGAGCAGTTGGCCCCGGCAGTCCTGCTCCAGGCACAGGGCACAGCCCAAGAGATGGGTGTAGTGTTTCTGATATTTATATTTTCCATGTCTCCGATGCAGCCAATTATGTCAGGTCTCTGGGCATGTCTGGAAATTCTGGAAAGGATTTGTGTTGAAGGCAAAACTGCTCAAGCAGAAAGATGAATTTTCCTTTCTCCTGGATTAGCCAGGTCAAAAGGAAAAGGAGGTTCTAGGTTTCTACCAACCTGGGTTTGGTTAACCCAGATGGGAGGAAACCAGCGATAACTTCCACTTGCACTTTCAGTTGAGAAGAAAACAATGTTGGTTACCCCACAGGCTCAGAGGGCCTGAGCTGCCCTTCTTGTATGAGAACTAGGTGCATACTGAGAGGCAGTGTGGGAACCTGACTCCGTGGCCTGGCTGACAGTTTACATGGTCCTCATGAGAGCAGCCCTGAGTAGAAGCATCTAGGCTAAAACCAAGTTCAACTTACATGGAGGACAAATGAGTTTTATCAAGGGCTGACTTAGCTTCCCTTCTGGAGCCTACATTATCTACATCACAGGAGGCTCAAGAGAGGTTTGGGCAAACCACCCAGAGCTGCGTGAGTGTTTTCCTTATTATCTTGTGCTCAGTCTGGGCTCAGGGTGCAGCATTTCAACAGTGACCTTCCAGGCCCCGGTGAGCAGCTCCTGCAGGTGTTTTTTTTTTTAAACTGTGCAAAGAGGCCTTTGAGTGGAAACCTGCCCCAGCAGGCCTGCCTTACACATCCCTTCAGAAATGTTTTCTTTTCTCCTGAATATACTCTTTTGAGTGGGCACCCTTCCTACTCCCAACCTATTTATGTGAAAGTAAAGTTGCCATCTAAATCTAGGGGATGTATTTTAAAATGTATTCAGTCTCCTTCTCAGAAAACCAAGAGACCCTCTCCCCGTAAACATCACCCCCATTTCGAAGTTCTTAGGCGCACACAGTGCTGTGCTGACATGGAAATGCGTATTCTTGTCTTTGAGCTCCCTGATCTGACAGACTCTCTGCAGACAGGCTCCAAATGTTTTGTGTTGCTGACACAATCCCTTGGTTACGAATGAGCCCTCATAACCCTCATGTTCTCTCACTGCTATTTGGCCTAAGATGACTTCATTTATGTCTTGCAGAGGAGAAAGGGCAGGATCACAGGATAACACAGTTAATACAGGCAGGAAAAGATCACCCATTTTCCCCTTTCAGCACAGAGCTCTCATCTCCAGATGATAATGACTAAAGCAGTTACAAAAGTAAAATTCTAGTCCCTGGACAATTTTTCCCTATGTCATCTCAGTAAACGATTTGGTGTACATCTTCCCACATATGCTTTCTCTTTGGGTAAGTGAGGAGAATACCTGGCTGTCTGCTGGCAGCTTACTGAGGACCTGTGCCCAGGCGACGTGGGCAGTATAACTTCAGGTGTAGCAAGGGCTGCCATCCCTGTGAAGGAGCCTTTGCAGGGCTTCGTTTTGTATCATCACAGGCCATGGCAAAGTCAACCCACGTCACACTTTACCGCCATGACTAAATAATTACTAGACCTTATTACTACTTTGATTTGTGAAGCAAGGGAGGAAAAAAAGACCTTGTGGATGCTAATAACTGGACACTAGTCTCTACATTTTTTTATTTTATTGGATGTCTTATGGAAGCAAGGAGAAGCTTGGTCCCTATTAACCAAGGACTCTAAAATTTAGTGGGAGTGAAAAGTTAAAATTAAACACCAAGCTAAGCACCATTCCCTGCCAGTCACAGGGAAGGAACTGCCAGCGTCACACTGGCACACCCAGACCTTGTCTAAACACCCAAGATATTCTGTACTAAAGGGAATGGATTAGTCAGAGACGTCCGAGAGCAAAAAGCTACCTCATACACACTTTTTAAAAGTGTTTTCACCTCCCATCTAACTCCCACAGTCATTTCCATATCTCATATGACAGGGAATGCCAGAGTGTGTCTAGAATACTCTTCAGAAGAATGGCTGGCTCCATCCCAAAGAGAGAGGGAAAGAGGAAGGGAGGAAAGATGATCACAGGAGAAGAGAAAGGAAGGAAATAAGAAAGGAAAGGAAAGAGGAGAAAGAAAGGAAAATACAAAGAAAAAGGATATCAAATGGTTTCTGCCTCATTATTATTTTCATTCTTGCCAAAGTTGCTTGGCAGATTCTTGGAGACTGCAGAGCCCGTTCCTTGAAAACCAACTGGATGTCTAGACCAGGCTTAGAGGCATCTCTTTAATTATAGCCACAGAGATGTTCCTCTTCCCTTTCATCTTGGGCCTTTGTAGGGCTCAGCGCTGGCCCTCACCATCATCTTCTGAAAAGTTATACGTACCACATCACCATTCAGTTTGTGCATCCAAACAGAAGCCTGGAAGCATTTTTCTCTTGCTTAGGTTGGCACGGCCGGCCCATGGGGTGTGACTTCGCTACTCTCCCTTGTCCTTTATTTCTCCTTTTGAGCACTTATCACATTAGTGTCCTGCTTTGTGCCAGACATGCCTTCACGACAGCATTCACTTCAGACAACTTCTTTGAAGGGGCAGCAACTAAGCTCCTCTCTCTAAAAAGATGCAAACCAGGAAAATATTGGCTACTCTCTACAGAGTTGGCTCATTTTAAAGCTGACCTAATCAAGCTGAGCCTGCTAATGAGCATTTTTAAATAATTTGCAACAACTACTAAAAATTGGTGTATCTACACAAATTTTTGTGGAGGATCATAAGATGCATTTTGTAGATAAAATAACAAACTAATAATTGTAACTGACTTCTCATGGGCCACACAGCACGTTGGAAAAGAGACAGCGTAGAAGCTCAGTACGCAAATCCCTATTCTGGTCTCCTGACATTATATTTGCTTAGAAGCAATTAAGAATTAAAGTGAGTCATGGCCAGTGTGGCTCAGTTGGTTGAATGTCATCCCATGCATGGACAGGTCACTGGTTTGATTCCTGGTCAGGGCACATGCCTGGGTTGAGGGCTAGATCCCCAGTAGGGGGCGTGCAGGAGGCAGAGGATTGATGATTCTCTCATTGATGTTTCTCTTTCCCTTCCCCTCTCCCTTTCTCTCTAAAAAAATCAGTAAAAACACATAATGAAAAATTAAAATCGTATTCATTTGATAATAAAAAAATAATACATAAAAATGTGAACCATTATGGTGTTTAGTAAACTTTGATCAGATTATCAAACTACAGAGATATATAAATTGATGCATAACAGACAGGGTGACTTCAAGGACACAATGAACTCTGGTTATTGGGTGCTAATTATTCATCTTTTATATATAATATCTGGTATAAATTTTAGCTTTTGTTCTTTTTTCCTTCCTTCTTCCAGATTTCTGTTTATGTTACTGCTTAAAAGTGGGGTATAGACAAGAGAGGAGGAAAAGTATAGCTCAAATCTTCTCCTTTTTATAGTGTCAAAATCTTTCAAAATATAGGTAGCCATGAGGGATTATGGGTAGATTTCAATAATAGGAGCTGTATCTGCATATGAAAAGGTACCATGCAGTGATAAACTTAGTTAAGGCAACACCCCCAAGGCTAGTTAGTCCTCTTACAGAACGGAGCTGCTCTCTCCTCTAGTGATCACACAGAATGGGTCTGTCAGGTATTCAGAAATCTCAGCAGTAATATTAATCCTATCAATACCAATTCATATTGGGGTACTTAAGACATATTAGGCACAGAGTTAGTTATTTTATACACATTATGTCTCTAATATTCATGTTAACCCTGAGGAAGATTTTCTTAATTTCATTTTTCCTTATGAGGAAACTGAAAGCTCAGTAACAGTGTCAGTAAGGGGGGAGAGGCAGCTCCAGGTCAGACTGCTGGTTTTCATTGAGATTGCTCTCCTGGTCTAGCCCTCGATGGAAACTGTGTCTGCCTCTAGGAAAAGGCAGCTAGGACTCTTGTCCAAAGCCATGCGGTTAGAAAGAATTTGAAACTAAGTGTGTAACAGCAGAATCATGGGTACTTAGAAACTCAGACTTCCTTAAAAATAGCAAATTTACCTGAGCTTGAAAATATAAACTGTAATCAACTCTAGTATAAAGAGGTCACCAAGCATTTAATCTAGAATTAAATCCTAATTTAATTCCTAGCCCTATGCCTTAGTTGTTGTATAACCTTGGACATGGATCCCTCTAAGCCAGTGGTTCTCAACCTTCCTAATGCTGTGACCCTTTAATACAGTTCCTCATGTTGTGGTGACCCCCGATTTCATTGTTACAAATTGAACATAATTAAAGCATAGTGATTAATCACAAAAACAATATGTAATTATATATGTGTTCTCCGATGGCCTTAGGCGACCCCTGTGAAAGGGTCGTTCCACCCCCAAAGGGGTCGCGACCCACAGGTTGAGAACTGCTGCTCTAAGCTTTAGTTTCTTCATCTGTAAAATGGGACTTTATGCCAGTCTCTTTGAGTTGTGGTGCATAGTAAACCATTGGTAAATGTTAGTATTATTGTATCCTGTAGCATAGAGTTTAAGAACATCTCATTGAATTAATCCAACATATTTATTCAGATAATTAGCAAAAAAGAAACCCATTACCTAAATTACATAGATCCTTATAGTTATATGGATGCATGAGCTTACAAATATTGTAAGAAGGTAAACATCATCTCCTAATTATCTTCCTCAAGCTTAAAAAAGTCTGCTAAACCATGCAAAGCAAAAAAAAAATTAGGTCTTGGAATTTCAAAAATTAACATTGCGATTTTATAAAACAAGTGAAACATGCTAATTAAATTACAGTCAATGTAGATTTCTAAACACCAAACAAAAATAGAGACACTGATTCTGGGGTGGGACTGAATTAGTGCTACCGAGGTCCAGACCTGGACTTTTCTCTGGAAGGATTTAGAGAGAACAGTCATTTGTTTATTTGTGCGTTCACTCAATCATTCTCTCTTTTGTTCATGTAACAAATATTTGTCAAGTGTTGCTAGGCTGTGCTCGGGCGGCGGTGAGAACTATTTGTCACTTAGTCACTCTGCCACTGGAGGTGATACCAGAGAGAATCTTGAGCTGTTAGTGCTGGATAAGAAATGTTCGCAGCAAGTACCATATGATTTAATTCATATGTGGAAATTAATGAACAGATTGGACTACCAAGCAAAATAGACACAGACTCATAGATAGAGAGCAGGCAGTCAACTCTGGTGTTATGGGGGAGGAGGGTATTGGGGAGATGTGGAGGGATTGAACAAAAAGAGAAAAAAGAGAGAACTCATGAACATGGACAACAGTGTGGTGATTGTGGGGGAAAGGGAGTGAGTGGAGGTGGAAGAGGGCATAGAAGGGATAAATGTTGATGGAAAAAACAAAATAAAAATTTAAAAAAGAAAAAAAAGAAATGCTCACTGGACCAGGTGTTTGAGTGGGGGTGGTAAGCTTGAAATAGATGTTCACTGTTGAGGGCGGGGGGCGGGGGGGTGGGATACCTGCTTGTTTCAAAGTGGTGCTCATGTAGGAGCCAGACACAGTGGAGCACATTGGGAAGACCAGGAAAAGCAGCCCCATCAAGTCCATTACTATAGACACTGTGTACCCTCCCAGGGCAAAATTCACCCCCAGGGTGGAGCCATCTAGGAACCTTCACTTGGCCCAATAGCAATGCTTCAGCCCTGGTCAGAATGCAGCCTGTCATTGAGATTGCTTCCCTGGCTCAGACCCCAGTAGCAACTGGGTTTGAGTGCTGGGGACTCCTGGGAAAAACAGTAACAATGGAGAATAAAAGTCAGGCCAGGAAGAGTGGTTTTCACATACAACCTCTATGAGACATTAAAGCACAAGGGGCATTGCTTGTAGAACAAGGTAATAGTAGCTAACACACACACACACACACACACACACACACACACACACACACTGGCACAGTACACAGCATGGCTTTGATGTATTTGGAACTCAGACAGTTCAGGCAGTGACTATGACATTCACAGTAAGGGGACAGTATGCCCCAAAAGTGTTGCTTTGGGGGCAGGCCCCCTAGCAGGGTCTGTGACAAGGCATCCCACATGGCCTCAGATGGTGCAGGGGCCCTTCTGCAGAGGGGATCTGACCCGGGAGAAGAACATGGTGGACCACAAGATAACTGCCCATCTTGCTCTTGAGCATACCGAGACCCTCTGTGCAGACTTCTGGAACTAGTTGAGTAGGAGGGTCTGTGTCCGTTCTCTTTAAATCAGTGTGTGCTCTGAGACTATTTTGACCCATAGAATATGGTAGGAGTGATGCTGGGCCAGTTTGGGGGCCTAGGCGTTCTGCAAGTAGAACTTCCACTTCTTTTGTTTTGAAATGCTTGTTTTTGGTGCTCTGAACTGCCACGTAGTCACCATGCTCTGAAAAGCCCAGCCCCTGGAGGATGAGCCTCCACATGGAGAGAGCTAAATGCTGAGGAGTCCTGAAGCACCAGACGTGGGTGAAGAGGCCACCTTGGAAAGGATCATCTGGCTCCAGCTGCCCCAGCTGACCACATGGAGCACCCTGCATGTCCTCCCCAAATTCCAGACCCACAAACAGGTAAAAAGTTGTTTCAAGCCCCACTGTTTTGGGGTAGTTTGTTATACAGCAGATGATGACTAGAACTGGAGGTCCAAAGAAAAGTATAAGTACCACTGATCTAGCTGACGGGTGTGAGAGAGTAGAAACCAACATTGCTTATCACTGTTTACTGTTTTGTTTCCA
Source organism: Myotis lucifugus (assembly GCF_000147115.1). Taxonomy (NCBI): domain Eukaryota; kingdom Metazoa; phylum Chordata; class Mammalia; order Chiroptera; family Vespertilionidae; genus Myotis; species Myotis lucifugus. The sequence goes on along the minus strand of NW_005871070.1, from coordinate 2,746,564 downwards.
GTCTGCTGTAGCCTGGAAAACTCAAATTATGCTAGGAAAGATGGAAAATTAAAATAGGAAGAAGAAGTTACACACTACACTGTTTGACTTTTCCTCCTGTGTTTTTTGCCCCCCCTGGCTTCTCTTGTGTATCCTTTCCCTCTGGTATCCCCCAAACATATGTGTTTGAAAGGATTTGTCCTTGGACTTTCCCCTTCTCTCACTTGGACATCATTTATTCTCTTCAACTTTAACTACTCCTCTGTACAGATCGCAATACACACTACTCAACAGACAATGCGTAAATCCAAAGTCTATCCTGGCCCATAGCTTCTCACTCTCGACTGCCTGCTTGGGACCTCTTGGAACCCGAAACTGTCTTCCTGGGACCTGAGACTCAGCATGTCTGAAATCACACTCTCCTTCCACACAGAGCCAGACCAAATGTCCTTATCTCTAAGCCGGGACCCTGGATTGGTGTGAGGATTACATGAGATAACTCGCATAATGCATTCAGCACAAGGTGTGGTTCCCACAGGTATCTAGGGACGGGAGCCAGTGTCTCCAACATGCCAGTACTGTAGGATGACGTTTATGTTCCTAATGACACAGCTATCACTTATATAGTTGTATGTATAAACAATCAGGACATAACATCAAGCCTGTTGGAGATACTCAAATATTAGTTCTTTCTCTTATCTTACCCAAGCTTTCATTCTAATTTCATTCTATTTCATAGTCAATAATTCTTGTGTTTGTTAACCATTTAGTGGACATCATATTTCTAGTTTAGGGATTAAAAAAACCTATCTGGTACCTCTGGGGTTTTGTAAAATGGCTTTTATGTAGGAAGTGCTAACAAAATGGAATGGAATTGGAAGCAGCAATGCTACCACACTGCATTCTAGCCAGAGAAAAGTTCTATACCTGTGGGTGAATCTGCATCAACCAACCGAGAGGGAATCCTGACTATCTGATTTGAGTTTAAACTCACAGGGTGGTGGCATGTTTATAACCATGAGTACCTTTTCTTAGAGTGGAAAGTAGATTGTGGTATGACAATTTGCCTTGGAGAGAGGCCATGAAGATCAAGCCTATACATTCTGAGTGGTACGTTGGGAAAGTGAGTATAAAAGTAAAAAGTGAGAATCTAAAGCTAGTTATTTTAGAGGAAAAAGGAACCATCAAATCTTGAAAAGTTGGAGTGAGTCAAACACTCCAAGGATCAAATGAGCAAATCCCAGGACTGCACTTACTCACTTCTCATAGTGAATGCGCTTCCCCTAATCCATTATGCTAATACATGTGCCACATTTTATGAGGCCAAGGTGAAAACTAATCAGGCTCTATTGTAACTAAGCCTGTTTAGCTGACACATGACACCCCAGCGGATTTCTAGCCCAGCACATCAAGCTCGCTGGTATCTGCTGAGAGGTGATGAATAATGAGGTAATCACCAAGGCTTGTCTCACAGGGCACTTTGTGGGGAGGTGACAAAACAGGCTTGGGATCTGAGCTTTAACCCTTTGTCACTGGACATTGGCACTGCAGATGCTGCTGTGGTGGGGCTGTTGCAATCCTGACACACACTCAGGCCCACTCCTGTGGCACCACTGCAGTGAATTTTGCAATGTGGGAAAACATGTGGCTGCCTGCAGAACTCTACTCTCAGAATATTCGGGATTTCAATTGGCTGTACACTATCTGTGGCCCTGAAGTCACCCACGGACAATAACAGCCTTTGTTTAATGGCTTCCGTGCATTAGAGATGGGCTTTGTATTTTCAGCATAGAGAAGGAGGGGCCCAGTAGCTTGCTCACTTAGGGACAGTAGTGGAAGGAGGCCAGCTGGAGTTTGAGAGCAAGCGAGAGACACAGTATCAGTGTCAGTGTCAAAATGAACAGGGAGAGAAGCAACCGTGTCACTTTCTATTAGTGCTATAGCCTTAAAACACAAAGAAAAAACCCAAATCAGTATGCTGACAAAGATTTGGGCTTAATTACCTATTATTTTTAATACAATACTTTTTATAATTATTTTAATGACCCATTTAAAAAAATAGTAGCAGTCTATATCTCATTCTGATTCCAGTGTCACCCCTTCTGATTCATCCCACTTTCTAGCTGTGGCTAGAGCATCCCCGCTACATCTGGAATCCCTACGGTGGGGCAATAAGACATAAATTGCTTTCTGCTGACTGAAAGCTGCTTTCAGACAGACCTGGGTTCAAATCTCCACAGATTCTACGACAACGGTTACTTAACTGCTCTAAATCTGAGGTTTCGTGAGTTATATAAAGTGAGATAGTAATAGATGCCATGCTTTAGGGTTGTTTAGAAAATTAAATGAGTAATGAAGGCACAAGGCTAAAATGATGGCTGGCTAAGTTCTCATGAACGATAGCTGTTATTATAATTACTCAAGGTGATAAAAAGCCATGTGCTACAGTGTCTTCATTCTGTGCTGCCTTCACATGGCAATATGATGTCGCTTGACTCAATGGCACCTGTTACTGTTGCAGCTGAAAACATAGATGATAGGTTTTTATTAAAATGTCTGTGAATGGCACATTTATTTGGAAGTGTAATAGTGGGGGTCCCCTCTCAATCATGCAACTCAAGTTTCTTTGTCTTCTTTTCAATCTTGGTTCTTTTTAACACTTCTATCATATTTTGAACAATTACAATTTTTTTTCTTTCTCTGGAAATTGGCAGGGCAGGTATATGTTATTCTTCTCCCTTCAATATTCTCATGAATGGAAGAGCTTGTTTTTGAAAGAGTTTTCTGTATTTAAACCACTTTATTGAAGTACAATTGACATACAGAAACTTGATGTACACAACTTGGTAAGTTTAGAGATAGGTATACACCTGTGAAACCATCCCACAATCTATGCCATAAACATACCCCCACCTCCATGAGTTTCTTCCTGTCTTTTTTATTTTTTGTTTTTTAAAAAGTTTTCTATAGCCTTTCAGTTATTACTGCTTTTAAAACTGTGTATGTTTTGAAGGTCATTCATATTTAGAACTTTTTCATCTATCAACATTGGAAAATGATTTAAAATAAAATGCTAGTGATTACAAAACAACTAAATTTCTAAAAATCCCAAGGAGAATCTGCTCTTATCACATTATTTCCATATTATCCAAATGCTGAACAAAGATGGTCATTTATTTTTGGATGACTCATGTTTACATATTTCCTCTCCCATGGGTATACGCTTTCCTTAGTTGCTTAAAATTCTTTTTAAAATATGTAGACCCATATTATTCCTACAAAAATAGAATTCATGACAAGGAACTGAAGAAATCTCAGAATATGAAACCTCAAGAGGCAACAAAATACTCAAATTGTTGTGTCATATCTCCTTTTACATTTCTTTAATTAACACTTCTTACTCATACACTTCTGGGCGAACATTGCTCTCCACCTTATTTAGTGGTGCATCCTGACAGGGCCTGGCATGGTGCCTTGTTTGAAGAATGAACAAGCTATATTTCCTGTCGGGTCAGAGACTGTGGAGTCCGAACATGGCAGCCACGTCTGCAGAGAGCCGTCTAGAATCCATCCCCATCCAAGTCAAGGGCTCTGGTCTAGACAGAGCTTGTCTCTAAGGCTGGGACCTGAAGGAGAGCCTGCTTTGGTTTATATCTATTTCAGAACGCATTACACTATGTACACACAGCATTTGTTGTTGATTATTTATGATTTCTAGAAAACGTCAGGCATCATACTCTTGGTGAGGCATATAATCCCCTATTATAACTGTTACTAGGAGGAAATCAGATTTGACTTACGTCTTTCTTACTTACATTGCCTTAATGGGAACATAGGTAGATTTAGAGGCTGCCTGTACTTCACTTTGCCATATGTAATTATGTTATATGTATATTCAGGCTAAAAAATTTTGTTGGCTATTTTCTATTACTTTCGCAGCCCTCTTGACTTCCTGCACGTCTGTTTTATTTAGTGGTTGAGTTTATACTCGATGTCCACCTTACACTCTCATGTAACGCCAGTCCACCTCTTTTCCTTATCGCGGGAGTCTTCATGGAAAGGCCTCTCCTGGGGACCAGGTCTTAGGTGCTGCATCCTGACTCCACAGTGAGTACCTGAGCTGTCAACATTCTACTGTAGTAAATAGCGGGTGAAGATGTAGGTTTTCAAGAATAATATCTTGTTAGCTCAAGTTTTGTTATCTGATAGCCCATCCATCTGGTCCTCAGCTTGACTGTTATATTTATATCTTTGATATGCTTTAAAAATTATTGCCTAGTAGTTCCCCTAATTTGTGAATCTCAGCATTCCTCAAGTACTGTATGTGTCTTACCAAAACAGAAATACTACAACTAAAAAAAGAACAAGATACAAAATAAATCACTGATTCAATCTTATTTTTGTAATTGTCATTTTTGGATGATAGCCGAGGAGTTTTCTGATGTGGCTTAAGATGCACAGCACAGCTCCCTCAACCTCCATTGTTATTAGAACAAAGATCATTTACTTCGAATGGCTCAAGGTATGTCAGCACAGCTGGTCAATAGCTGGAGTGACAATGAAACACACTGCCACAGAAGAGCTGGGCTCAGGGGTGACCTGAGGACTCAGATGCTCTCGTGCAAAAAGCCCAGAGATCGTGCTATGTCTATTCCTCACTGAGAGCAGAAACCTGTGCTCTCTAGAGAAGTGTCTCCCTTGAGGAGCCCAGAACTACACATAGCCTTTCAGAGTTCCCAGGCAAGCAAAAATTCAGAAAAGTTATTTGGGGGAGGTCTTATATAAAGCTCCCAATTTTTAATCTTGTCAAGTAAGAACCATTAAAAAAACCCCACTTACCAGCTACTAGCACCATCATTGTATTAAAAGCACATTTTAACACAAAATGTTAATACAGTATATGTCCAATTAAATACATATAAGCTATATGAAAACTGTCTTCTTATTTTGCAGTGAATCAGAGAACACTTGTTACACACAGCCTGGTGTTTGGGCCCATTGGCCTCACCCTTGTCTGATCAGTGCTGATTACTGATGCTCACAAGTCTGGGCACACAAGCTACTGTGTATGAGGCGGGGCACCGTTTTCTTCAGGGCCAAACGATGGGACAGCTCACCAAACCTAAGATCCCACATCCCCAGAGTGTACCTCTTCGAGGCCACAGAACACTGCCCACAGCTGCATGGGCTCCTTCAGGAGCCAGTCATGCCCCTGGGAGAGGCCTGGCTTCGGAGCGTCAGAGAGAACCCTGGCAGCACCGGCACTCAGCAGCCATATTTCAACTGTATCAGATTCAAAGCAAGGAAAATGTTTTAGTATTTAAAAATCTCACCCAGACCCTCCAAACTACATGTTTGGAAACCCTTGACATTTGCAATGTATAAATCATGAGACATAAAAAACAAAATCACCAAATCTTTGAATATGCAGATATTTACACAGGCTCCTCACTTTTTAAAGAATTAGTCTGTTGTTTTTGAGACACTTGCATTTCCAAAACATATCATCTTTTCAAACCAAGCAAATATGTTTGAAAGAGTTACTTATTTTATATTTCATATGATGACTATTTTTCTTTTTCACAGAAGCCAAGTTTTTAATCACCAAGTTACTGCCTACGTCAGGAGCAGAGAACAAAAAAATCTGATTGGAGAGGGATGCTGAGTGGCTGACTAGGCTAACTCACTAGCTCCTCAATCATTCCCTAATGCTAGCTTCAAAGTACATGTGATTCAAATTTGAACCTCAGCAAAACTGCCAATTAACACATCACAAACCTTCATGGTCGATTGCAAATATTCAAAACCTAGAGTGTTAAATCTGTGAATACCAGGGTCTCCTGCATAGTTCTCTGGCAGTTCAGTGTTACATAATTTAGGGTGCGAAACCCGCACTGCTGTTGGGAATGGTAACAATCACTAACTTACATCTTCGTTTGTTGCAATTCAAAGTACACTGGAATAAAAGCAAATGATATTTTTAGAAACGAACAAACCAATTGCCAGGAGTATCTCTTGTTTTCACCATGCACTACCATGGCGGTGAGTGGATGTTATAAATTAAGAAATTGGGAGATCACTGAACATTGTGCAGAAGAAAAAGCTGGTTAAAGGTCTTTTTATTGTTAAAGTACTATTCTAAAGAAAAAACATCTCACATTTACCAGCATTCTTGAGGATTTCGTGTTCTTTCAAAATAAACTTTAAATACTTTGCCTGGTTGCATGCATGATGACAGATTTTGAGAAGAATAAAATCTCTGGGTGGCTAAACAATGTGGAATATTTGTGTCTTCTCAGCTGTGAGTGATGAGCCAGTGTCCCAGACACCACTGGGACACAAGACTCACCATCTCAGGCACACAAGTCACCAAATTAACATTCATTTGGAAAGACCCCTAATGGGCATAACAGTGGTAAGTCAGAAATAGAGTATGTGATAGAAAAAGGCTCTGTGCTTGACTCATTCTGACTTCACCAGTCTCAGAGGGAATATGTTAGAAAGTTGAAAAGTCAAAGCAACATACATCGATTATGTGCTTGAATCTAGAGCTATGTTTTCAGTAAGTTTAAAAAAAGAAAACGATAAATGGCCTCTGTATACTAAAGGAGCTCAAAATCTTATTGTATTGACAAGAAGCAGCATAATAGCAAATATAATAGTAACATTTGTTGAATGCTTACCAGATGCCTACTGCTGTGCGATTTCATTTAATCCTCATGATAATCCTATGTGGAAAGTGCTAAGGTTGTAACAGGATATAGATGAGATCACTGAGGCTTAGCAAAGTTAGATAACTTGCTCAGCCAGGTCTCTATGACTGCAAAGAACATGCTGTTAACCATTACACAATACATACATACACACACATACTTACACACACATGCATATATATGCACATACACACCTACATGGCAGTGGGGAAAAACAGAACTGTAGCAAGGTGAAGGTTGAATTCATTGATTCATATGTAATGAAGAAACATGACTTATATTAAATGTCTATTTTACAGACATTTGTAGATGTCTTGGATTATTATGTCTACCTCAACTGAGCAAGCAAGGGGAATGTCCAGATATCAGTTCAAATTCCTTTTTTTTCCCTATGGAAGGAACTTCTAGGAGTGCCTTCTTTGTATTCCTCTAACAGCACATGCCACCTTTTGCCATTTATTGTAGTGATTTATGTATTACTAGTGGCCTGGTACACGAAATTTGTGCACATTAAAAGAGGATTAATTAGAGGAAATATTTTAATATTGCTATTTGTCCTTCCTCTATAATAGAAATGTCAGAGATGAAAGAAAATTAGTAAAATGTATATGAAAATCTTCCTCCTGTCAGAGTCTGGGGCGCAACATGGGACCCAGAGTCAAGTCCCCACCCACCCACATGCGCCTTGAGACCCAGACCCGGCCAGCCCCACCCCCATTGGGCTAGATCCAGATCCGGCCAGTCCCACCCTTGTCAAGCCCTGCTGAGCGGGGGACACAGCCTCAGGTCCCCAGGCCTGGCGCCGAGGTGGGGGGTGGCATCTGAGGTCCCCCAGCCTGGGCTGGGGCAGGGAGACACGCCTCGAGGTCCCCCGTCAAGCCCCGTCAGGTGGGGGGGCATGGCCTGAGATCCCCCGTCAAGCCCTGCTGGGTGGGGAACACAGCCTGAGATCCCCTGTCAAGCCCTGCCGGGAGGGGGTTACAGCCTCAGGTCTCCCGTCAAGCCCCGCTGGGCAGGGACACGGCCTGTGTTTCCCCAGCCTGGGGCGAAGGGTGCAGCCTGAGGTCCCCCGGCCCAGCACTGGAGTGGGAGGTACACTTTGAGGTCCCCCGTCAAGCCCTGCCAGGCGGGAGGGGGGAAGGGCGCAGCCTGAGGTCCCCTGTCAAGCCCTGCTAGGGGGGGCATGGCCTGAGGTCCCCCATCAAGCCCTGCCAGGCAGGGGGTGCAGCTTGAGGTCCCCCGGCCTAGTGCTCGGGCTGGGGGCATGGCCTGAGGTCCTCCAGCCTGGTGCCAAGGCAGGGGGGTGTGGCCTGAGGTCTCTTGGCCTGATGCCGAGGCAGGGGGTGCAGCCTGAGGTCCCCCATCAAGCCCTGCCGGGTGGGGGGCATGGCCTGAGGTCCCCTGTTAAGCCCCACGGGGGTGGGGGCACTGTCTCAGGTCCCTGCTGATTGCTCCTTAAGGCTCGTTATGGGAACTCGGCCTCCACTGTGGGTGCGGCCATCTTGTATTACGGAAATCCCTGCCTCCACTGTGGGTGCCGCCTTCTTTGTGACAGAGTGACAGTCGATTTGCATATTCCCTCTTTATTATATAGGACTGGAGTCCTAATGCACGAAATTCATGCAAGAGTAGGCCTTCCTTCCCCCGGCTGCCTGCACCGGCTTCCCTCTGGCACCCGGGACCGTGACAATCGACTTGCATATTCCCTCTTTATTATATAGGACTAGAGTCCTAATGCACGAAATTCATGCAAGAGGAGGACCTGTGGGTTGCGACCCCTTTGGCGGCTGAACGACCCTTTCACAGGGGTTGCCTAAGACTATCCTGCATATCAGATATTTACATTATGATTCATAACAGAAGCAACATTACAGTTATGAAGTAGCAACAAAAATAATTTTATGGTTGGGTCACAACATGAGGAACTGTATTTAAAGGGCCAGAAGGTTGAGACCACTGGTCTAGAAGGTCATCCGGAAGGATGTCTGGAAGGATGTTTGGTCTAATTAGCATATTATGCTTTTATTATTATAGATAATTATCTACTAGATCGTAAACTCTTGAACCAAAAGGATTTGGTTCCTTTCTTAATATTCCACAAGTGGTTTAGATATTGTAAAAACTTGACATTTATTCTAACAGTCTAAATAATTACTCACCATACACCTAATGTACAACTTTGATTTCTTTGATTATATTAGTATTGTTACTTTCTACAAATTGCTTTGGCTTGAATGTTAGCAGATATTATTCCATTGATACGCTGGAGAGAATATTTAAAAAGCAGACAAAAATAAAATGTTTTCCTCTCAGTATTTTTCTTGAGATTATTTCAGGTAAAGCCAGAAAGAGAAACAGAACTGGTAGTTTGCTAGATAGATTTTGATAACAATATGTTCTGGACTCCAAATTCTAAAATAAACAGAAGACTCTGTATCCATCTTAATAACACAAGTTAAGGTATTTTAGTGACTAGTTTTAAAGGAAAAACAAAAAGGTACAATAAGAACTCAGATTATCTGTTGGCTTTTGAGGACATTGACTAATTGTAGAAACCTTTCTTTCTTTAGCAATACAAGCTGTGTCATCTATCCTGTCATTTTATTTAAACAAATTGGTACAACTTAAAGGAAGATGTTGATGTTTCTATTTTAGAAATAACCAGCATTTAAAATGTTTTAGTGAACATTTAAAATAATTTAGAATCAATCCCATTGGTGCTTATGCACAATCTTATCTTAATTATTGTTATGTGCAGCATAACAATATTAATAAACACAATAGTAATCATTTAGTTTATTCTTACCATTCAGGAGATTTTATTCCCCTCACTCTAGAGTTGCAAATGAGGCATTTTGTAATTGCTCATTTCCAAAGAACTGTTTGAGTAGAAATTAACTCCCCTAGGACTTGTAAAAAGAAGTATTTAGTGAATACTTAGTAAAAGGTAAATGATTGCTACTCAGGAAGTCAACAGTGGTAAAGGAGAAGAGTAGAAACTCAGCCCTATGTTTAACTTTGGTTCCCAGAATACTTAGAGCTACATATAAGAACGATTTAAAGTAACCAAAAATGTGAAGTCTGTATAGCCTTCTAGAAAAGATTTTCCCCCCCAGCTAATTTGTATAAATTTACAAATTGACAAATATTTAAAAGCTTTGCAAGTCTCCAACAGCCAACCCTCATTTTGGAAAAAGAGATACTGGTTTCAGTATTGGGCTGCATGGGGTTCTCCACTACAGAAGAAATCAGCATAGACATTGAAAAAAGAGTTTGGAAGACTGTATGTGCATGAAACCTATACAAAGAGAAAGAATCTTCTATATTCATAACCAAGCAACCATTCCATTGGATATTTCTTGACTGTCTCTAAGCAGAGGGTGTACTCATTTTTTTCTCCCATTGTTCAGGGTTGAGTGACTTTTTTTGCCAGTTGACCACCTTTAGTGAGGATTTAAATTCTTTTACTTTGTACTCATCAATACTAGCCAGCAAATTTAATAGTCCCCACATTCCCACCCAAACACTTTAGCTCAATATTTCCTTGATTTCATAATTCTTTATCACCACCTCAATGTAGCAACCTGTCCCCAAGACTTGGGTGTTTCATCACCTGGAATTGAGACACTTTGAGACACCAAGTGTCACCAGCACTTTTTCTATCTTCACCCTGCCCCTCTCATTGCCTTGGTTCAATAATACCAGCCTTTTAACCTCACCTTGACTTGCTCCTTTCATTTTTCCTACTAATCTCAGTCTGTTAGAACTCCTCATGGATTACCATCTTTCCTTATTCTTAGTAATTGTTTTTTTGCAATCACACTCAATCCATCAATTCTTAAAAATTTCTATTCATGGTGTTTTGTTTTTTTCTCCTATCCTCATGACCTGAAGTTTGGTGCCTAATATCAACTAGGAGCTCAAAATTACTCTTGACAATTCTGCTGAGAGTTCCTGGTCTTTTTTCTATTCTCACGGGGTCTATTTCTAACCCTCACACCACTTTTCCCAAGTTCCCTCTCCATTCTCAGTAGATAATCTTGCCTTCTAATTCACAGAGTAAATAGTGGCTATCAGGGAGGATATCTGTCAACATTTAGCTCCCCAACTTCAGATCTATTCAACTTCACAATCTTGTCTCAGAGAAATAGAGATACTTCCTCCTGTTAGAGTGTATTCCTCTAACCAACATCATCAGCTCATGCCTCCTCAGAGGTTTGATCTGTTAACTATTCCCTTTCTTGCATGAAATCTAGCTTAAGTCCCTCTCATCTAAACAAAACAAATCAATAACACCAGACCTCTGTAGTGGGCTGACTAGTGGTCTCAAAGAGATATGTCCAAATCCTAATTCCTGGTACTTGTGAATGTGACTTATGTGAAAATAGGGCCTTTACAGATATAATTAAAGGATGTTGCAATGAGATCATCCTGGATTAGACTGGGACCTAAATCCAATGACGCTGTTCTTATAAAAGACAGGAACAGAGAACACTCACAGAGAAGGTCATGTGAAGATAGAGGTAGAGGCTGGAGTTGTGCTTCCACAAGCTAAGGAACACCAAGGATTGCCAGCAGCTGTCCAGGAACTAGGAGAAGGGCATGATATGGATTCCCCTCCAGAGCATCTAGAAGGCACCAACTCTGTGATTTAGACACCTTGATTTGGGACTTCTGGCTTTTAGACTATGAGCAAATAAATTTATGATGTTTTAAGTCACGTGGGTTGAGCTAATTTGTTATAGCAGCCCTAGGAAACTAATACACTCCACAAGCCTCTCTACTTCTCAATAATTTCATCTTTTTTATTCTTTTTTAAGACAGTCTATACTCATTATATTCTGTCTTTTACCCTGACTGTGACTCTGAAACTATGCATCCAAAGTCATCATCTTCTAATAGCCACATTGAATGGGAATTTCATTCCTTCAGGGAGCTCTCAGCTGTATTCACACTGATGGTGCTTTCTTGTTCTTTACAACTCTCTTCTCCTCTGACTTCCATAATAAATCATGGAAGTACTCCCCTGGGTACTTCCTACCTCTCTAATTGCTCCTTCAAGGTCCCTTCAGTGGACTCACTTCTCTCCTTTTGTCTTAGATTTCAGCATAACCAGGCTTATTCTTTGGCTTTCTTCTCATTCAACAAGGTATTTTGACTCCATCTCCCACACATATGTCACATCTCCTCTTCCCTCCCCATTCCTATAATAAGTATTACAGTCAGAATAAGATGGTGTGTAGGAAGATAAATTGAATACTTACAAATCTCTCTGAGCTTCAGTTTCCTTCTTAATGTTATGATGAGACCATCAACTTATAGGGCTGCATACAAGATATGAAAAGTACGTAGTACAATGACTACTCTACATATATTTGTTCCTTCCTCTTTCCCATCTGCTTAGTTCAAATATTCATTCATTCATTCACTCCAGACATATTTATTGAGCACTACCATGAACAGGCCGATTCTAGGTACACCAGACAGATAAAGTAGTTTACATTCTAGTGAAAGAAAAAGAAAATGAACACATAAATACAAGAGAACATTTCAGATAGTGATAACTTCTGGAAAGGAAAAGCAAATAGACTGATGTCATAGAGAATGATCAGAATGGTCAGGGAATAACTCTTTGAAAGCTAAATGAATACTGAATGATGAGACGCCAGACCTGCACAGAGCTAGGAGTTAGGAGAAAGAACATTCTGGGTAGAAGAAATTGCAAGTGCAGAGGAATAGTTATGGGTGAGCTTGGTGGGGCTGAGAATAGAAAGAAGGCCACTGTATCTGGGACACAGTGAACAGGGAAAGGCCACAATCTTTTATCTGGATGGTTACAATTGCTTCCTAAAGGAGCTGTTCTTATGGGTCTCTTTCCACTTTGAAACCTTCCTATTATTGCCAGAATTATTTTATTAAAATAATAATAATAAGCAAGCCAGTGTGGCTCAGTGGTTGAGCATTGACACATGAACCATGGTTCAATTTCCGGTCAGGGCACATGCCCAGGTTTTGAGCTCAATCCCCTATATAGGGCATGTAAGAAGCAGCCAGTAGATGTTTCCCTCTCTCATCGATGTTTCTATCTTTCTTTCCTTTCCTCTCTCTGAAATCAATAAAAACATATTAAAAAAATAATAGATAACATTTATGGAGTATATTACATGTATCAGATACTGAGAGCTTTACACATGTCGAGCAATTTAATCACATCACAGCAACCCTCTGAGGTAGGTATTACTAACTATTATCTCCACTTAACAGATGGGAAAATGACATCAAGAGATTAAGTACATGATCACAAAGATGGTATGTGATGGAGCTGGGACCAATAAATCTGGAAGTGTCTCTCTCCTGCCTTTAATTTCTCAGGAGCTCCCAGGACTTTAAGAGTCAGAGTGTGAGCTATTTCACCATCTGCCTGTTTTCATTCCCAGTGCAGACTCCCCCACATGCACCATGTATTCTGGACACACCAGATCACTTACTGTCCTAGAAAATGCCATGCTCTCATAGCATGTGATTGTCCTTTGCCTAGAACACTCTTTTTTCTTTTCCTCACCTGGCTGTTTCTACAATTTGGTTAAGACTCAGTTTAGGTGTCATTTACTTTTTTTTTTTTTTACTGCAACAAGGAAAAAGTTTCTTTCTTTTTTTTTACTCTAATTCTCCACAATTTATTTTTAAATTATTTTAAATTTTATTTTATTGTTTAAAGTATTACAAACAGTAGTACATATGTCTTCTTTTTTCCCCCCATTGACCTCCCCCTGGCCTCCCCTATCCCCCAGCACATGCCCACCCCCTCTCCCCCCAGTGTCTTGCGTCCATTGGTTATGCTTATATGCATGCATACAAGTCCTTCGGTTGATCTCTTACCCCCCACAACCCTCCCCTGCCTTCCCGCTGTAGTTTGATAGTCTGTTTGATGCTTCTTTGCCTCTGTATCTATTTTTGTTCATCAGTTTATAATGTTCTTTATATTCCACAAATGAATGAGATCATGTGGTATTTATCTTTCACTGACTGGCTTATTTCACTTAGCATAATGCTCTCCAGTTCCATCCATGCAAATGGTAAGAATTCCTTCTTTTTCACAGCAGCATAGTATTCCATTGTGTAGATGTACCACAGTTTTCTAATCCACTCATTTGCTGATGGTCATTTAGGCTGTTTCCAAATCTTAGCTATTGTAAATTGTGCTGCTATGAACATAGGGATGCATATATCCTTTCTGATTGGTGTTTCTGTTTTCTTGGGATATATTTCTAGAAGTGGTATAACTGGGTCAAATGGCAGTTCCATTTTTAATTTTTTAAGGAAACACCATACTGTTTTCCACAGTGGCTGCACCAGTCTGCATTCCCACCAGCAGTGAAGGAGGGTTCCTTTTTCTCCACATCCTCTCCAGCACTTGTCATTTGTTGATGATAGCCATTCTGGCAGGTGTAAGATGGTGCCTCATTGTTGTTTTGATTTGCATCTCTCAGATGATTCGTGACTTTGAGCATGATTTCATATGTCTCTTGGCTTTCTGAATGTCCTCTTTCAAAAAGTGTCTATTTAGATCCTTTGCCCATTTTTTGATTGGATTGTTTACCTTCCTTTTGTTAAGTAGTATGAGTTCACTGTAAATTTTGGAGAATAAACACTTATCAGAGATAACATTGGCAAATATGTTTTCCCATGCAATGGGCTTTCTTTTTGTTTTGTTGATGGTTTCTTTTGCTGCACAGAAGCTTTTAATTTTGATGTAGTTCCATTTGTTTATTTTTTCCTTAGTTTCATTGCCCTAGGAGTTGTATCAGTAAAGATATTGCTACGACAAATGTCTGCTATTTTGCTTCCTATGGCTTCTTCTAAGATTTTTATGGTTTCCCATCTTACATTTAAGTCCTTTATTACATTTTGAGTCTATTTTTGTGTATGGTGTAAATTGGTGGTCTAGTTTCATTTTTTTGCAAGTATCTGTCCAATTTTCCCAACACCATTTATTGAAGAGACTGTCTTGACTCCATTGTATGTTCTTGCCTCCTTTGTCAAATATTAAATATAAATAATGACTTGTGTTAATTTCTGGGTTCTTTGTTCTGTTCCACGGGTCTATATGTCTGTTCTTGTGCCAGTACCATGAAGTTTTGAGAACAGCTGCTTTGTAGTTTAGCTTGATATCTGGTATTGTGATCCCTCCAATATTGTTCTTCTTTCTCAAGATTGCTGCAGCTATTCAGGGTCTTTTTTTATTCCAGATAAATTTTTGGAGAGTTTGTTCTAGGTCTTTGAAGTACACCATTGGTATTTTAATGGAGATTGCATTGAATTTATAGATTGCTTTGGGTAGTATGGTCATTTTAATTATGCTGATTCTACCAATCCATGAACATGATATATTCTTCCATTTGTTCATGTCTTCCTCTATCTCTTTTTTCAGCGTCCTGAAATTTTCTGAGTATAGGTCCTTTATCTCTTTGGTTAAATTTATTCCTAGATATATTAAATTTTTTTGTTGCAATGATAAATGGGATTGCTTTTTCAGTTTCTCTTTCTGTGAGTTCATTATTGGTGTATAGAAAAGCCATAGACTTCTAGGTGTTAATTTTGTATCCTGCTACATTGCTGAATTCATTTATTAAGTCTAGTAGTTTTTTTATGGAGTCTTTGGGGTTTTCTATGTGCAATAACATGCCATCTGCGAATAAGGACAGTTTTACTTCTTCTTTTCCAATTTGGATGTCTTTTATTTCTTTTTCTTGTCTGATCACAATGGCTAGTACTTCCAATACTATGTTGAACAGGAGTGGTGAGAGTGGGCATCCCTGTCTTGTTCCTGTTCTTAGGGGAAATGGTGTTAGTTTTTGTCCATTGAGTATGATGTTGGCTCTGGGTTTGTCGTATATGGCTTTTATTATGTTGAGGTATGATACTTCTATTCCCACCTTGCTGAGAGTTTTTATCAAGAAAGGGTGTTAGGTTTTGTCAAATGCTTTTTCTGCATCAATGGATATGATTATATTGTTTTTATCTCTCAGTTTGTTTATATGGTATATTATGTTTCTTGATTTGTGGACATTGTACCATTCTTGCATCCCCGGAATAAATCCCACTTGGTCATGGTGTATGATCTTTCTAATGTAATGCTGGATTCAATTTGATAGAATTTTGTTGAGGATTTTGGCGTCTATGTTCATGAGGGATATTGGCCTGTAATTCTCTTTCTTTGTAGTGTCTTTATCTGGTTTTGGGATTAGGGTAATGCTGGCTTCGTAGAAAGAGCTTGAAAGTGTTCCTTCCTCTTGAATTTTTTGGAATAGTCTGTGGAAGATAGGTTTTACTTCTTTGTTGGATGTTTTATAAAACTCTGCTCTGAAGCCGTCTGGTCCAGGGCTATTGTTTGTTGGAAGTTTTTTGATTACTGCTTCAATTTCCTCCATAGTTATCAGCCTATTCAGATTTTTTTATTCCTCCTGGTTGAGTCTTGGAAGGTTGTATTTTTCTAGGAATATGTCCATTTCTTCTAGGTTGACCAGTTTGTTGGAATAGAGTTGCTCATAGTATTTTTTTTATGATTCTTCATATTTCTGTGGGATCTGTTGTTATTTTGCCTCTTTTGTTTCTGATTTTATTTTTTTGGGTCAGAGGATATTTTCTCTATCTTTGCTTCTTGGCAAGCCTGGCTAGAGGTTCATCAATCTTGTTTCTCCTTTTAAAGAACCAGCTCTTGGTTTCATTGATCTTTTTTATTGTTTTCTTTTTGTTGTTGTTGTTGTTGTTTGTTTGTTTGTTTTTGTCTCTATGTCATTTATTTCCACTCTGATCCTTATTATTTCCTGCCTTCTGCTCACTCTGGGATTTTCTTGTTGCTCTCTTTCTAATTCTTCAAGTTGCAGAGATAGATGGTTTTTCTTGTTTTTTTTTTTTGAGGTAAGCCTGTAATGCTATGAACTTCCCTCTCAGGACTGCTTTCACTGTGTTCCAAAGATTTTGGATTGTTGTGTTTTCATTGTTTTTTTTCCAGGATTTTTTTTTAATTTCTTCTTTGATCTCTTTTGTAACCCACTCATTGTTTAATAGTATGCTATTCATCCTCCAAGTGTTTGAATTTTTGTGATTATTTTTATTATAGTTGATTTCTAATTTTATGCCATTGTGACCTGAGAAGATGCTTGATATGATTTCAATCTTCTTGAATTTGGAGAGAATTTGCCTGTGTCCCAATATGTGGCCTATCTTTGAAAATGTCCCATGTGCACTTGAGAAGAATGTATATTCTGTTGTTTTGGGATGGAATGTTCTAAAGATGTCAATTACGTCCATCTGATCTAGTGAGTCATTTAGGATTGCTATTTCTTTGCTTACTTTTTGTCTAGACTATTTATCCAGTGATGTTCATAGGGTATTAAAGTCTCCTACTATGATTGTACTGCTGTAAATCTCTCCCCTGATATCTTCCAGAAGTTTTTTTTTATATATTTGTGTGCTCCTGCATTGGGTGCATATATGTTTACCAGAGTTATATCCTCTTGTTGATTGATCCCTTTAGAATTATGAAGTGGCCTTCCTTGTCTTTTGTTATGGTCTTCACTTTGAGGTCTATTTTGTCAGATATAAGTATTGTTACCCCAGCTTTTTTTTTCATTTCCAATTGCCTGATAGATATTTTTCTATCCCTTCACTTTCAATATGTGTGAGTCTCTTGTTCTGAGGTGGGTCTCCTGTAGACAGCATATGTATGGGTCATGTTTTCTTATCCATTCAGTCACTCGATGTCTTTTGATTGGAGCATTTAATCCATTTATGTTTA
Source organism: Myotis lucifugus (assembly GCF_000147115.1). Classification (NCBI taxonomy): domain Eukaryota; kingdom Metazoa; phylum Chordata; class Mammalia; order Chiroptera; family Vespertilionidae; genus Myotis; species Myotis lucifugus. Next base: position 2,729,071 of record NW_005871070.1, on the reverse strand, counting down.
ATATTATTGATAGGTACTTGTTTGTAGCCATTTCTGTACTTTATGCCTGTGTCCCTTCCCCCCTTTAAATTTCTTCTTTTTACAGCATTTCTTGCATTGCTGGCTTGGTAGTGATAAACTCCCTTAGCATTTTTTTTTGTCTGTGAAGCTCCTGATTTCCCCTTCAATTTTGATTTATAGTCTTGCTGGATAGAGGATTCTTGGATTCAGTCCTTTGCTTTATATAATTTTGTATACTTCTCTCCATTCCCTTCTAGCTTGGTGTGTTTCTGTTGAGAAATCATTTGGTAATCTGATGGGGGATCCTTTGTAGGTAACTCTCTGCCTCTCTCTTGCAGCCTTTAAGATTCTCTCTTTGTCATTAACATTTGCCATTGTAATTATGACACATATTGGTGTGGATTGTTTAGGATTCATCTTGCTTGGGACTCTCTGTACTTGTGTGAGTTTTTTCTTCCCCATATCAAGGAAGTTTTCTGTCATTATTCCTTCAAATATATCCTCTAATCCTTGCTGCTCTTCTTGTCCTTCTGGCACCCCTATTATACGTATGTTACTTCATTTCATGTTGTCCCAAAGCTCCCTTAGGCTCTCCTCCTGTTTTTAAATTTTTTTCTCCAGTTGGTGTTCAGATTGGGCTTGTTTCTCTACCTTATCTTCTAACTCAGTAATTCAGTCCTCTGCTTCTTCTAGTCTACTGTTGAAACCTTCCATAGCGTTTTTTATTGTAGCTATATCACTTTTGAGTTCTTCCTGATTTTTGCATAGGTTGTTGATTTTCTTGTCCATCTAGTTTATGAACTGTATGACTATTACTCTGAATTCTTTTTCTGTCATATTGCATGCCTCCGTTTCAGTTATTTCCTTTCTTAGTGATTCTTATTTTTCTTTCCTCTGGGGATTGTTTCATTGTCTCCCCATTCTAATTATCACCAGAAGATCTAAATGCAGAGTTGCAGGGGCCTGAGTCATGTGCAGTGGGAGTGTCATGCCACCCGAGTGTCACTGAAGAGCTCTGAATCGAGATGTGTGGCTGCCATGAGTCGGTGGGAGCCACACACGCCGAGAATCAGAGTCACCAGCACTCAGTATGGCCTCGTGTGAACACCTAGAATCAGGGACCCTGCATACGCTGCGCTGAAAAACAAGTCCCCGTGATCATGTGCTGAAAATCAGAGTCCCCTAGAGCACGCCAGGCATCAGAGTCCTCGTGTGCACATGCTGAAAATTGAGTATTGGAGTCTCTGTTGCTGGTTCGGCTTCACGCTGATAATCAGGGTCCCTGTGTGTGCCTTTGCCAAAAATTAGAGTCACAGGTGCTCATGTATGTGCACCGAGAATCAGTGATCCCATGAGCGCACGATGAGAATCAAAGTTCCCGTGTGTGCATACCAAGAGTCAAGTCACTGGTGCTCAGTGCTGCCTCTCATGCAGAGAATCAGGGTACCTGGTCTGCTTGGGGGGCTGGGTTGCACAGCCGCCCTGTGTCTGCAGGAGGCCCACTCCTGCATTGTGGGAAACAGACTCCCATGTGCACGTGCTTAGAGTCAAAGTCAAGTGGCACAGCTGCCCTTTGTGGGTGGGAGTCCTGGTCATGTACATGCTGTGGGGAAATGGACTCTTCGTGTCCGCACACCCAGAGTCAAAATCAGGCAGCGCAGCAGCCCTGTGTCGGCAGGAGGTCCACTCCTGCACCACAGGAAACAGACTCTCATGTGCATGCGCCCAGAGTCAAAGTTAAATTACACAGCCACCCTGTGTTGACAGTAGGCCTACTTGTGTGAAGTGGGTCTGGCAGGTCCTATGCCACTGAAGTGGGCCGGCAGGGAGGGGGAGGGGCTCCGTGACTCACAGAAATCTGCGGCCGGGATGTCTGGAGTCTTGGTGTCTGTGGGTCTGCAGCTGTGGTGGCAGGTCTTTGTCCGAGTGGTTGAAGGGTCCCGGCTTGCGTCTGAGACCAGATTGGATGGTGGTGAGGCTAGGATCCTCGTCACAAGCAGTCCTGTTCTTCAAAATGGTGTGGTCTCTGTGCCTGCGCTGGTTGCCCCAGAGTGTCCGCAGTGGCAGTGGGGTTTTGCAATCCAAGACTGCCTGGTCTGGCAGCCCCCTGGAAGACCCGCAGGATCTAACTATCCCTAGCTCTCTCTCTCTCACACACACACATACACATACACACACCCACCACACATACACACACTCCTCTATTGCTCCCTCACTCTCTTCCACATTCTCCCTCCATGCTTTCTTGCCAGTCGCCATCTTTCGACCTGGAAAAAGTTTATTTCAATAGGCAGCCAAATGAGGAGACAGGGAGAGAACCCAAACCTGCCTCCTGAGGTGGAAAGGAAGATGTCTTTTAAGGAGCTTGAAAGAGAGCTTTACGTGCAAAGGGAGAGAAACTCAACAATTCTAAATTCCGGTAAAGCATGTTAATGATTTGGTGTGGAGGGTAGTTTTTTTCTAGGACCCTTGTGCCAATTACTCTTCGTTGTATGGAATTAGTGTAGACTTCTTGGAGTCTGTGGATTTTTCTTCCATGTTATCTTTAGATTCAGTCATTCTTCTGATTCCTGATGTTGCAACAGCTAAGCCATGTTCCAGCATCTCAGAACCTCAATGGCACCTGCTCACACTTCTTTCTTCTTGAATCACTTCTGTGGGAATCCAGATGCCAGGAAAAGAGGCCACACAAGCAGGCTATGGAGGGGTCCAGGTGTCAAGGAATGGAGGTCTCCAACAATACCAGTGAGGATGGAGGCCTTGCCACAAACCTGGTTGTGCTTTCTTATGTAGACATGGAGTAGCTCCACTGAGGCAGACCCTGAGTATATGTTGCTACCTGGTTTCCTCACTTTAGCAATTGTCATAAGTCTCATCTACTTTAGTGTCTTTTCCATGGTGACACGGAAGGCCACATGGTCCTTAGATGCCAGGGGCAGGTCAAAGTAGTTATCATTTACTCTTGAACACTACATCCACCTTCCTACCTGTGGACACATTTATCACTACAGTCAATATCAATTAATGTATCCTCTCCATGATTAGACCTCAAATGGCTTAAAAGTGAACACTCTGTCAGATTCACATTTATCTCAGCACATAACATAGCACCAAACACAGTAGACTCTCATTCAATGCATAAAAACACAGTGTACATATATACCATGGAATATTACTCAGCCATAAAAAGAATGAAATCTTACTATTTGTGACAACATGGGTGGACTTAGAGGGTATTATGCTAAGTGAAATAAGTAAAAGATAAATACCATACAGTTTCACTTACATTTGGAATCCAAAAAAAAACCACCAACCTCACAAAATAAATAAATAAACACAACAGAAACAAATTCATAAGCACAGAGAACAAATTGATGGTTGCCAGATTAAAGGGGGTTGGGGAAATGGGTAAAAATGGTGAAGGGATTAAGAAGTACAAGTTGCTAGTTATTAAAAACAGTCATGGGGATGTAAAGTATAGCATAAGCAGTGATGGCGAAACTATGACACTGACACGCGAACTCATTTTTTTTGGTTGATTTTTCTTTGTTAAATGGCTTTTAAATATATAAAATAAATATTAAAAATATAAATATTTGTTTTACTATGGTTGCAAAGATTAAAAAATTTCTATATGTGACACGGCACCAGAGTTAAGTTAGGGTTTTTCAAAATGCTGACACGCGGAGCTCAAAAGGTTCGCCATCACTGGCATAGAGAATATAGTCAATAATATTATGATAACTATGCCTGCTGGCATATGGGTACTAAAATTATCAGGGTAATCACTTTGTAAGTTCTATAAATGTCTAATCACTCTGTTGTACAACTGAAATTAATATAATAGTGTACATCAATTGCAATTGAAAAATTAAAAAAAAAAAAAACACGGTTGAATGAATGAGTGAGGAGCCTGTCATATTTTGAACACTTACTTCATGCCAGGGACTGAGCTAAGCTGTTTACATACTATTATGAAGTAAATGTTCATGTTCCCCCAAAATTCATATGTTGAAGTCCTATGCCCCAATGTAATGATATTTAGAAATATGCCTTTAGAGAGGTAAATTAAAGTTAAATGAGATCATAAGGGTGGGACCCTAATGCAAGAGATTGGTGTCCTTATAAGAGAAGTAGGAAACACCAGGGAGCTCAATCTCTGTGTGTTCACAGAGGAAAGGCCATGTGAGGACATGAGAAAGTGGCCATCTACAAGCCCGGAAGAGAGCTCTCACCAGAAACTGACCATGCTGGCACCTTTATCTCAGACATCCAGCCTCCAGACTGTGAGAAAAATGAATTTCTGTTGTTTAGGCCATCCAATCTGTAATATTTTGTTAATCGCAGCTCAAGCATATAAAGACACATATACTTTTCAATTTTTTTAAATTTTGTATTTATTTATTTATTTTAATAATTTTTGTATTGTCTAAAATTTTACATATGTCTCCTTTTCCTCAATTGACCCCCCCAATACTCTTCAATTTGATGTTCACAGTTGCCTGCTAAGATAGATACCACCTATGTTCAGAGAGAGAAATGGTGGCTTAGAGAGAATACATGCATTTGGTTTCACATTGGTACAGCCATGCCTTAAACCTGAATGACCTGAACCCAACACCCAGGAACAAGAAAAGCAGATGTCTGTCCTCCAAGACCTCAAAAATTACTAAAGGCATGACTAAAACACCTGAACAAGACCATGTAGGCAATGCTCAAATCTCTCCATGTCTTGTTCTGTGCTGATGACCTAGGAACATATCTATTTTGATGTCTCCTTTCCCCTTTTAACTCAATCCAACACCCTCTCTTCCAAAAGCTTTCTTTGCTTTCAGACGCCAACATATTTCTCTTCATCACCCCTATAGAAGCTCTTTGGATCACACAGATGACTTTTTTCTGTCTTTTATCACTACATGCCTGTTACCTCCACCCCTGCTTGAGTTCCATAATTTCTTCCTTCCTCATCAAGCACCTCCCCTCCATTTCCCCAGCATCTGCACCCATCACAGCCAACATAACCTCTTCCCTGGGTTACTGCAAAAGTCTTCAAACTTGTAGCTTTGCCTTTAGTTCCACCCAATCAAGTACTTGACAAAAACTATATTCTGTTTTTCCATGTGAGGTTAAGTTTAGTTCTCATTAAGACCACAATAACATTGAGGGCAACCGCAGCACCCTAACATTTCCTTTATATCTCCTAACAGCAATAGCCTTGTATTTTTCCCTCCTGTCAAGAACTCTTTTGAGAATCAATGAAGACTACATATTCTCCCCAGAAAAACACATGTCTACACAAAAACTGGCTGATGGTGTCATACCTCCAGAGGTCTATGGACCCTAAGGTAAGATTCCAGGACTCTGAACATTGATTACCAGACTGGAAAGTCAGTATGTGTGCACCCCACTTCCTGCTCTCAACCTGTGAATGTTACTGAAAAGGTACTTTTCAGTGTATGAAGGTTAGTGAGGGTGGAAGATGTTTGACAAGGCTCAGTTCAGGTGGGGCTTGATCTAGATTTTCAGGTATAGGTAGGATTGCACAAGTAGAGGAGGGAAAAAGTTACTCAAGGAAGGAGAAAAAGCTTGAGTAAAGGTATGATGTGAAGGTCACGGAAGAGACCCACTGGACAAGATGGAAGAGGATGCTTGGGGGGAGTGAAAGTATGTAAGAGTGTAAAGTAGTATCAAACCTGACTTGGTACAGAGGGCAATGAGGAGCCTGTATATTTTTCTGAGCAGAGGAAAGGCATGATGATAGTGATGTTGAGACAAGTAGACACAGAAGAGAAGGGGAAGGAAACAGAAAGGCTGGTTAATACAGCTACAAAAGCAGCAGTGGGAATGGAGAGGCAGAAAGACCCAAAGGAATGTTCCAGAAGAAGAACCAGGAATTGGTGAGGGATGGATTAAGGGATCTAGAATTGGAAAGAGTCTGGGAGATAGAAAGACTAATGGAGCAGGGGCAGATCCATCGGTGGCATCTTGCTCACAGGTTGGTGTGCCCTGCATCACACTAAAACAAGCACAGTGGATCCCTTTACCAACTTACAGTCTAAACCAGACACCAGTGGATCCAACATACTTCTCAGAAAACCTGCAGTCAGTTCTAACAAATTCTGTTAAGTGAAATAAATACATGAGTAATGTTTCCAGGATGTATATCAAAATGCCCACATGGAAAACATCTCAGAAAACAGTGCCCTGTACAGAACCTGCTTTTAATGCAACAGCATCTAATCAGTCATGTTTTCATTCAGCTGCCTAAAGCATGCCCAACAATAGTGGCATTGATAACGCCCACTAGCATTTGTATTGGATTTACACAGCTCCACTTCATTTTCTAAAGAAGGCATGCCCAGGGATTTTGATCTTGGCACCATCTAAATATGCACAGTTTTCATCTAAGGAAACTGTCACTTGTCACAAACCTTTGCATAGGCACAAAAGTGTGTTCAAACATCTCTGCTCACGCAGGTTCTCCACACACAACAAAATTGCACCCCAGGGCCAAGCTCTGTGTAAATGTGCATGGTAACAGTTGCAAGTAGAAACTAAGTGATTAGGTAACTTTATTGACTTTGGGATGATGCAAACTATGAAAAGTATCTAAAACATTCTCCATTGTGCTCAATCATCTTAAGTTGAATTGGGCATGAATTTAAATTTGTGGCATGGGTGGATGGGGAGATCAACTCACCCTCACTTTGTTGCTTAGAATAATGAGTTCTAGTTGTTCAAAGGAAGACCAGGTTCAATAAAGACACATTCAAACCACCGTGGAGGGGGTGCAGTGTTACCATTAGAATGGAGGCCGAAGGGTGTCCAGGACTGGCCCTGAGCTGGAAATGGAGTCACTATGAATTAATGCAAATCAGGAACTACATCCTGGGTTTTGTTCCCCCTTCTATCCCAAAGCCTTCACCAGTCAGTGAGGCACACTGCCCAAAATTATATTGTGTTTCTGATATGAGAATTTTTTTAATAAAAAAATATATATATGAAAGAAAATTTAAGGACTTGAGCATTCTTTTTCTTTTTTGTTGACAGTCTCCCTGCACCACCAAAAATGATTACTCAGGTTGTCATATACTTTGTTGATGAAAGTTATTATTTTTAGCAGAGAAGCCCAGGCACCACAGATGAGTTCTTACTGACAGATTTGGGGAATGTTTAAACCAAGTTGTGGGTTTGGGCATTTTCCAGCACAGAATTCAGACACATCTGACCAGCTTGACTATTAGACAGGAGATAGTGCTTTAAATCAGGCTTGTTATGCAAGCCGTTCAATAGTTCCCAGTAGAAACTTACACATTCACACAGTCTGCTACCAGAATGCTGGCCCTGGTTGTACTTACTCTCTGGGCTGGAGAGATCTTGAGAGTGAGTTCATGGGTGGCAATGGCTCTATCTGAGAGTGGCCTGAGACCACACCACACAGTCTAGAACTACCCCCACTTCCCAAATTTTAGCTTTAAGGCCAAGCTTAATCTCTTTCAGGGTTTGAGAGAGCTAGCCTGGGCTGGGGCAGAAACCTCAGGTGTCCACATCCTTTCCTTCTGGGAACAGACCTGCAAGCTAAGGCCAACCAGACAACTTCTAGACATAAGAGTGGGAGTAGCAGGAGGAAGGGACCAAACTGGATGGCTTCAGCTTTGTCTCTCTCTTCCCTCCACAAAGTGGAGGAAGGGTGGGAATGAAAACATCTCTTGAGCATTTATCACATGCCCTTTCTATCTAATGCCACAAGCCAGCTATGATGAATCTATGTAAAGATATGAAAACAGAGCTTTAGGGTTCCAGAAGCTTACTATACTATATGCTTTTGGCAGTTTGCTTTTTGAAAATATTTTATATTGAAAGCAAAGAGGTACAACATTAGAACCGATAGCTAAAATGACTTATTTGGATGCTCTGTAAGTCATCTCTCCTTACTACCCCTTGGCCTGAGGGATTCTCAGGAAGGGTGGTTGCCAGGGAAAGATGGTCTAACACAGTGTCTCAATGACTCACTGTGCCCTCATGGGGTACAACATTGGCCCAAGAAGATGTGGTCAATCCTCCTACAGGAGTGGATCAGGGAAATCCATCCGAGACCTGACCATCCCTCTCTGGCATGAAGGTGGGGAGCTACTACATGGCCAGAGTGAGCCATATGCGCCTGGGCTGCTTCATTCTTTCCCATGGAATTCTGATTCTGTTTGCATCTTGGGCTTGCCAACAAAACCCAGCTAACCAAACCAACTAGCAAACAAACAAACAAACATGTTTGTTGGATTCATTAACACATACTTAATAGTCTGACATACCCCTCTGGCAGTTATCTAGAAAGTAACTCCGCTGTGCTGACCTGCATGTGACAAGTGGAGATGTATATTTTTCACTTCATCTACCCTAGAGGGATGGGGAGGGGATTACTGAGACAACAGCCATAAAGCTATTTGAGCTTCTTACCGAGAGGTGTTCCTGGAATACAAATTATTATCAGCATTACCATTGTTTTGTGGTTTAAAGCTACAATATGAAAAGCAGGGTATAGATCAGTGTGTCAGCATCCTACATAATTTAAGTTCAATTTGAAGTTGGTTGTCTTTGCACACTCAGGTCTTATATTAAAGCATTCTTTTGATGAAAGCACATTCAAGGGGCCAGATGTAGTCACCCTGCGAAAAGAATAATGAAGGGGCAAGAACAGACATGCACAGGTAACACCTGTGAAAATGGATGTTTGAGCTTTCATTTCTGTAAATGCATGTTTATATTACAAAGTCCCACCGCGGTGAAGTGGGGGGACTCTTATAAGTCTTTATTAAGCGCTTAATGTACAGATTATGTGACCTGAGACCAGCTAGAAATAGACACTGAAATTTTGCTTTGATAAGTGAAGCATTTTGATTGAAACTAAAAATGTGGTATCACTGAACATTCCTGGGGACAAGTGGGATACTTCTGGTTATTTAAGACCCTGCCCGTGGGTTTGATCCTTGGGAGGCACCCTGGTGCACAGGCAGGAGCATGGGCTCTGGAGTCAGACACGCCTGGACCTATTTATTAGCTGTGGGACCTCAGGCACCTTGGTTTCCACCTATAAAATGGGGACAATAAAATCTACCTCAAAGGTTGTTGTGAAGATCACACAATGTAATGTGTGTAAAGAACCCAGCACCAGAGTAGGCACTCATTAAAGATTATTCTTGTTCCCTGCTGCTTGGCACGTTTCAAACCTCTATATTGTTCTTCAAATACAATCGTATGCTGCTGGCAGTTAAAAAAACAACAACCCATTTTTTAAATAGTTGATCTAAATGCCGGGCAATCCAGGAGTGACTTCATTTTCTATGAATAGATCACTAAAAAGATATTCTGAAGTATTTCTCTAATTAGGACAGGCCCATTCAGAGGAGGCCAATCAGAACAGCTCCATTGGAAAACCAATCATGAGAATCATCACTAACTGAATTCCAGAATATTCCTGATCTGTGTCTAAATTCCCAGGGACGTCATTTTGCGGGCAGGGCAGACATTCTTAGGCAGTTTAATCCCTCCAACCATGTCTCTGCGAAGTCCTTCCTCAGAGCCCTGAGATGCTAGTTCTCTTCTTTTAGAACCCAGAGGTCCTGTGCAATCTACTGCTCCCTTTATCCTCTGCATGTCCTTGCACTTTAAAACGCCTTTTAAGGACCATCTACAAAAGGAGAAGAAATGGGGTGGGGAAACTTTGAAAGAGTTTGGCATATCGCCCTGCACCCCAGGCCCCAGCCTCTGCACAGGAAATGTTTTGAGCCATGCCTCAGCCTCGGTAGAGGCCCACTGGCTTTCACAGCAATTAGAACTGATGGAGGTGAGGCCCCTCACCTCTCTGGCAATTATGAGCCTGTGGTAATAAAATAAACACACACAGCCACTGTCCTCCACCAGTTTTCTTGCTTGAGGGTTGCAGAATCAACACTGAGAGCCTTGATAATGAAAGCTGGAGGGTCGGGGCAGGGACTGGGGTGGTGTTCTGAAACATTTACTCAGTGGCCCTGGATGAGCTGAATTCCTGCATAATGTGCAGACACCTGCTCTCCTGACTGGAAGGAGTTTTGTATTATTTGGCAAGAACAAAGGAGAGGAGGAAAGAAGGAGAAAGGTGATCAAGATAGAGCCAATGAAGTGCCTCTTCAAATGTACTCTATTTAGAATATCCTGAGAAACCATGGAAACTATGGGGGCGGGGTATGGAGCAGGCATTTATTCTGATCTTGGATGGGGTCCTGTTTTATTATATACCTAAGGACTATCACTACTAATTTTCCTTTTCTTTAAAAAGGGGCCAATGGAATTATTATTATTTTAAAATATATTTTTATTGATTTCAGAGAGGAAGGGAGAGAGATAGAAACATCAATGATGAGAATTACTGATCAGCTGCCTCCTGCATGCCCCTCACTGGGGATTGAGCTGGCAACCCGGGTATGTGCGCCTGACTGGGAATCAAACCATGACCTTCTGGTTCATAGGTCGATGCTCAACCACTGAGCCACGCTGGCCGGAATTATTATTTTTTAGTTACAAAAACAATAGATGAAATTCAAATAGTTTTAACACATACTTAGCATGCCAGTTCCTGATTTTAACTTCTGGATGTCTTAAAAAAAAGACAAACTTTCTTGAAGAATTCAAAAATTAATGTTGGAATGTCATTAATATAGAGAAAATGAAAAGAATGAACATACAGCTCATTGCATACTAAGTGGAATTAATAATGCTCCAGATAAATGCATAAATATGTTAATAAAACAGATGCAAATGTTATGTATGAAATAATATTAAGCAGAATATCATGTTCTAGGAACTATCTCTTATGGAATATATCAAGAAGTCTTTAAAAATGATTTATTCTTCCTGTGATGCAGAAACATGTCTGGTTAACAGACATAGCTAAGATGGAGAATTGCTTTGGACTCATGCTACTTTTAACACCTACATTCCCTGTGTGGGGTTTTTTTATGCAGGAACAAATGGTCTCTTTGAATAGTTCTTTGCAAGCATGCCTGTTTTAATCAGTATGCTGTGCAACGCATAAACTTAGCTGTATCAAACCAAGGCAAAACATGGTGTAGATACTCCGAGAATGATTTGTTTGATGTGAATCCTATGCAACTAGAAACACTAACTTAAAGCACATGGCTCCAAACTTCGAAAGGAAAAGACTAGCATTTATGGGGCACTCTGCGTTTATTTCTCTAGAAATGGAAGAAATAAAGCGACCACTTTTGTATTTAGACATATTTACAGCATTGCTTTATTTTCTTAAAGCATAACAGCATCCATTCATCATTTGAGAGTAACAAAGCAGTAACCTGATATATGACAAATATTATGAGCTTAAAGGCTGATGTCCATTACTGATGGGTCCCGCTCACTCTTTGGCGGAGATTGGCACTGAAGGATTACTGAGCAAACAGAGCACCTGAAAAAACTTGCACTCCACAGGCTGTCATCAGGGCTCTGATCGAGGGCATTACCTGAGAACGGCGGCTCTTATCTGAAGCTGCAAATTGCTGCCACTGCCAAAAATTCTCAACAAAGAGCAGCGGTCATGGAAGGATGAGCCACCGAGGCAGGCGCCGGGGACGCTGCCTCTCCACAGCCCACCCTTCATGGATCACCTGAGCCCGGCACCACATCACCCTTAACCCTGGATGACCACAGAGCTGAGGAGAGGCAGCTGTATATGTTGAAAAAAAAGGCTCCAGACATTCTCTTGTGATACTATAAGATATTTAGCATTTAAATTGCATCTTTCCTTTCACAACCAACTAAGGAATGTGTCTGTGCATATGTTTAAAATTCTGATGAAAATCTTTGGATTCTACTAATATTGAAAATATGTGCTTTGCTGTCATCTATCTTTCTTCTCCTTTCCTAAGAAGACTTCATATTCCTGAGAAGCTAAACTTGTCTTACTGGTTTGGCCCTCATGAAAAGTAAGTCGTCGCTTTTTCTCTGTAGTTATTTTACTTAGAAAAAGATCAGTTTCCCAGCCATAAGAGGTTATGGCTTAATGGACTTGTCAAATTTATAAATTCCAGGTGAAAATGGGATTTTTTTTAGATTTGTTTTTACTCATTTTACTGTGTCTGCAACCAAATAAGATATCTACAGATTTCTTAGAAAAAATATATTTAACTAATGTTTCTTTGTTGTTTTTGTACATGTATTTTATTTCAATTACATATTAACATTTGACTTACTTGCTAATATACACTTAATTTCATTTATGGGCTGATAAGTATAATACACACAACTATTAACTTTATGACAGAAATAAAACACTTTACAGGAAGTTTCATTATTTTGCGTTAATGCTGACATTGCATTACTATGATAATCTCTCATAGTTAAATTCAATGAAATGAAGAGTAGAATGATTTGGTGTTTGAAGTTCTACTGTTTTCCTTAAAGTATTTCACAGTTGTTTTTGCTGGGAGGGGGGGTGGTGGTTTGGAGGTGGGGAGTATCTTCAGGGAAGAAAGGACAGGGATTAGCCTGAAGAAAGAACATGTGATTTATTTTTTAAGAAAACTATTGGGAGTTTGATATACACATGCTTTTAAAGTAGTCATTGTGCTTTCATTTTGCTAGCTCCTTTCCCTCCTGAAAAAAAAATGAATTCTATCGATCCTCATTCAAGAATCCAGGCAGCATTCACTATACGCTATGCCTGTCATCAGGAATAACTTCATTTATAGGCAGAGATGGATAAATATAAAATGTTTAAGGAAATATATAGAAAACTAGAAGTAAGCTTGAAAAAAATGTTAATCTTGCCCATATAAAATTCATCTTTTTACTATAGTTAGATTTCTTTTTTTTTCCTAATGAAGAAGAGTACTTCCAGCCAAATCAATAGTTGATAAAAAGAGAAAGGTTGAGACGAGGTACTGTTTGGAGCTTTCAAGATGAGATCGAAGCTTCATAGAGAGGCATTTCACATCCGTTGGCCCCACTATTTAGAAGTGTTTTGTTAAGGTTACATTTTCTTTCTGAAGTGTGGTGGCATCTTAGGATATAAATATACTTATAGTAATAATTCAAAAGCAGTAAGTGGAATAATACTTGTTAACTAGCTCAAAGAAAACGGCCAAAGCAAAATAAATCACCATCATCAAAGATTTCAGATCTGTGTAACATTTTCAATTCTTTCCAAAGCTAATTTTTGGGAGTTGGTGCATTATTCCATTTAAATCTGTTAAATCATCTCTATCTCTCTTTCTGCCTTTGAAGTTCTGCCATCTGCTCTTTCCAGGTAAATGCTGAATGTATTCTGCTTGAGCTCATAACACCCCCCACCCCACCCCCCCAAAAAAAGCACAAAAACCACTATGGAGTAAGCATTCTTAATTGACAAAATTATTTTGCACGTGAACCTATATTTGATATTCAAAATGGTCTCGATTCTGCTCATATTTAAACAGATAATTCACTCAATTATGAATTATTGAGAATTTGCGTTCTCCAAAAAGCCTGCAACACTTTTGAGGGTGTAAAAATAAGTCCTCTGTTAGAGAAACCACAAAATAATGGGATTGAGGAAATCTGCTTTAAGATGAAAGGTTAGCTAGCACACACAATTGCACGGTGATGATTGCCCTACATTTTGAAAAATAAACTTTTCAAAGCAGGAATTTTGGAAGGTTGGACTATTATAAAACTACATATGTCATAGCATCACGGCACTGTAAGCAAGGGGATCTGTATAGCCAAAATCTATATTATATTTTCCAAAGATAGTATTACAGTAATAAAAGAAACATGTTATATATCAATTTTCATTTAATAATAGAGTTCAGAATTAAATGCAGCAAGATATACCACCAAAAGACCAGTTCTTTTTTTAAAAAAATTTCAAAATAAATAGCAAGAAATAGTGAACATGAGCAAACGACTACAACTTTAAAACTACTGTCTATATTTATATTAAAAGTTAATCTAATTGAACTGTAGTATATTTCCTAAAGGATCCTCCCAGAATAATTTAAATCTAAACATTTTTAGAGAAAAAAACTTATGCCATAAGTTGCTAATTAATAAGGAAGCATCTTTTTCAAAGTAAATTATTCCTATTAGGCAACACTTAATAACACATTTGAATTTAACTTAAAACTAACACCACTAACTCACCTTTCTCAGGGAAACATTCTGCTCTTTACAGTAATATTCTTGCTCATTTCTTATTGACTTCCTCTATCTAAACAAAAACACGTTACCTGCCTTTTAAAGTCTAGAAATCTCTTTTGCAAATCATAGAAAACCTCCGGGTCTTAGTAACTAATGTCTATGAAGAAAAACTGGCTTAATTATAGATCTTAGCTCCACCAGCAGCCATTTTAAACAGAAAACTGGTTTAGTTGTGTTGACAATCACATTTTAAACTGATTCTTTCCAGATGAAAAGATACTTTTTCAAACAATGTAATAAAAATGTAAACTCAGCTGTTTCACAGACATAAAAGTGATTTATATCACATGTACTGTGCTCGTGGAGTTTTTCTCCTCACACAATGGAAGTTTTATTTTAAGGAAAAGTTAATAATTAACAGCTAGAAAAATCCCACAATGCAAAGAAGTCAGCCATAGGGGATTAACCACCCCCCTTTGCTCTCCCACAAAAAGCAGCCAATAAACCTGGTGAGAAAACGATGGGATATTTGAAAATTAAAAAGAGTCAACATCGGGATGGTCCTTCCCTTTGGTGGGGGTGGGGTGCGATAGGGAGTGGAGGGAGGCACCAGGAGGATTCTGGGAGCTGAAAATATTCTGGTTTTTGACCTGAGTGCAGTATACAGGGGTATCTAGCTTGTGAAAATTCACTAGAACTGTAAACTTATGTGTACTTCCTGCATTATACTTCAATAAAACTGTTTAAAAGGAGATTGCATACTGTTTTGTTAATGATAGTATGAAAAATTTTTGTGTAACTAGATGAGTACTCTCTCTTTTATAAATACTCTGAGGTACAGTTAAGACCACTGACAAGTCCCCCACCGAACTATGTTACCAGAGAACTAACAATTATGCCAGTGGCTCACGGCCGAATCCCATGCTAGTTCTAAGGAGGCAGAGATTTTGCATTTTAGGAGAGAGAAACGTGTGTGTATGAGAGAGTGTGTATCTGCGATCTCATATCTGAAATCTTCACAAAAACATGATCTTTTTGAAGAAACTTTACAAGAAGTCTGTAAAATTCATATTTCTAGCAGAAATTTTAGATGGCTGTGAATCTGTTTTCTGTACATCCAGTTCCCAATTATTCCTGTTAATGGGAGGCAGACCACACGAGTAATTGAAAACCCACAGTCACAAGCAGGAACATACTCCTCCCCCATCAAAGTGGGGACCTGAGTATTAAATAAATAGAAAAATTGGTCTGTGTTCTAGTTGCTAATAAACTGTGAAATGTCCAAAGTGTAGGCAAGTGCAGAGCAAGCAAAGAGCACCATCCAGCTAATGATCCCCTGAAAAATATAGCACTGGACGCGTCAGTGGATTCCTTTATGTAGCAAAAACTTAATTTGTACATTTGCGCTGTGAATTTCAGTATTTAAAAGTCTAAAGTTTAATCCATTGGCACAAAAACAATTACCACTTCCATTTCCCCAATATATAGGGTGGGGCAATTGTAGGTTTATGCACAATTGTGAATACACAAAACACAGAGTTTATTATTAATTATAGTATTATTTTCCATGCAAACAACTTTTGCCCCACCCTGTAATATTTATTTTCTCATTTAAAGAGAATGTATAGGATTAATTTTTGGTATCATGCATTCTGAAAATAGTACTCAGTTGTCCAACACCACAAGGATTTCCATCAAGGTAAACATTTTTACCACTATCACAGATATTACCATTTCTTACTCTCCATATCTTAAAGGCAGTTCTCTCCACTTCTTTCTTCATAAAATTCCTCTTTTATGTTCTTATTTGTTAATCCTTGCCCTCCTGTAGTGCCCTCATCCCCTGAAATGAGGTCTTATACAGGCTTTATTTTTCTGTTTTCCCAAAAATATGAGTAACATGAAAATATTATCTTTAAGCATACACATATGTACAAATGTTTAGCTTAAACAAAATTAAAAGGTCTGGATGTAAACAGACAACATATAGGAAAAGATACTGTGATCTGATCACCTCTCTATACTGTGAAGGGAATGCAAAAGGAGAATCTCATAATTTGAAATCTCCTAATCAGCTATTTACTGTGGGTGTGGGGGGAATGCGGATAAGAGAGATATATAGGCAAATTGCTTTTGGTCCTGACAAATTTTGGTCCTGACAAAGTCACTAATAGAAACATCTGAATACATGGACTAAGTGGCAGAACCTCTAAGCAGCGAGGAGCGAACATGCCATTCTGTACCCCACAATCATCACGAAGAAGCCTCTTCCCACACCGCTTTACCCTCTGCCCCTCCTGCCCGCAAAGACACACACAAAATCCCCAGGCACGAATACCATGATGGTCTCGTACATGTCATGTTATTTGCAGTTAGGTTAAGAAGAAGGACAGGCATAAGTATGTGATGAACCCAAAGTTAATGGACCAACTGTTTTCAGAGTTCCTTGTGTACATCCCCAGGGTCAAATTCAATCCTCAGAAATCCACGTGCAGTCTCCATAGAAATAACTATAAACACCAAGCGGGGAGAATAGCTGCAGCCAGTCTTTTCTCTGTATTGACATATGGCCTTTATCCTCTCCTGGCTTTATCTTGTGAATGGCAAGTTTTGGCTTGGTTTTATTTATACAATGGAACCTCATCAGCTCACACACACCTTCAAGAGACCCAGAGTAAAATACTCATTGTGGGGCTCAGTAAAGAAGTAGAAAAAACTTGGCAAGAAGAAGCAAATCAAAGAAGTTCAGGAAACACATTTATTTTATTGGGCTATGAAAAAAATACAGACTTGGGAAGTGAACATGATGTTACCTCAAAGGAAAATAAATAGTTAATAGAGATGAAGGTGTCAATCAGCAAGAATTAAGACAAATGCATAAAAAAAGATTGGTGGCCAAGGCTAGTGTGGATAAAATACCACACAGGCAATGAACACACAATCAGGGTTGGCGCGTGGGGGGTTAGCAGGGGAGTAGGAATCGATAACAAGTTGTTTCCTAGTTAGTGATGTTTACTTTTCCATTTCTCTCTAAAAGTGTTTTCATTTCCTCAAAAAAAGAAAGGAGGAAAAAATTAAAATAACCCTCACTTTCAATGAAGTTTTAATAAAATGAATCATAATATCTTTTAACAGACACACAACACTGATATGGAATATGCTTATTCAGACTGAGACAGGATTAAAAATATGATTATATAATGAATCAAAAATTTAATTATATAGCTGCTTATCAATAGTGTATTTAAACATCCTAGTAAAATAAAACTCTTGTCCAAATAATAAAAACTAAAGGTTTGTTTATGTCACTGGCTCATGCATAAAGTTGACTCAAAAACCGACAACATGAAAATCTCATAAATTTCAAATGGTCCAAATTTTTCTTGCAGCATAAAGGTATGCATTTGCTGCCGTTGTTTTTCTCATACACCATGCTTATATTATTGGAGGCTACTAGACCGTTCTGGTGAAAGCTTTATTTATTATGACTTTGTGAATCAAGGGGAAATGAGGGAATTCTCAGGCCACCTATATAACTATAGCTTATTATAACAACTTTAAAGATACAGTAAATTCATCTATTTAAATTGCTCTTTCTGTTATGGGGGCTTTGGGAAAAACTGCTTTAAAAAAACAAAATTAGCACATGATTTTAAAATGCTGCTGAGCAGTATACAGCTTAGAAAACGCTTCATTATGAAGTCCTAAGGATCATAAATAAAGTGGTCAGTTTGGTCCATTTAAGTTATAAGTAAGCCAATCAATTGTGATAAAGATTTTGCTCCAGACAGTTTTGTGAGCTACATGATTCCTAGGTTGATTTCGGGAGACCAGCTTCGTGAGCTGAGACTGTAGGTTCCCGGCACCACAGATCTGCTTGCCTAACAGATTCTAACAAAGGTCCAGCATCAGTCCTCCTTGGGGACGACCGGCAGTGAATGACTGTTTGCCATGCAGAGATTCCTGTGACCAACCCAGAGGAGAAACCAGGAGCCAAGCTCCCCGAATGACTCACACAGCCAGGCAATGGCTGAGCTGCGCCTGAACACTCATAGGCAGCCCATGGAGACCGGCTTGGAGGGCGCGCGCGGGGACGAGGAGCAGAACTCAGCCTGCAACACGGCAGGTCCACAACCGCCTCAGAACAGTAGAACCTCCTGCCCAGGAGTTCTCCCAGGGCATCAGTCCGGGAAAAATGATAAAGGACAACTTCCCTCGCTTATTAATTAAGGAAAGTGTTGTGCTACATAAATCAGAAGGGCCCACACGCTCTAAGTCAGTTAACTCTCAGAAGAGCTAACAAGTTGATGCTCTAGGAACAAAATAAAAGTGCCCTAATTACCAATTCACGAGCAATCTCTGCATGACGAAACATTAAAACACTTTAAAATATAGGCAATCATTGCTACCATGGATGTGATGCAGAAAGGAATTAAGAATAAATGGAATCTACGGGGGAATAAATTATGTGTTCCACTTAGTAAACAAAAAATTAGTATTTTCCTTTTTTTAAAAAAATGGACCAATTCTATTTAAACAGAGTTAAATTTTTAAGTACAGTTTAGTTGAGTTCAACCCACCTTTGTCAAGTTCCATCTGTGATTCGGGCCTTGTGTCAGGTGCCAGGGACACCAAGATGGGAGCAATAGGATCTTGACCCTTGAATAGCTCACTACTGCCTGGTGGTGACATGCTAATCAGTTTTAGGTGCATATTTAGTATATGATTCCTTGAAAAAGCTACCTCTCAGCTGCTGCAAAGATTCTGACATCCCCGGTCTCTCTTTGGTCAGTTCACATCGTATGCATGATACACAGCACACGTACACAAACCTGCCCATATCCATGGGGTCAGTTAGTCCCAGGGATGAAATTGAAAACTGAGCTAGTTGAATGTTCACATATCAGCTTTGTGAGGAGATACACAATTTTTTCAAGGGAAGGAGCCAATGAACTTTACTTAACTAACTCAGAGATCTGGATTCGGCTAGTAAACCTGGTTTCCATTTCTGGCTCTGTAGTCACCCCTTAGCAACTTTAACAAGTTGCTTACATTTCTTCTCCCATTTATTTAACTCAAAGCAAAATAGGATCAGGTGTGTGTGTGTGTGTGTGTGTGTGTGTGTGTGTGTGTGTAGTGATAAAGAGGAATAGTAATATCTGACCTGAACACTGCTAGGTGATATTAGATAAATATAAAATGCTTCTTTATTTTTTGGAGGAAAGATGTTAGGAAAAGAGTAATAGAGGCAGTTTTAATTAATATCATGTTAAAAATTAAAGCTAGGCATTGTTAATCTAACAATAGTTTAATGAACTACTTTAATAGATTATTCCAAGATGAGAATATTCCCACTTATAGAAAGAATAGCTTATTTTTTAAACCTTTCTAATGTCTCATTTAAAAGAAACACAACAATCGAATGCTGTTGATACTTGGCTAAAGGCGAAACTGAAAACACACAACTCCATAATAGTTTAAAACTAGTTTTAAAAGTTTTAAAGCACTTTCTGTTCATCTTCCTCGCCAACAATAAGTAAAAGTAACAAAACAAAATACAAAACCAAAATATTTAAGAGTTCTAACTATATGTAAGGTATAGAAAACAGTAGAAAAAATAGTTTATATTACAAGTAATGTGGTTTGGCTTTTGCAGAGAAAGTTGCGTGGCCCATGCAAATTCTACAGCAATGAATTTCTGCATGGTAGCATCTTCCTTTTCAACATTTTACTTACTGCAAAAGCCCTGCTGTGAACATAACTTGGGGTAGTGAAGTGGAGGGGGTGTAGGCAGTGGGACAAATGAAGGGTGGAGCCTTAAAGAAATCGACACAAAAAGTTTTAACGTAGTTGATTCCAAACCTTATTTGAGAGGCCTGAACAGGATGAAAAGGTTTTCTCTATTCAGTAGTTTCACTTAATCCTCAGTCCAAACATTTGCCCCAATAAACATTAGATTATTTTTATGTTAGCTATAAAGCTGTCAGTCCTCAATAAACAGATACACTCCTGGTGGTTTTACCCTTGCTGTCAAAGAATTGTCAATATGCACACTGGCTCTTAAATTAAAACAAACACACAGGAAAAGAAATGTAAAATAGAATCCCACAGCAGAGTTTAACGGGAGGCTGTTGAAACCCTAAATAAATGATGGTCCAGATAGTCGATGGTGATTAGTTCAATATACTGTGATGTAAAGTAGTCAATGCGTTGTTAGCACCTTACTGTCTCCTTAATGGAATGCTGTAACCTCTCCTATTCAGGTAAGCAGGCCTTTACTTTAGTGTGTCTCAATTAAATTTTATGTCTGAGGTGTCCATCTGTCGTAGGAAAAGCAACAAGTTCACCGAAAGGGACACTTTGAAGATTTTTATTGCCTATGGCGACAGTTTACTTCTGTCTGGAAAGTCCCTTCATAGTTTTTGTGGCTCTTTCTCCTGTGGTTGAGAAAGGCTCTGTAAGAGATGTGAAGGTTATTTTCCAACTGGTTGGATCTCTACCCGTTTTGCCGTTGGTTTCAGAAGGATTTTCCCACAAAGACTAATAGAATCATGTGGCTGAAACAATAATTTTTTCTCATTCAGTCCTTCCTCTCATTGCAGAATTAAGCTTTAAGAAGGTCAAAGCTCTCCCCAGCCCCATAGTCTGTGTGTTGCCTAACAGAGGACTGTGTACACATGGACAGCCACTAAGTATCATGCGCTTGCTGAGTTATGTGTTCTTCTAAGACTGGTAAAGACACAGAGAAAATTTAGAAAATATGTAGATATCTGTTTTTATCTGTTCTTAGCTGGAATAATGCTGTTGTTTGCCTGTCACCTCCTGTATCAAAAAGCTTTGGAAACTGTAGGGAATTGGGTCTCACACCAGAGAGAAATTAAGAAATACTTAATAATGTGACTGTCCACTATCACAAAAGGAAATATTCTTTTAATTTTGTTTTAAAATAAACAAATTAAAATTTCTGTCTGACATGAGTAGCTCTTTTTCTTGTGTGTGTGTGTGTGTGTGTGAGAGAGAGAGAGAGAGAGAGAGAGAGAGAGAGAGAGAGTCTTTTATATTGGAGGGTCCAAAATAAGAGAATAAAATAGGATGTGGGACACTTGAAATGTAACCTGGATGAATAAAGACTTTGAGGAAGAGAGAGCTGAAGGCAAATATACTGGGAATCTTAAAGTCCTGATGAATACCCCTTTTGTTCTGTGTAATACATGTATGATCTTCCCTGCCAAGGCTGAAAGAAAATGGATTTCCCCAAGGAATGTCCCATCACTGGAGAAGAAATCGGTCATCAAAAGCCATCATGTTCTGAGGAGGTGTAGCAAAAAGATTAAACATTTAAGACAGGTGAAGGGGCAGGGGAAGGCATGGAGACAGGGATGTAGAAAAGGTAAAATGTCAGCATCCTGAAAATGAGATCTACACACATGAGAGGAGGAAATGAAAGTGTCAACTTTAAACCCCTGGTTTGTATTTTGTGGCCCTGAGCAATTTGGAGTTTAAGGAGAAAGAAGGGACATTCTGTTCATTGTGGTGGTGTTTCTATGTGTCAAACACGCATAAAAGAGCCTATGCCAAAATATATTAAGTAGTGCCTCACTGTCCAGAAGGAACATGTGAAAAACCTAAAGGTCACATTGAGAGAAGATTTTAGTACCCTAGCAGATGTGACAAAGCAATTTGGTTTCTTAATTTTGCATTTATATTCTAAAATTTGCAACTAGCCAGTCAGCTGAAGCAGAACAACTTCTATTTCTTCAATTTCCTTAAAAATAATGTAGAGGTAAAGATCTGAAGCCAGATTACCTGAATTCAAATTCCTACAGCAATGAAACATTAGACAAGTTACATAAACTTTTTTGGACTTGGTTGACGCATTGATAAAACTGGAAGAATGACGGTTCCTCCCCCATAGATTGTTGTGAGAACTAACTGAGTTAATGTATGTAAAGCACTTAGCAAAGTGACCAGCACCTGGTAAATTTTTTTAGTTGCTTAAAATGAGATTTAAAAATTTTTATGATTTCTCTCATCAAAAAATGCATATTATTATTATTGCTGTCCTTGTTCAATCAAACAATTACAATATTGACTACCCACTACTGCAGAGTAGTAGGATAAAACTTGGTCCCTAATATTTAAGAACTTATAAAACAACATATTACATGCTGACAACATAATATGTGGGTTAAAAACCCACCTGTTTAGAGTATTATGCTAAGCGAAATAAGCCAGTCAGAGAAAGTTAAGTATCACTTGATCTCACTCAGATGTGTACTCTAATGAACAAAATAAACTGATGAGCAAAATAGATCCAGAGTCATAGAAACATAGAACAGACTGACAAATTTCAGAGAATAGGCAGGGGTGGGGGTGTGTGTGGCGAGAGATTAATCGGGAATTTATATGCATAGGTGCATAGCTCATGGACACAGACAATAGTGTGGTGAAGTCTTGGGAGGGCTGGGTATGGGGTGGAGTGGGTCAATTGGGGGTGGGGGACAAAGGGGACATCTGTAATACTTCAATCATAAAGATAAAAAACCCACCTGTTGAATTCTTATTTTCTGGTATAGTATTTTTCAAGATTCCCATTTGATTGATTTTTTAAAACAGATTTCATATATCTGGTGAAATTCCCCATGTTTTCTTTTACTTTTTAAAACATATTTATTATATCTTTTAAAAGAATTCCCTGTCTGTTAAACATACCATCATCATATGATCCAGCAATTCCATTTCTGCATATATACCCAAAATAATTGAAAGCAGGGATTCAAAGAAACTTTTGTAAATGTATGTCCATAGCCAAAAGGTGAAAAACACCCACATGACATATAAATGGATAAACAAAATGTGGTATATACACACAATGGGATATTAGCCTTTCAGAGGAAGGAAATTCTGACACATGGTACAACATGAATGAATCTTAAAGACATTCTGCAAGTGAAATAAGCCAGTCACATATAAAGACAAACACTGCATGATTCCCCTTATATGAGGTACCTGGAGTAGTGAAATGCATAGAGATAGAGACAGAAAGTAGTATAGAGGCTGCCAGGGGCTCAGAGGAGAAACAGGGAGTTATTGTTTAATGGATACAGAGTTCAATTTGGGAAGATGAAAACATTCTGAAGATGAATGGTGGGGATGGTTTCACAACAAAATGAATGTACTTAATGCCACTGAGCTGTACACTTAAGCATGGCTAAAATGGTAAATTTTATATTATGTCTATTTACCATGATGAAAATTAAATTAAAAAGTTCCTGTATGACATTCTAAAATTTTGAGTTACTTATTATATTTGTTTCTCTTTATATTTGGTTATTTGGTGTTTTTCCCCATAAAGCCCTGCAATTTTTTTATTGAATGAGGACACTGTGCATAAAGGAAAAAATCAGAGCCTCTGGTTGACATCTTCCTCCAAAGAGGAATAAACTTTCTCCCAGCAAGCACATGGAGTATAGCAGGTCACCTTTGTCTTGTTGGGGATTGGATTTAGGCTTTGCTAGGCCTAAACAATGTGTTTATGTTTTTCCAAGATTTCTAGGGCAGAGCTCTTACTCTTGGGAGTGAACATCAGAGGTCTCCACTGAAAACCTGGAGTGTTTACCAGAATTCTTCTGTCTGGCTGGGCTTGAACTCCAACCTTTGTCTCCTCGGCATCATGGGGCTGCTGAAATGCAGCTTAAAAAGTGGCAAGTGCCTCGAGAGGAAATCACATATAGATCATTGGGTTCACTTCTCTGCAGTTTCCCTCTTCTCTGGAATCTTTGATCCTCAGGTCCCAGCCATTTGGTAACCTTGAATGCCAACTCTAATTCCTTTCCTCAACTTGGTCTCAACTCCCTCCCCAACCTTTCTCACAAGATTTACCAGAGCCTGTAGGGAAAAAGCCTGGGTGAATGTAGAACTCACTGAGGTGGGCTTCTTGCCCTCCGGTTTTGTAGCCCCTCATGAGTTCTATCTACTTTGTTACCTCTCTAATGTCTTCAAAAAGTAGTTTTGTGTAGTTTGTATAATATTTATAGTTGTTTTCAGCAGGATGGTTGTTTTGAAACAAGGTACTTTGTGGTTGCTGGGATCAAAAGTGTGTTAACATTGGCTTTCAACCAAAGAACTTGTATAGAATATATGTACAACCCATGGCCACAGACAATATTGTGGTGAAGGCCTGGAGCAGGGGTCAGGGTGGGCTAAAAGGGGTCAATGGGGGAAATAAGGGGATATTTGTGATACTTTCAACAACAAATATTTTTTTAAAAGTCTAACTCTTGATTTGTCTTTATTCTATTTTAAGATACATTTGTTTTTACTCTATTTCATATTTTTATTGATCAGAATATAGGTCTTTATTTATACTGTTTTGGGTCACTGTGCTTATTAAACTCTAGGCAGGCAATGTCTTAAGTACAGCAGTGAAGACAAAACATGTTCTAAGCAATGGAGGTAGATTGTTTGCCTTTCACTTCAGTCTTCATCGTCCCTTCCAGTTTCCCAACTAAAGCCCCTAAAAACCACTCAGCAACACTTGTCAATGGTAAGTCCTTTCAATCTAAAAAACTATATGCCAAAATCCAAGCTTCTACCTGCAGGAACCTGCATGGCCATTAATAATATTTGACTGTCTTCTTGAAACTGTTATAAAAATGCTATTTCTTGGAGATGGAGACAAATTATTATCTCTAGAATCTTGGTCTTAAAGATATCACAGAGGTAATAAATTTTTCTTCATATGAATTTTGATTTGACCATATTTATTGTATAGCTGAATATATGAAACTACCAATCATTCAATTAAATTCAGAAAACCTTAATCAGGTGATGATTATATACAATGATTATATACAAAGAACTCTAGGAGCCCCAAAGATGATTTCATCAAAGTTCCCCTTGTAGTTATGAATAACTACACTATTTATGTACTCATTTACATACCATGCAACATAATCAAGTAGGTGTTATCTCCATATTACAAATGAAGAAATTGAAGTATAATGAGACCAAATAATTTGCCCAAGGTTCCAAAAGTTATATGTGGGATTCTAATCCAGGTATACCTGAGTGCAAAGAGAAATGTTATCATGGAGGATCAAATTGCCATAAAAGAACAGATGGAGAAAATTATTTCCATTTTGGATTATGAGAGAAGGTATCAGAGAAGATAGCATATGACCAGAATTTCCATAGCTGAACAAAAGGGGAAATACCATTCTTGGCTGATGAACATGCACAGAAAAATTGTTTAAGGAGTTATAATTGATCCAGAAGGGCTTGAAAATAAGATACATGGGATGACTCTAGTTCAGATAAAGCTTGAAAGATTCAAATCAGATATCATGGGCCCCCAATAAATATGTTAAGTGTTTCAGATTTGCTCTTGTGTATTATATTACCTAACTACTTCTGTGTAACAAATTTTCTGAACACTTAGTGGCAAAATTGTATTAGCACACAATTTATGTGCATCAGGAAATTGGGCCTGGTTTAGCATGTGCCCCTGAATTAAGATTTCCCATGAGATTACAGTCAACTACAGGCTGGACCTGAGGTCTTGTCTGAAGGCTTGGTGGTGGAGGGTTCACCTCCAAGCTCACTCATGCAGTTGTTGGCAGGATCCAGTTCCTTCCGGTTATTGTTGGACTGAGAGTCTCAGTCCTCATTGGCTATTGGTCAGAGCTACCTTCAGTTCTTTGCCACATGGGTTTCTCCATAAGAGAGCTTCCTTCAAAGGGATGGAAAAGCCAAAGACCAAAAGAGCAAGAAGAGTAAGACAGGGCCACCAAGACAAAAACCAGTCTTTGATATAGTTATCTTAAAAAGTGACATCTCATCACTTCTGTCATATTCTCTTCATGGGAAGGGAGTCAATAAGCCTAGTTCATGCTCAAAAGTAGGGGATTATACAGAGCATAAACACAAGGAGGTGGGGATCACTGGGGTGATCGTGGTGGCAGCCTAGCATAGGGATCAATGGGAAATCATCAAAGGTCTCTGAATGTGCAAGTAGCATAATTTGTCCATCACCAGACATATATGCCCCAAACTAGAAATTCATTTGAAATTTCTCCTTCTCACTCAAACCTATATCCATTGTTGAATAATTCCAAGGAGTTTGTCATCATATTTTCTAATGACACATAAAATAATAGCTTATCTTACAATCTTCAGTGTCTCAGATTTTATGCAAAAGAATAAGAGGCCTGTGGTGGCTTCTGAGAGAGCAGTTTGCAAATATGGGAGTAGACAAAAGCCAGATCATGGGGATTAAGGGGTGAACAAGTGATTAAGAAACATTGTTGAAGTTTAACACATGTTTTATTTTATACATGAAGCCAGATCTTTAGTTACTGATACAGTAGTGCTTTCCACATCTCCAGTTACCCATGATCAACCATGTCTGTAATATTAAATGGACAATTCCAGAAATAAAAATTCCCGAGTTTTAAATTGTGCACCATTCTGAGTAGTGTGACAAAATCTGACAACATCCCACTCCCTCCCACCTGGGACATGCATCATCCCTTTTTCCAGGGCACCCACACTGCATACGCTACCTGCCCACTGGCCACTTAGGAACCCTTTTGGTTATCAGGTCGATTGTCATGGTATGGCAGTGATTATGGTCAAATAGCCCTCATTTTACTTAAGAACAGCCCCAAAGCACAAGAGTAGTGATGCTGGCAATTCAGATATGTCAAAGAGAAGCCGTAAAGTGCTTCCTTTAAGTGAAAAGGTGAAAGTCCTTGACTTAATAAGGAAAGAAAAAAATCCTATGTTGACATTGCTAAGGCCTATGGTAAGAACGAATCTTCCATTTGTGAAATTACCTAATTTATAGATTAAACTTTATCATAATTATGTATGTATAGGAGAAAACAGTACTGATAAGGCTCAATACTATCCATAGGTTCAGGCATACATTGTTACTGTATGTACTATTGCTTAATGGATTACATTGAAATACTCTTTTAATTTCGGTTCCTTTATAAATAGTGTCAACTTCTGGGAATTTTGTTATTTACATTATAAAATGCACATTGACCTGTTCACTGAAAATTTAAAGGATACAAAATGGTAATGACACTAGAGCACATTATTTTTGTTCGTTGGTTTGTTTTAATATGTTTTTTTAATTGATTTTAGAGATAGACAAAGGGAGAGGGAGAGAGAGAGAAACATCGTTGTGAGAGAGAAATATCAATTGGTTGCCTTCTGTATGCACCCCTACTGCCCTTGCCACCTTTACCGGGGCTTGAACTGCAACCTGGGTACATGCCCTGATCAGGAGTCGAACCAATAACCTTTTGGTGCATGGGTCGATGCTCAACCAACTGAGCCACCCTGGCCAGCCCCAGAGCACACTTTTTCTTCATTTGGTTCTTGATTCTTCTAATTTAAGAAGGCTTCATGTAAAGAAATCAAAGAACTCATTAATCTAACACAAACTTACAAAATCTAATTAAGAGTTTTCAAAGCTCATCTCACACTGTATCTCATTTTTTGTTACCACTGAGACTGTGTCTGCATTAGAATTTCTTGTACTGGAGCTTTGTTTTCCTATGAGTTCTCTATAGTCAGATAGGAGAATTATGAACATAGTGTATATTAGCAGGAGAACAAGGCCACTGCATATTGCAGGCATCTGCTTTAAGTATTAGTGCCCACATATTTCAACCTATATTGCAATTAAAAGATAGTTTTCACCATTTCTGACAATTCATCCAAGGAATTTTGGTTAAATGCCTTATTTTATATTTCATGAGGTTTTCTTGGTTATTACCCAATGCTCAAGTTGAGTTAGGCAAAGATACTGACAGGTCAAATAACTGAGTTTAGCTTATTAATTGAGCCTTAACCTTAAACTGAATCCTGTAACTTCCTTTTAGAGTCAGCTCTCCTAAGGATCATGGGCCTCTACCTTGGTCTCATGGGATGATGGTGCCACACTTCAAAACACATTTTAGTCCAACTTCATTCGCTCAAGATACCATTAAAAATGATATCTTTGGCATTGGCTGGTGTGGCTCAGTTGGTTGGGTGTTGTCCCATGTACCAGGAGGTTGCCAGTCCAATTTCTGGTCAAGAGCACATGCCCAGGTTTTGGGTTCTGTCCCAGGTGGTAGCGTGCAGGAGGCAGCTGATTGATGTTGTGCTCTCACATTGGTGTGTCTCCCTCTCTCCCTCACCCTTTCTCTCTCTCTCTAAAAATCAATAAACTATTCTTTAAGAAAAAGATGATAGCTTTGTATTATCTTTTGTATAGAATCCCATCTATTATTCTGGGGATCTCACTAAACTCCTTTCTGCTAAAGTTTTCTGGTTTGTCGAATGTAACCAACCATACCATCTCTTCCTTACCTCCTCTAAATGCTACTCAGCCAAGTGAGATGAGATATGTGATTGCTTTGAATCCACAATAATGGAAACAGTGTAAATCTCAGGTGTTGCTTCTATTATTACTAATATCACCGTTTTAAGTTATTGATAGAGTAGGGAGCATGGAATAGGAAGCAGAAGATTTCAGATGAGTCCCCATACCAACAAGTAACAGCTGTGAGATGATGGGAAAGTCCCTTAACATTTTATCAGTTTCTTGACTAGAAAACTAGAATCCATACTTCCTTCCCACATTCCTACCTGCCAGTATGAAGTGAGGTAACACATGTGGACACATTCCATAAACAGTAAAGAGCCAACATGGTAACAAGTTCTGAATATAATCACTATTATATCAATAATGTCTGAATTTTCTCCTTTCCTCCAGTTTCAAGCTCCCTGAAAGACCCAGAGGGAAGGTAAAGCTAAAACTATGAGACTAGACAAAAAATACATGGACCAGTGATGAAACAGATTCCTAAGCAGGAACTGAATAAAAGCTTATCACAATTAATTCTCATGGATTCTCCAATGGCACCTGACTCATGGGACTTACAGAGAAAATGTAGCAATCTAATCTATAAGCAATTCAATTAAAATTAAATACATGTATGTGTATGTGTGTATATATATAACTTCTTTTTAATTTTTTAATTTTTTAAAATATTTTATTGATTTTTTACAGAGAGGAAGGGAGAGGGATAGAGAGTTAGGAACATCAGTGAGAGAGAAACATTGATCAGCTGCCTCCTGCACATTCCCCACTGGGGATGTGCCCGCAACCAAGGTACATGCCCTTGACCGGAATCGAACCTGGGACCCTTGAGTCCGCAGGCTGACGCTCTATCCACTGAGCCAAACCGGTTACGGCTATATATATAACTTCTTATGTTACCTTTTATTTCTGAGGAAAATAAAATGAGATCCAATTTGCATATGACCAGGCATAGAAGATCCTACCAAAAAAATAGTATATTGAATGGTGTAATTCCACAAAATCAGAGACACTAGATGAAATCGATGACGAAGATGAAATATTAACTCCTTTAACCTTGTCTATGGTATTTCAAATAATGCCTATGTTACTTTCTACAATAAGAGAATTAGAAAAAGGTAGAAGAATTTTTAGATTTTCTTTCTCATTCGCATCTGGAAATGCTCAGTGTAACCACCACTAGAAAAAGAATTTTGTTTTTGGTAAAGACATTCTTTTTCCCGAGGTGACTATGATTCCAGCCCATCAGAAATCCAGAATAACTCAAAATATTTCCAGTGGGATATCTCCCATTGACGATGGAATCTCCTCACCGCCCATTAACACTCTATAAAACATGGGGACTATCTGCTCAGGCTCTGACCTGAGACACAAACCTTCCCGAAAGACAACTGCTTCCACCCAAACAACGGGTCCTCCTTTCCTCCTTGTCAGCACTGAGAGCGAGAGAGGCTGTGTTTGGTCTCTTAATCAGGCCTTGCTGACGGGCTGACATCCCTGCAAACGTTTTCACTTACTCCTTGGCAACAGTTAAATCCTTGCCAAAGGCCAGTCAGTAATTCAGAAAACACTGTTCGTAAGAGGCTGGGGGAGTCAGAGTGTGACTGTCAGCTAGCAATCTGTGGTGATGACAGGAGGGAAATCTAGGAGCTGAAACCATTTTAAAGGTCACTCTGTGGGCAGAACTGAAGACCTCTGATTTGGAAAAGGAAACGGAAACCTGGGACATTGAAGTGCTGAGGATGCGGCTTTCTGAGCACTCTGAAAAGTCATTATCCACTCCTGACTAATACAGCTTAATTAACAACCATTTACCTTAGTGCTGGTGTAAAATAATCTGGTAAAATAGAAATGTCAAATAATGTACCAATAGTTTAATTGCCCAGCTTTAAAAATATATTGTAATAAGCTACTGTCTATGTTTCTTCAATATTCTTCCTCCTGATCCTTTATCCTTTCATTTTCAACCTTGAATTGCTAAATAACCAGAATTTAAAATTCTTAGTAACACAGCATAAGCTTTTTGTGAAAAGCAATTATATATATATATATATATATATATATATATATATATATATAATTAATGACTGCAAATTTGCAAATTTATGAGGATAATATACTAAAATATTTATAAATCATTTTAAAAAGGAACACAGATTATTCAAGAAAAATAATAGTAGGCCCATGCTTGAATTTAGACCACCTACTTTCTCTCTTTCCAAAACAAGAGAAGACTTGGAAGAAGAAATGGCTTCAGTCTACTGGATGCCATACATATTCTGGACCAGGGTGCCTCACTTATAAGACCTGCCAGACAGCTTTGCTACAGTTTATTCTCCAAACTCTCACATTCTGTGTTATTTTTTTTCTGGTTTCATTTTATTCCCTAGATGAAGAGGACACTTGCGCCATCATTCAGAAGCTCAGGCAAGCAGGGCTGAACTCTGTAATGTGGCAGCAAGAGCAGCTGAAACTTCCTGGTCTCCTCCTCCTACTCACATAACAAAGGAGCAGAGATGTAAAGAATAGCATGGTGCCTATAGTTACCAGTACTTTATTGTATACTTGAAAGTTGCCAAGAGAGTAGATCTTAAATGTTCTCGCCACACACAAAAATACAGCAATTATGTGAGGTGATGGAGGTGTTAACCAACCCTATTGTGGTAATCATTTCTCAATATATATGTGTGTATCAAACCAGCACATTATACACCTTAAACTCACACAATGTTACATGTCAAATATATCTCAATAAAGCTGGAAACAAAACAAGGGAGCACTCAAGGGAGGTCCACTGGGTCCCAAGAAGGGCCTCTTTAGTAAAACAAAAAGGAAGGGAGATAAGGCACTCAAGGCACCAGGAAACTTATCACAGAAGCTATAGTGCACATCTGGAGCCTGCCAAACAATGGATTCACTTGGGCAAACCCAGTCAATGCCCAGTGATCCACACACACTTGATCTGCACTGCAAATTATCCGTTGAGGTGCCTGGGGTACATTCTGTAATTATTCATCGGAGTGAAAACTGCATTGGTTAAGGGGCAGTGAATCCACAGTGACCCATGACTCAGATGTATGTGAACGCCACTGGATCTGTAGGCAGATAAGAGGGACCGATCTGGGGAACAGTAATGCCAAGAACCACTCGCTTGCTCCTGTTTGGCAATGCTGGGTAGATGAGTTGGTTTCTGTTGGGTGATGAAGGGGAAGAAAGAAAAAGCAACAGCACCTACTGGGCCTTGTGAAGTTGGAACTTGGTTTAGGTGGTGAAGCCACTGATTACTCAAATAACCAATATTCCTGGCTATGGGTTAGGTTTAGCTCCTCCCCTGTCTCTTCACAACCATGGTTCTCTTCACTTCGTGTGACATTGAGGGACAGTTTCCAGAGACTACTTTACTCAGGGGAGTTGCTATAGGGGTAGGTTTCTCTGTTTTCAGAGGTCTTTTCTATTTTCAGAGTGGTTTTCAAAGTCACCTGGCCACGTTAGATTACATATGTCACTTTTTAAAAAGTAGAGCCACCAAGACACCAAATTAAGCCAATGATTTTGGGGTGATTTCACCTGTAAAAAGAATGTCCAAATCTTACCCGGTTGTTGTTGATTTTGAATTGTAGACACCCCACTTCCTTTGTCTGTGTCAAAAGCCACTCATTCCCTTTCTTAATGAAAACAAGAGGGAGTGATTATACCTCCTGGGGCTGTGCATTTATGCTGTCTGAAAGGCACTTGAATGAGTGGCACATTATCTCACACATCTGGAGTTTACCAAATTAGCCAATTATGCTGGAGCTCATAAAACAAGGCCTTAAATGTCATTTAACTAGAAAATATTATAATCACCAAGTGGTCTGATTGTAAGATGATACTTGGGGCAGCATCAGTGGTTACAGAAAACAAATCATGAAACAAAACACAGTTCAAATGCCCCCCAAATGCAACCACATATTTTCTACTTTCTGAAGAATACTGTATTTCTGAAGGCACCAGCAATCAACATGTTTCTCATTTGAAACTAAGTTTAATCTGAACTAGTTGTTTCCTAGTTATTTGCCTTGGGCAAACCAATGCCTGAGAATTTTTCTCATAAGAAAACTAAAGAGCATGCAGGATGAGAATAGACTGATGGAAAACCATGCATTTTTCAGAGAGAGGGAGCTGTCTGCCAGGGATGGGGCAATGATCGGATTAAGTGTTGAGTTGTTAGAGATTTGTGGTGCTGCCTCAGAATCAACAAGATTTGGTTGACTGAACATATACTGGTCTCTCAGAGCTTGCAGACTTCACTTGAAGAAGGAGATTAAAGCTATTCTAAATTGCTATGTGATTTGAGGGAGGGTATATACCAAAGGTATTTAAAAGTTGGGGTTTTATAGCCACTACTTCCACACTATCTTCTTTACATTTAATAAATACCAACAAAACTTGGTGTTTAGTGAAAAGTGACAGATAGAGTGTAAGGAAAAAACCATGGTATGCCACTAACACCGGGTGACTTCGGGCAAGTTATTTATTTCTCAGATCTTCAGTTACTTCATACAAAAGACAGACATAATGATGCTGTGTTGAGTTGAGAACGGTGCATTGTTGAGAATCATGAATAACAAAGTCCCTAGCATAGTGCCTGTACATTGAAGAAAATAAGCACTCTTTTTTGTCTTTACGTATGTCACCAGAATATCTTAAGTTCTGTTTAACACGTGTTTTTCCCCCCTCTTTATTTCAGGAGGAATGGCCACTGGGCAATTTCAGAGGAGGGGGAGTAAGGAGGTAGGCAGTCCCAGGTAGTTTTTGTTTGTTTGTTTGTTTTTAGCATCTCAATCACTTGCTTTAGAGGAAGGACAAATATGAAAGAAACTAGAAAAACATCCATGAGAGACTCTGGAACTGGAAGTGAGGCATGATGCATGAACTCACGGTAACAGAGACACCAGCCACTTTTGGCTAGGAGAGTACAAAACAAACCTTATTGGTTTTAAAGGCACCTAATCAACTAAGCTAAATCTTTGTGTCTCTCTGGGCTCACAATCACAGTAGATGGACTAGTTATTTATTTTTGTTAAACCAGAGAAAGAAGAAGGATCATGGTGACAAAGGAGGTACTCTCAACAGTGACACATTCCTTTCCTCTGAGTTCTCTCTTCTTTTTTAGATAAAACAGTGATGGCCTCTTTGGTAAAATCTAACTAAACATGATGATTTCATATTATGAAAGTCCTTACTCAGAATTTGGAAGGTATTTATTTTTTTACTTAAATTATTTTCACCTCTGTAAAGCTGGGTTGAAAAAACTATGTCTTTAATAGAAGTACAATATATCTATGATTTTATGAAGAAAAAGAAGATCAGAAACAATAAAGGGTTTTGGACCTGGTGACTGAGCTATTGTCTCTAGGAAATGTGAATTCTGGGCAGAGAGGTGCAGAATTGCATCCCTAAGAACCACTACTTCACTTTCTTACAGAAGGGAGATGGGATATATGTGCAGATTCTAAGTGTCTTAACAGAGTTTAATGTTTTCTAACGACATAAAAGGACTAGCTTTCAAAACCTTGAATTGGAGGGAGATAGGAAAACCCAGGAGACAGGAATTCTCCTAAATGTGCTAATAGTCAAATGGACTCGTGCTTCCTCCTTGAGGACCACAGACCAACTGGTCTCCATGTACCTGAGTGACAAGAACATCTTTGAAAGCTCAGTGCACTCTAAAAGCTAAGTAAGAAAATCAAAAGGAACTGCCTTTGCTAGCAAAAAAATTCAACACGGTATGTGTTTAAAGGCTTTCTTTTCTTTTTAACCTTAGGCAATGAAATGCTCTTACTCTGTATCAAACATAACAGGCAGCTTTTTCTCTTACAAATATTTCCATCTCTAAGAGAGGAGTGTTCTGGCTTTTGGCTAACAGCATGCCCATATCTAACGGCAGTACAGACAGAATGCCAATTTGCTGTAGAAGCAATTATACATACAGACTAGGAAAAGGCCAATTTCACTATGCAAGGACCACACATACTGTATGTTTGTTATATTATTTGATATCAAAGCAAAAACATCAAATTCTTCCTAAAACACACATGAAATGAAGAGCCTGGCTAAGGAACTCCCACATCTAATTCAGAGATATCTGTTACAGCTTACAGAACTTGGCAATGCTGACACTACTGTTTTACTGGAAAGAGACACGTTTATTGATTCCATAATACACTATGACTTCTTTACATATGTTTTGGGTAAAATGAGCATAATTTTGATACGAATTGCTATAAAACAGGTACACTATCAATGTATGACACTTAGGTATCACATCACCGGTGTAACAGCAAGAACTTGCCAATCCTATGTCACTAGGTGACCTCATAATATTTAATCAGGCGTCAAGATTATTATCATAACTTAAGAGGGGTGGTCTATAGTAAGAATTATCATCTCTGTTTCATTTTGAAACATTACGATGTTGGTGTGATTCATTCATTTGTTCATTGCGCAATTACTGTCTCTACTCAGTGCCAAATACAGGCCTCAGGGATACAGAGCTAAATGACACATGGCCTTTCGGGAAATACATTCTTGAGGTGGGAGAGGGGAAACAGAAAATGAACACAATAAATCAGGGCAATGCATACTATGTTTTATATAGCATATGTAAATAAAGACTCATAGAGAAAGCATGTGGTAGAGAAAAGACGGTCAGAGAGAGTGAAACTGAGGACACCCTGGAATGAGGAGCTGCAGTTTCTTGTGTGGATTAGGGGGTTGGTCCTTCAGGAATAGGGAATAGCATGCAAAGTGTGAGAGTGTGAGAGAGCAGGGGGTGGAAACGTTTGCTATTCCTGGAGCAAATGTGTGAATGAGAAATGAGCCTGGAGAAGAAGGGATGCCACATTAGAAGGGCTCTGCACACCATGATGAAGAGGGCATATTTTCACATATTCCCAAATACTCTAGATAAAAAAATGAAAACAGTATGATACCGGCATAGAGATAGATAAATTAATAAGACAGAACAGGAAGTGGAGAAACAGAATAGGAAAATTAGATGACATATGTGAAAGTTTAACAGTGAGTAAAGGATGGATTTTTCAACAAGTGGTGTTTGGACAATAGTCAAACCACTTGAAAATAAAATTTAATTCCTATCTACCACACTGCACATGAAAAAATATTCTTATATGGATAAAAGATTTAAATGTAAAGTATCAGAAGAAAATGTTTAGAATCTTGGGATTAGGGGATGACCTTCTTTTTATATGTAAATTTGACATCAAAATGGCAAAGCAAATTTTACAAAGCAAAACAGACAGATATAATCACAATCTTCAAAAAATACAAACTTTTGAAAGGTGTAAGACTATAGTTGTAAGAAAAATGACAAGTTAGGAAAAATATTCGCATTATATGTAATAGCCAAAAGATTAGCACCTACAATAATATGCTGAGCTCCTACAAATCAATTAAAAAATCACCTAACAGAAATGGGCAAAGGACACAGATAAGCAATTCATGAAAGAAATGATACTTTATGATACAAAAGTATGCTTAATTCCCATTACATCAAAGGAATACTATAGTTTTACTTTTCACCTGTTAGAGAATAAGCAAGAGATGCATGTGAGGGACAGATATGACAAATAATGGTTATAATGCCCAGGGTTTGACGGTATGAAAAATGAGAATTCAAACACTAAAGGTATGAAATCATTACGTCCTTTTTGCAAGATAATTTGGTAACATCTGATCCTGTAAATCCATATCTTCTTTTTATAGAAATATATACATAGGTATACACATATGCAAAATTCATTTTTTGCATATACAAAACAACCAAGAATATTTACTGCACTGTTGTTCATAAGAGTGAAAATCTGAAAACAACCTAATGGTCCACAAAAAGGATTAATTTAATAAGTTGCAGCAGGTAGATAAATAAATTACTATGCTGTTGTTGAAAAGAATATACTGGCATGGAAAGATGTTCATGATATATATTTAACTGAAATAAACAATTAGCAGAACAGTATCTAAGGACAAGCTGCCAAGAGAGATAGTGAACTATAGCAGTTAGCAGCATGGGTGTTGGGCTCAAGTAGCCCTAGATTTGAGTCCCAGCTCCACTGCTTACCGGATATGTAAAAATTACTAACTTCTCTGAGTCTTGCTTTCTTCTTTTGTCCACCTGGAATGGATTCTAATAGGACTTACCTCTCAGAGTTATAAGGAGAATTTCTAGTACATAGTGAGGCTAAATATACTAGTTATTAGTACTACTGTTACCTCTTTT
The DNA here is from genome assembly GCF_000147115.1 of Myotis lucifugus. Lineage (NCBI taxonomy): Eukaryota > Metazoa > Chordata > Mammalia > Chiroptera > Vespertilionidae > Myotis > Myotis lucifugus. The sequence continues at coordinate 2,692,244 of NW_005871070.1, read as the reverse complement.
CTATAATTATTTTCAATCAATTCTCTTATGAAAACAACTTCAAAAAATGCAATCTAATATCCTTTGGAAGATTATGCTGGATAAAGTCTTTAACTGAATTTATACATCAAAGACAATTTTAGCTTATATAATCAAAATATTGTATTATTTGTTCAACTAACAGGCTAATGAATTTGACACATCAATTTCTGATGTAGATCAGTTTTGATCAAATATTTGTAAATCACAATACAAACAAGGACCATGTTTGAGCAATATATTTAAGAATAAAAATAAGGAACTGTTAAGTTTACATAGGCCCAGTTATTGAGAACCCTAAAAAGCCTTCATGGCACAAATTAGAAATTGTCCTCTAGTCATCAAACATCCAACTGATGTTTTTATGGTCGTTTCTATTGTATTCCTATTCTTTTTATGGTAATTCCTGTTGTACACATATTTAATTTTCAATCATATTATCAAGAACAACATCAAAATGTAGGAAGGCACTCCTTTACACATTTTCACCTAATAAGACTAGGAAAATATCCCATTCAAAATGAGAAAATGTGTTATGTAGTAATATATTTAATTGCCTAAATATATAACATAGAGTCTATATATGAAGAACCATACATACCCTTCTGTTCGGAAAATTGTTCGAAAGCTGTCTCCTAAGCTTTTGTAACTGTTTGGATCAGTTGAACATCTCTGAATCTGGAACCTAAAAACAAAATTAAATACACACACAAAAAAATCCAAGTTAAAGATTTTGCCAAATGGTTTTTCTCATTTTTCATCTTAGGCAACTCAGCCTTTTCAGATTAACCCAAAAATATTATTTTTTTGCTATAGAGTTTATTGATTTATTTTTATAGACCATTTACCTTATTTTTGTAACCTTTAAATTATTGTATTTCTCTGTACTTTAATAGAAACTGTAGAAAGAGGTTTTTTCCCATCTGTTGCTCAGCCAGACAGATGCACCCTGAGGCATGCATGCTTTTCTCTTTTGTGAAAAACATACACAGATGTCATCGATTGCTTTAATGGATAATTCAGAAATCTGAAGATGCATGTGAAATAAAGAAGTAGCTCTATTTCTTATCTTAATTAGTGCTCCTTGATGGTAAGTTAAGACAAAGGTTAACAATACAGAGCAGCTAATGTGGCCTAACTTGGATCCTGACTGTGAATTTGGAATTCATTCTGGCAGATAGGGAGGGGCCTGTGCTCAGAGTGAGAGCTGGCACTGCAGTGTGATCCAGGTGACTCTCACTCCTTCATGGTGGAGCAATTGGTCATTGTGGGCAGTTCAGGCTACCTGGATCTTTACAGAAGTACAAGGCTCTGCATACAATTGGTGCTCAAAAAAGTGTCCCATTTTGCAATGCTAGATTCTTTTTTCTCCTTCTCTTTGGGTATGATCATGCATCTTGGAACTCTAACCTTCAAAATATGGAAGTTTTCAGTATGAGGGTAATTTTGTATTTTACCCTGGGGTTTGTTTCTAAAGAAGAAATTTATGACAAGTGTTTTCATTTCCTGACACCCCAGTTGTTCTGTTGTCAGGTTTCTTTAGTCTGCCTACTCCTTGTGTTTAACTTCCTTATCCCAATTCTGAATTAAGGCCCATATCCCTTCTGTACTGTCCTCCATAATTTTAGCAAGCATTTTTAAAATTTTGCAAAAGCACCTCTTATATTCTCTAATTTGAGATGTTTTTCTCAGATTGTTGCATTTTTGATAGGACCACAACTTCTACTCCTCTAAGAGTGATTTATTTTGTATTTCTAGACCCCCAGGAATTATGTTGAAAACTGATACATATATCACAGAAAAGAGTGAATAATTACTCTGATTGAAGAGGCTGAGCATATGAACAAAACAAGTATGTGATAAGTTTGGAAAGGATTTTTTAAAGTGGAGAGTTGTTGAATGTGATTGTTTAGGAGATTAGCCATTCTGAAATGAGGGAATTAAGCCTTCATCAGAGTGCCTGGCACATATAAATCCATAAAAAATAGTTATTGCTTCATTGGGTGGATTAGAAGGAGAGCATGGAGGGCAGAACATGAAAGCAACACAATAGTCTAGGTGAAGATAAGAATGTCAGAATATGAATGGTGGCAACAGAAATGTAATAAAATGGATGAATTTGTTGGGTAATACTCTTTCTTTTAAAATAATTTTCCTTTTTAAAATAATATATTCAACATGACCCCTTTCAATCTCCCTCAACCTGGCAAGTAATATTCCACAGCCCTAGACCTACCATTGTCAAAGTTTAAAATGCCTTAGATACTCATCTTCATAATGGTTTTGCTTGTCAAACTTATAAGATTACTAGCATGAAAATTTTAAAAGGTTTGTTTCTAGGCAAGAACTATATCTATACAATTTAAATTGCGTGAAGCTTATCAGAAGATAGTGGACCAGGACAGCTAAGTCATTTAAACTAGTCTGGATCCAGATGTGCATCTGGTGTGTGTATAACCACTGGCCTAGAAGACTCAGTAAGCCGTTCTGTCTAGAATCAAGAACATGATCTGGTGTTCAAATAGATGGACCATGTTTGGTATTTCTGAACTACTGCATGTAGATGATAGAACAGAATCTCCATTTCTGATTTGCATATGTGTAACCTATATTCATTGCTGAGTGTGAAACATTTCCTTATGTCTAGTTGGGAAGTCTAAGACTCTTCTCTAACTGTTCTTTTGTTTGTTTAAATATACTTTTATTGATTTCAGAGAGGGAGGAAGGAGTAGAGAGAGCTAGAAACATCAATGATGAGAAACATTGATCAGCTGCCTCCTGCACACCCCCTACTGAGGATCAAGCCCACACCTAGGCATGTGCTCTAACGGGAATTGAACTGTGACCTCCTGGTTCATAGCTTGATGCTCAATCACTGAGCAAAACTGGTTGGGCTAACTATTCTTTTAAGAAAATAACTTGAAAATATTTTGTATATTACAAAAGCATCACATGCTCATAGATTTTTCTCACTTATAATAATTTTTATTGTGTGTTTACCTCTGTCAAATTCTTTTCTAGATGCTTCTCTTTCAAATGACTAAGTATTTTAAAAAATTGCCATATGAAATAAAATGCTACAGAGTTTACAAAACCCAGGACATTATTTTTCAAGAAGCACAATAAACAAACAAACAAAGGAGAAAACATAATTAGCAGTATATCCAAAATGTCAAGTAGCATCAGTACCATGTGCCCAGGTGTTCATCAGAGGGAGCAATTACCACTTCCTGAGGAGGACCAAAAAGGATTTCAAGAAGGAGAAAGGATTTGAGCTGGCCCTGTAGGATTCAGAGAAGTGAAAGAGCAAGCTAGGAGAAAGCATGTCAGGTGGGGGGAGGGAGGAACAAAGGCCAGTGAGGAAAAGACCTTTCAAGAGAAATGAGGGAAAAGACCCCATCACAGCAACTGGCAACTGCTAGCTTCCTTCAGGGCAGGTGCTACAGCACGCTGCAGGTGGCATTCAGTTGCTCAGGGTGGGTGGAGAGCTGAGAGGGGTAGAGGAGGGTATTTAGGAGATAAAAGTCAAAGTCCAATACAGGTCATTTGAATTTTTCCTGCTCCTTAGCTGAGCACTTCAGCTAACTCTGCAGGGCCACTTCACAGTTGTGTGCCTCTGGCCCCAGAAGGGACTGTGACAGTCAGCAGAGGGCAGAAGCAATGCTTGAAAGTGTCCTGCCGGGGTAGAGGCACCAGCTTGGTCTATGATGTCACGCGCTTGGGTAAGGCAGGCCTTCTGTTGGCTTAAGCAAAGACAAACACAGTACTACAGTTATTTCATAATTAACTAGTTATCTAATCTGGCCATTGGAAGTCTAAGCACTTCACTCACTAGTTGCAATTTCTTTCTTTTTTTCAGAATCCAACAGATGGTATTTCCAATCCACTATTTATTAAGTTGAAAAGAGTTCTTGAACATTTACTATGTATTAGGCATTCCATTATTTGAGGCATTATAAAGAAGTAAGACATAATCCTGCCCTTTATTATTATTATTTTTAAAAATTTATCTTTATTGTTGAAAATATTACTGATGCCCTTTCCCTTTTTGCCCCCACTGACTCCCTCTACTCTGCTCCCATCCCCCACCCCCAGGTCTTCACTGCACTATTGTCTGTGTCCATGGGTTATCCTATATAATAAGAGGCTAATCTGCAAATTGTCCCCTCAACTGGGAGTTCGACTGGGAGTTCAACCAGGGAGCAGGCTGGCCAGCCAACCACCCACAGTCCCTCCCCCCAGCCAGCCCCACCCCCAATTGCTCCCCCCCCCACCCTGATCGGGGGCAGGCCAGCTGGACCCCACCTGTGCACAAATTCATGCACCAGGCCTCTAGTGCATCCTATATAATAAAAGCCTAATATGCAAATTGACCAAATGGCAGAATGACCGGTGGAATGACCAGTCGCTATGACACACACTGACCACCAAGGGGCAGATACTCAATGAAGGAGCTGCCCCCAGCCCGCAGGCTCCAGGCCAGCCAAGGCGGGTGCCAGCAGGGGCCCCCCTGATTGCCCCACAGGTCACCCCACAGAGGGAGGCCACTGGCGGTGGCAGCAGGGGGTGGGGCCGGCGAGTGGGCAGTGCCAGGCCAGCCAAGGCAGGTGCCAGTGGAAGACCCTCAATCACCCTACTGGTTGCCCCACAAATCAGCCCTGATCGCTGGCCAGGCCTAAGGACCCTACCTGTGCACAAATTTCATGCACCGGGCCTCTAGTGTGTATATATATATATATATATATATATATATATATATATATATATATATATATATTTTTTTTTTTCCTTTGGTTAATCTCTTTTTGCCCCCCTTACCTTGCTCCCCTCTGAGTTTCATCAGTCTGTTCCATGCTTCCATGTCTCTAAACTTATAGGTAAGGTGAAGGAGTTAGGTGCAAATAGATGATTACTATATGCAAGGAATATGTTTAGGAATAGTGTTTTGGAATATCAGATGTCAGCCAATGAGTTTTATTGATACTGAATTAACACTAGTATCACTCTTATTGGAGATGATCTATGGGTGGACTGTGGCTGACAGAAAACAATATGACATAGAGACACTGGATTAAAGAGGGAAAACAGGAAGGTTATCTTTGGGCTAAATATCTGTGACTAAACTTTCCCCACCCACATTGGAGCAGGCAGCAAAGACAGTCAGTGGAATCCTTGAGGAGGGTTCCATTTAGAAGCTGACTGTCTGATGAGTGATGCTATGCTAATTACAAACAGGAGTGGCAACATCAAAGCAACATTACATGAGGAGCGTCCACAACAGCCTTGTCGAGCAATGCGAGGCATGGTAAATACTAATTCCTCAGTAAGGTCTATGCACCACTCTTTACTGCTGAAGCAGCTGGAGGTCCCATTAAACAGGCTAAGGCAAGAATAGCTGTCTCTCCTATTGCACATTTCACATACTGCGTGTCTACACTCTTCAGAGAAAGTACATGCAGTATTTAGTTCCACTGCACATGACTTATTGTGATCACAGAGTTATCAGTTCTTCTAAGGAATCTGTTTCAAGTTGATATAATTACAGTGCATTTTGGTCAATCATGTAAAACAGCAATTTTCTTCTTCCTCTCCACTACATTTCAGCAACTCAAAAGGTCTCTCTCTTGGACTGAAGTTTTACATCAGCATGCTCCAAGCTGCATTCTGTGCTAACAAATTCTCTCTATGCTTGAGGAGACAAATTTCCAGTTACGTAATCCAACTGTTTGTAAAATTACAAAGGCAAAGCCACACCACACTTGATTATAGTTAGAAGAAAAGGTTGGACCTTTCCCTGGTCCTAATAAAAGCAGTTTAAACATATCTGGAACCTCCATATGACTAACTTCTTTTATTAGAAGGAAAAATTGCTGCCAAACTGGCAAATTGGACCATGAAGTATAACACTTGAGAAATGTTCAGTGCCTAACATCGGTCAGAACAAAACACAAGGGGAAGGAGTGTGGCTCAAAGCCTCCGTCCCATTGCCCAAGAGCCAGCAACCCCACCGGCTGCCACGCCAGGGCACACAGCACTGCACACCCTACAAATGGGCGAAAGGAAATTCCTATCAGGGCAAGGAAAGGCTGCTCAACATTCACAAAAGCATATTTTCAAAACCAAAGAATGATCTCACTTACTGAAAGAATTTTCTCTAAGCTGGTCAAGAATCATGACTACAGCATTTCCCACTAACTTAACTGTGTGCTTAGTCAGTGGTACCAAATTTTAAACTAGTCTGTTGTTGATTCTCAGCACAGTTAGAAGTGCCACTTTAGGCCAGCTTGGTAGAGCACTTCTTAAGATATGGTCATAAGAAAGGCATGTATGTAAGAAGTAAAATGGCTTTGCTGCCTTAGTAGCCATAGGATGAGGTTGTCTGAAAATTCCCAAATTAAAAGTAATTTTGTAATCTATCATCTTCTTAAAAAATACTGATGATGTCAGATGGAGTCCATTCTTGGACTAAAGGCTTTAGGACACACACACACACACACACACACACACATATGTATATATACATGTACATGTAATTTATAGATTTGTATGAAGAGCAGCAATTGAGTTGCAAAAAAGTCAGATTAGGGTAGGTGATGAGATTTGTCCTGAAGCTATTTTTGCATGGTATGCACTCTGCTTTTGACTTAGTGCGTAAGATTAACTGTGGAGCTTTAGGGTAGGGAACTGATGGAGATTTGGGAGGCGGGGCTGGTCCAAGCCATCCCCTGATACTGCCATTAATCCAGAGCAAAGCAACGAGATAGGTGAAGTTTATTTCTAGATCATTTTCCAATTCAAGAATATTTTCGTGCTCTGTGCTACCTTCCCCTATTCAACCCTGCACTCAGAAAAGCATTCCCGTCAATCATTTATCCTTCTGTGGCTTTTAATTTGATAGACTGTTTCTCAGAACTCATCCCGTTAAAGGGATTTCAGCTAACAAACACAAGGTAGGAAGATTTGGTTTTGTTTAGGATGGAGATGAAGGGGACCTTTACCACCCAAGGTCCTAAAAGCATTTTTTTTTCCTGAGTGGAATTTTATGTTACCATCATGCACTGGGCTTCATAAAAATAACACCTTTGTGTCAAAGGAGGTGAGGCACTTTGGGGACCTGAAACACAGACTAGGAGTCACCGGCTATAATTCCAATGTTGCCACCAATAAATAGTAAACACTGGTGAGACTGTAATTTAATCTCATTGCCTTTCTCCTAGCAGTAAAATGGGACAGCAGACATTAGAGGACACTTAGATTTTGAAGGGACAGGGACACACAGATTTAATATTTGAGTTTGTTAGCCATAAGAGAGAAGAGACGTTTCATTTTGTCTTGTAAAGTCCAAAGGTCCATATTTTATAGGGGTGGAGCATGCTAATAAAAACTGTACACTGACAATAAGTGGTGATGAACCTAATGAAACTCCCTGCAGAGATCTTTGTAAATGTGTACGAACAAAGATTATTAGTAATTACCAGAATGTTACACGTGCTCCTTAATAAACACTTAAGAAACCCACTAATGAGTCAGAGATTAACAGACTAAAGGTTTGCAATTACAGACACATTAAAAGGATCACTGTAGGAAGATTAAATAAAGATTTTAATTCACTGTAATTAGCCTATCTTACCAAATAAGATGCTACTCCTAAGGGGTATGTTTGTTTTCTTGCTGGTTGATTGAGCATGGCCTAAGTCAGACTGAACGTGCAAATACATGCCCGAGATTGGGAAACTTAGGTGCACACCCCTAGCTGACAAACTTTGGGGAAAGGCCCTGGAAAGCACATCTTTAGAAAAATTCCCACCATGTTTATCTGTTTCCTGAACTCTGAAGGGTAACCAGTGAGGCTTCCCCAAAGGAAGAAACCCCTGTTCCCAGGAAGGCGGCCCACTGCCCGGCAGGGGCTGGGCCTCTGCATCGCCAGCCCTGCAAAGAGCACTCAGATGGCGGGGAGGTGGGGCGCTGATTTTAGAGATGATTCTGTCAGTTTTTTTCAGTAAGTGCTAGAAAGGAAGATTTCCTTCTAAGTTTGCTCTACGTCCACCGTTTTATTGTTCCAGTGTTAAGTACCCGGTGATTGTGAATGGTAATTAGAAAAACAAAATAGTTAGCTGGTATTTGTTTTATTTCAGATTGATACTAAGCCATAACATTGCCTTAGCAACGGCAAGCACAGAGTCCTTTCATCACATTGGAAGGGTGTGGTTTACAGTGCCAGACAGATCTCTGCCTCCACACTTCCTGAGTGCCCCTCTGCAGGCGGGGTGAGGCTAAGAGTTCTTGGGACCCAGAAGTGAATAAGCCACAGATCTGCCCCCTAGAAGGGAACAAACATGTGAGGGGCAGGGAGGTGTTAGTAAGCAATTATAAAATACGGCAGAATACAAATATTAAATAGAGATCCTAGGAACTTGGTTCACCCGCGATTTAAGCGTTGCCTTCACAGTCTGGGCCTGTTGGGTTCACAGTCTGGGCCTGGCATAAGTTAACACCACAAAACAATGCTAACAGATCTACAAGCATCTTGGGTTTGGCTGTGCCCTGGCAGTGAGCGCTGACCGAAGTTCTAAGCTGTACTCAGGCAGGGTTGGCTGTTTATCAAATTATTCTAAAAATTCAGGGACAAGAAAAAGACTTTTCCTGATTGTTGCTCAGTCATCTTCCTAGAAGCATCACTTTATAAAAGAAACAGAAACCTATACCTGGAAATAAATAATAAATAAATAGATGTCCTTTGCCTGTTTAAAGTGTGAGTGTCTTTACTCGGTGTAGGCAGGGCTAGGTGGGTTGGGCTATGCTTTGACTTAGTGTTTATGATATTGTAAAGGAGACCAATAAATTTCTCTCCACGATTATAAAACAGTTTATAATTTGAAGAACTATGTAACCTGGAGTGCTCTGTCAGCCTAGATAATTACTACAGATAAAGTAACAACATCTTGGCAAGGCCACAAAAGCAAGAGAAATCTGTACCATGTAATTTTGAACAAGTTTTTTAACAAAGCCTCAAACATATTATCTCTCTGAAATATCAGATCAACCCAGATAGACTAATTACACTTTAAGTAATTTCCTGTGATCCTAGACACATCTAATTGCAGTCTCATTTCATAAGCCAAGGAGATTTAAAGTCTGCTATTCTGTCACTGTGCATTTCACAATTTATACCTTAACAGTATTTAAATAACCTATAAATGGCTCATCATTTTGCCAACCAAAATTTTGTGACAATAGACATTTACCTATTTGTCCCTGATTATTGTGATAAAATAGGTCTAGTTTTGTGCATCTTACACAATTATAAGACATATAGTATTTCTAGTATTTGAATCTGCATAAAATTTGACATTGTAAAATGAATCATGATAAGAGACTTTATTCTACCATCTGGCACAAGTTCTTCCAGTTGTGTACATTACTTGTGGGATAATAACTAAGTGTACTGACATATAATTTTAAAATCTATTTTAATAGCAATATGCTAGTTAACAAGTTAGAGACAAATGATCATTAGAGATTACAACCTAAATCTAATAATGTTAAACCACAAGTAATAAAATAGGCTAATTTAAATAGTTGTATAATTAAAATGCTCCAAGCATAAACTGGTCTCAATTAAACAAAAGCTTGACTGGCATGACTCTCAGACATTTTGTTTTGTGAAATGAATGTGACATTATAAACCTATACTTAATATTAGATGAGAGTGCTGCCACTCTTTGAATATACACATATGTACTATATATACATTCAATTAAATTTACATTTAATGTCAACAAATGACCTCACATCCAGATGCAGCCACCTACATTTTCCCAAGTGCACTGGGATATAGCTGGCGATTACAGTGGTTCATTAGTATGAAACCAACTTGTGTGTGGGAATGAGGGAAGGATGGCTCACATATCAGAAATGAAACCCATTATCTAGGCAATGAGAACAGAGAGAGCTACATCAACTTCATCAATAAAATGTTAAAATTATAATAGTCATGACAAGGATCAAAGTTTTCCCACATTCCCAAAATAATTAGCTTTTAAAAACTTGAACTTCTCCCCCAAAAGAGAAAAGTTAGCTCTGTTCTTTCTCTCTCTGATCCTCCTCACCTGCCTCCTTGGGTGCTAGCATTCACCAATAGCACCTATTGCCTGGCGACAGAGACCCACACAACATCATTCTTACCCGTTCAACATCAGCCCATTGCTCAGGATGAGACTGAAGTTCTTGATTTCTGGCCTCCATAAAAGATTTCCAGGGTATTAGAAAGCAGAACCCTCTTACTGGCCCTGGGAACTCGGCCACTTGACAGGAATTAATTATGCACTAGAAACCCTAGTCCAGGGTCCCAGGAAGGAAGCTGTCAGAGAACATAGAGTCTCTGGAGACCCACCGGACCATTCGACGTTTTCACTGATCAAATATGCCTGTTTTATGGTTTAGCACTAATAAGGAACAGTACTTTCAATAATGTCAAAGAAAGGACAATTAAAAAGTGAGTTGTTTCTTTGTATTTGTAAGCATAAAAGTGAAAGTAAATAAACTTGGCTAATAAGGAAGAAGACATGCTTAAGTCTATCATAGTTGAGGGAAATTTCAAGGAACGTTTTCATTGTTATAGCATGATTGACCTCATATGTTACCAAGATTTGGATGAGTTGTTATTAGTTTTAAATATGGACACAGTTTTCAAAAGCATTTCATAGGTGGCCAGAACCCCCAATGACAAAGAAATGGTAACCATCTTGCTTAGTTGTAAATCACTTTTAACTTTGAGAGCAGTTTTACACAGATGATCTCGTCTCAGGTTCCCCTTAGTGTCACAGTTCCTTATATTTGTAGGGCTAGAATCACTTGAAAAAGAAGAAGAGGAAAAGTATCAGATTGACGTTAGAAAGGCATAAGACTAGAGGGAATAGGTTTACTGAAGTCTCTCAGCTGTACTGCAGATTTGTCTCTCTAGTTCAATGACCAGCAAAGTCGGTTTTATCAATCCCAGCTTTTTTAGTTGTCAAAAAGGGAATATGTTACTTGCACATCAGGCAACTACCTTTGAGGTTTATCTTTGGAACTCTAAGGAAATCAGCCCTGAATGAATTGTGCTGGAGGGAGCCAGGTTTCAGAGATGCACCAATGGTGTTCATTTACTTTGAGCTGTCACCGGCAGGAGTATAGACTGTGGACGGAAAGTGATCTCTTCATGGGGAGGTGGGATGGACATCTTTGTAGAAGAGTTTAGATGCCCTCTTATTTGAAGAGCAAACGACCTCATGTGATTCCTTTCAGCCCTCTCATTGTAGACACTGGGTTCATACATTCTGGACCTTTCCAAAAATATATTTCTATATTTATCTAGCACCTATTTTATGGGTTTATTTATTTCCAAATGTTTAAATACCTACTGTGTGACTAGGGAACATCCTCAAGGCCAATATCAACTAATGAGCTTTATAACTTTCTCTGTCTCTCTCTCTCTCTCCTTCTCCCTTTCCCTCCGTCCCTTTCTCTTTCTCTCCACTAAATATTTTGATAATGAATATTCCATTATGTCATGAACCCACGCTCAAAAGAGCCCCAGCAGAAGGGTGTGTTTTCCTTATTATCATCAAATAACATACTAAAAATAATTAAAAGTCACTTAGAACACTGGCAACCGAAGAGATGTGTGAATTATTCCCACCCAGGAGCAGGCTTAACTTGTCTTCAGAACTTGTACAGAAGACTATGCTTTGATAATTAACCAAATGTTTAATAAAAAAAATGATCTTTTTGGCAGAATTACAGATGGGTACTTTGGCAGGTAGCAAAGCACTATAAGACAGTTGAAGTCATTTAATTTTATAAAATGCTGATCTTAATCCAACTACCAGCTTTTATCTGAATGTAACCTTGCATTTTAGAATGTAATTACCATAAAAACAAACAAACACAAAACCCTCTTTGTTCTACTAATTAAGATGCAGATATTTGGATATCTTGGTTAATTTAGGTTACCTAAAATCTTAAAAACTAAACATAAGGCATTCATTTAAAATGAGACTCAAGTAAGAAACTGGTAGTGAATACATAAGATTGAACCTCCTCCTCCAAACTATTGCTAGAAGAGTTTCGGTTGTGTCCAATAAGACTCAGTGCACTCTCATTCAATTAATCATCAAATAAGTATGAAGGTTAGATTTAAACCGTTGGAGATTTATCCTCCCCCTTCACAAGTAAAACCTTATCATTGAATATAAAAGAACAAAACATGTTTCGAAACAGTGGAATTTACAGAGAACTCAAGCCAACTACTATTTGAGTGGCTACTCTGTCCAGGCACTTAGGTTTTACACTCTGTTTTATGAAGACATCAACCCTCTTCCAGGAGTTTGCATTCTAATAGGAGACAAACAGGTAGCATTCCAGCATTAAAAACAGGCAATTCTTCCCAGATTTGTCATATTCTTGCTTGTCTCCTTAGACAGTACACAGGGAACCCAACATAGCATTTTTGTAGTGCCTGAGGTTGGTAGGGACCTTCTGAATGGGAGTTACCCTCCTGTGTTATTGGTACACAGCTATCTCCTGGGGCCTGGCAAGGCTTGGGCAGGCCAGTCCATAATTTAATGGCCTCACAGTGTTTTGCTGATTGCTTTCCCTGTATGGTTTTTGTCCTCCATGCCCCTCAGCCACTTCCCCTGCTCCCCTCACCTCTTCCCACTCTTTCCTGCATTCCTCCTATGACCTGTAATCAGTCTCTCATGACCAGCAGTGAACTGAGGACCAGACAACCAGCTTGGTCATGGCTCTTAGGGAGGGCCTGAGGGGCCTACTATGAATCAGGTCCATCAACATTAGTGTTTGGCCTTTGCAACATCGATTTTGGCTGTTCAGAGACCGTCTATGCATGTGTTTTGTTTCTCAGTTCTGTGCCTGAGAGCTGAGGTTCTGAGAAAAGTGGTCTGGCTGAGTTTGAACTTTCTCTGAGAATGAGCTGTTCTGAGAGAAGGGAAGACCAGACAGCCTCCTTTTCCCTGGTGTCTTCTCCCCTAGGCTCCTCAGGCAGGTGGAAGGATGGCCCTGTGCTTGTGCTGCTATCCCTTCAGGATCTCTCCACTTCAAGGGCTTAATAAAGAGTCCTTTATTAAGAACTGATTTATAACTTAGGATGAGGGTGAGGACGACGCCACAAAGCACAGCTGTCGCAGCCATGACGATCCCTTCCTCATTGTGTCCCCCTATTTGTTTTGTGCATTCCGTTTCCGTTTGATTCTGCAAACAAAATGCTTTTCCATGTTTTTGTGTTTGTTTTCTTCCCCATGGACTGTGTGGTGTCTATTATTTAGATTCTCATAGATGCATGTTTAGTTTGAAAATTTGAGAAAAATGTGAAAATGACTCTTGAAAAACCTAAATATTTCTAGAATTGTGACTATATCACTGTGGTTTTCTGTTGGTTCTGTTATTATCCATTTTGGGTGGAGGGGAGAGAGAGAGAGAGAGAGAGAGAGAGAGAGAGAGAGAGAGAGAGAAACTACTGCAAAGGATTCTACTTCCCAGTAAAAATACTTTTGGAACTGCTAAGCCCACTCTTACTCATGTGTATTAGGTCAAATTTTGGCAGAAATCATGGAACAGCTGCAATTCCATACTTTGAATTGTCTCTTTAAAAAATCTTCATATAATTTATAGAATTGTTGGCATGTATTCCCTAATTTTTTCATTCCCTTGAATGTAGACAACTTGGGAAAAAGGATTGGAGAAATAAGTATTTTTATGGTTTAGTCATTATACTCACAACTTTAAATACGCAATACCAAGAGAGATTGCTGCAATTAAGATAGATTTAAATAGATATTTTTAGTAATATTACTTGTGTCAGATTGAGTTTCAAGAGAATTAAAATGCTATGCAATTTCTGAATGTTTTTATGACTTAAGAAAATATTTTGCCATAGGTAAACAAGTATACAATTAGAGATACCAGACTTTCAGATACAAATAAGATAAAGAATTTTTTTAAATCCCAAGTTTGAATATTCTAGAAATATGAGGCATAAACAGATACCCCTTTTGCTATATTGCAGTACCTACCTTTAGCTTCACCAAGGGCTTTAATTGCTAGAACTGATATGTCTCAAGGTGATACAGACTGGAGGGACGGAGGGGGCTATTAGAGAGACCGTGTGTGGCAAGGAGGTATAATGAGTTCTCCTGGGCCTGGGGCAGGGGAAATCCACCAGAGACTGTGGTGGAAGCGATAAGTCCACCTCAAGCCTCCTGGTCCCTTTTCCGTTATGTGAAGTTGATGCTGGGAGATACCTGCACAACCAGGTAGTGAGTAGATCCCCAGCCCCCATACACCCAAGTGTAGGTAATGGTTTCTTTCAATGGAATCTAACTGAAGTAGTGTGTGTCATTTCTAGACTGAGGCTTTTAAGAAGTAAGTGGGGCTTCTCCATTCCCTCTCTTGTTCTACCTGCAAGGTGAACTTTGTAAGGTACATTTTACATCAAAACTAGCTACTTATCACATCAGCTCTGCATCACCTGCAATAGGGAAGCTCTAGTGGGTACAGAGCCACAAGATGAAAGGAACCTAAATCACACACTGAGGAAAACTTCCTACCCTGGAAATACTCACATGGGACTACTATGTGAGTATATTTCATTGGGGTAAACCACTGGAACTTAGGGGGTCATTTGTTACTGCATCTAGATTTGCCTTAACTGATCCAAGAATCAAGAATGTCCTGTCTCGGCCTCTCTCTGCAGACCAGTTCCTTCTGGTCACTTGTGCTTCCTGGCCTCCCTTCCCCCCACCCCCCACACACAACACTGACTTTGACAGAGTACCCAGCCTCAGTGTAATATGACACAAACCTAATACCCACCATTTACTCCTTTCTGCCACCACGTGTTCCAAATAGCTTCCATTTGCTCCTCGAGGTTCACTCTCTCCTCTTTCCCACCCTGTTCACTGCCCTGAGAGGTGATCTGAATGGATTACATCAAAAGACACCTGTGCTCTCTGCCTTCCAGTTAGAGTGGTCAATGAAAAGCCCTGGCAGGTGACAGGAACACGTGACAAAAATGAGTTTGTGGTATTATTTGTCTGGCTCCTTCCTGTGAGGCTTCCTCAGGCTTGTCTCTGTCCCCAGAAGTTCACTTCTCCTCTTAAGCAGCCCTCTCTTCACGACTTTCATCTTTCAAGTTCTGGTAACCGTTCCCTTCACACACGCATTTGAACTTAGAGGTACTGACAGCTTTATCTCCTGCTGCTGGTAGCCCCAGGATCCTGAGTTCTTCCTTCCCATTTCCTTACACCCTGCCCATACCTACCTTTGTAATAAACCCATTTATATACACTCTTCAAATCATCCTAATTTGAGAGTGTCTCCTGTTTTCTGTAGGTTTGCTCACTAAAAACCCATATCACAGTTAAAATGCTTTAGGGAGTCAGCTGTCTCCCACTGGCTCACTTAGTCATGCTCAGGGGATGGAGTTATTGTGCGAACGTGGCCAGCAAGCCCACCCCTTCAGGCCAGACTGTGAGTCATGGCAACTTACACAGAAGGAGGACATTTGCACGCACCTCAAACCTTGCCTACCAAAAAATACACCTTCATTTTTCCTGGTAAAGTTTCCTTTCTTTCACTCCTCATCTCTCTGATGGCTATCATCTGCTTTTGCGTCCTCACCTCCAATGGTTTGCTTCACCACAGAGAGAGAACATTATTGCTTTCTACAGGACTGTGCATTGTATACAGTGCATAATCCTTCTACACCATGTAGAGTCCAAGTCTTTACATTTAGAAATAGGAATGTTCACAAAAACAAAAAGAGAGAAGAAGTATAAATAAACATAGAATCATATTTTTGCTGTGTTATTTCTTTGGGGGGGGTACATATTTGTGCCTATCTGGATATGCCATGGATATGTCATATAGTATTTGAATTCAAAGAACTAATCACAAAGTTCTCTTTAACATTTATTTGATATTATTCACATTGTTTTTACTGCCATTAGTTCCCCCCCAAAAAGATGCTACATAAGCACCCAGATGTATGAAAATTATTATTATACCAAACATCTCAACACCTCCACTCAGTGTGAAAAGTGTCTCACACATGGGGGCCAGGCAGTTTTGATAAAGTGTCTAACTTAGGCATTATAGAGATTGTCTGTGTGAATATCCAGGTACAGAATCCAAGCATCCCATTTTTTAAGGGTTTATTTTCTCTACATATTTTTCCTAGTATATTAGAAAGTCTTTGGTAATAACTGTTGACCCCTTTTCTTATTTCAGAAAAAGGGGAACTAGAAAACACATTCATCCCCTAGGAGAAGATAAAATGAGGGGAAAATATATTTTTACTGTTTAGTTTTAAAATTTCATGTTTTATATAAGCTATAATAAGCGTAAGATAGAAAGTTATTTTTCCAAATTAATATATTAGTAAGGAATATTACTATTGCCCTTCACCATACATAGGAAACCCACACCAACCCCTCCTCAATATCCCACATCATCAATGTAATGACTTAGGATATATGCAACAGCTTAAACTTACCAGGACTTCATGATGAGATTCAAAGAGGAGGGTGGTATCTGGTTTTGGGGTGTTTTTTGTTGTTGTTGTTTTAGTCAGAGCTTGTTCAATTAGCCATGTTCTCCTCTCTCCCACACTTCTGCCCTTTCCCTATCAAGCCTCCCAGCACACACACGTGCACAGCTAAAACCAGGGAAATAAGTGCACTTAGAATCAGTCCAATGACTGGTACAGCCACTATGAAAAACAGTCTGGCAGTTCCTCAAAAAATTAAGAATAGAGTTACCATATGGCCCAGCAATCCCTCTCCTGGGTATCTACCTGAAAAACGTGAAAATATTTATTCACAAAGATATATGCACCCTTCTGTTCACTGAATCATTATTCACAGCGGCTAAAGTGCCCTTCGATAGAGGATTGGATAAAGAAGATGTGGTAAGTATACACACTTGAATACTACTCATACCTAAAAAAAGATAAAATACTGCCATTTGTGACAACATGGATGGACCTTGAGAATAATATGCTAAGTGAAATAAGTCAGAAAAAGCTAAGAACCATATGATTTCACTCATATGTGGGTATAAAACTGAAACTCATAGACACAGACAACAGTAGGGTGGTTATCAGAGGGAAGGGGTTGGGGAGTGAGGTTAAGTAAAGGGGACAAATATATGGTGATGGAAGGTGATTTGACTTTGGGTGGTGGGTACACAATACAATATACAGATTATGCATCATAGAACTCTACACTTGAAACCTATATGATCCTAATAACCAATGTCACCCCAATAAATGTAATAAAAATTAAAGGTTAAAAATACACACCAACTATGTAAATAAATAATATTTTAATTTTATGTTGATATTCAAAAAAAGAAAAAAAAATCAGTCCAGCACAGAAGCAATTTCTTTACTCTGATTTCTACTGCATCAGTAGAAAGCAATTTATTTTTATTTTATCACATTTCTTCTAAACAATACCTACATACAAAAAGACTATTAAAATAGCACTAGAGCTTTGTGTGGAATCCACAAAAGCTTAAAGCTGCACCGTCCAATATGGTAGTCACTAGTCACATGTGGTTAGTGAGTAGCTGAAATGTGGCTAGAGCAACTAAGGTAATACATTTCTTTTAATTAACTTAGATTTAATTTAAAAGCTCAAGAAGTGTAAAACCTTTCCCATTAAACCTAACTTCATCATTTTGCTAGGACTAAACTTTAATCCTTGCAATCCATAAGAAGTATTTGAGTAAGCATGGACTTTTTTTTCTTTTAAAAATGTGGCTAATAGCATATATGGCTCACAATATATTTCTATTGGAAAGCTCTGGCTTAAAAAGCTATTTTTTTGTATACAGTTGCACCCTATGTACCATTAACAGAATTTGTGGGGAAACATCTCTAGTACATAGAGTAGGTACAAGAGTTAGGAAAATATTCTGAATTTCAAAATCAGTTCTCCTCTTATAAGCCTAGTGCTATTGTATAGTTCCTCATTATTTGAATTACTTATATGTTTAAAATAAGTTTCCACCACAAGATAATTTTATTATGCTGGTTTTCAACTAGGTATGTCTTTTTCTTTTTTCTTTTCTTTGAATCCTCACCTGAAGATATGTTTTTATTGATTTTAAAGAAAGAGGAAGGGAGGGGGAGAGAGGGAGAGAGAGGGAGAGAGAGAGAGAGAGAGAGAGAGAGAGAGAGAGAGAGAGAGAGAGACATTGATGTGAAAGAAACATTCATCCAGTACTGGGGATCAAACCCTCAACCTAGGTATGTGCCCTGACCGGGAATTTGTGTAAGGGAGGAAGCTCCAACCAACTGAGCAACCGGGCTGGGGCTCCTTGGTGTTTCTTGAACAATTTTTGTTGTTGCTGCTAATCCTCATCTGAGAATATTTTCCCATTGATTTTTAGAGAGAGTAGAAAGGAAGAGGAGAGAGAGAGAAAGAGAGAGAGAGAGAGAGAGAGAGAGAGAGAGAGAAACCTGGGGATGGAGCCCACAACTGAGGTTTGTGCCCTTGACCAAAATCGAACCCGATGCTCTGTCCACTGAGCTAAACCCGCTAGGGCTCTTGAGCAATCCTTTATGAGATGTATCAACTCTTAGAATGAAGCAACAGTGCCTATAAGGCAAAAAGCTTTCTGAGAAATTCAAAATGGATTCTACTGAATTAGATTTCAAACCAAATTAAGAACATTAAAAAGACTCTAAAATACACAACTTTCTTTTCCTTCAAGCTATTTGAGTTGCAGCTGAAGATACCAGTGTACTCTTTCCTAAGTATAAATTTTGAGAAAGATAAATGCATAGATATGCTCAAGTCATTTCCATGCCCTCTTTGCTAGCTTGATAAGAATTAAATAAAATCTTCCAAACATAAGGGATATATCTCATAAAAGATCGCAGTAGAGTCTTTAAAAAAACCAAATGCCTCACAGAAAACAGAAAAAGTCAGTTTTCAGGGCAATGCTGGGGAGAAGTTGAAGCTGTTTATGGAGAGATAGTTACTTGAAGATCACAAGAGTGTGATGAAAATTAAAAAGTGCTTTTCTTGCCAATCAACCTAATGATTTCATAAAATAATATACATATCTTCATTATAATAAGTCATAACTATGAGCTGAGATCTTCCCATTTAAATTTATGCCTCTGTTTTTCCTTAGACAGGACAAGAGACAAAAACTGGAAAGTTTGGGTCATATGGATCATGGCAGCACTGCTATGTCTGGAATTTTCTTATAAATATCCTATTGCTTTGAGGCTCACAGGCCTGGCTGAAACAGCAGGGACAATCTCATTTGCACTTTTATAGTTGTAGAGGGATTTTCAAGAGTTAAAACAATTTTCCATAATATTCGGTATTAACTCAACGGAGCTGAAGTGTGATTATTACACCTTTTCATGCTTTTCTGCAGGCTGACAATTTGGAAGTAATTTTAAAAAAACAAACAAAATTATAAACAAATGCCAACAGGAGGGCATTCTTGGGTATTCAAAAGAATCTACTTTGCAACAAATTTTTACTGCCTGTTTGCAGCTTTATGCCTTTTTAAGATTATTTTTTTAAACACTATAAATGACTGTTTCTGCCCTTGTGAAAATCATTACTTCAAAGGAACATTCTGTGGCACTCTATAATGACTAAACAAATCTCAGAAAACAAAGTGGATACCACCCTTTCTTGTGTGGTTAATCAGCAAAAAACATTGTATCAGAATCTAATTTTACTTTATTAAAATAAATGCTCATTGTTTACCAGAGTCTGAGTAATTTATTTTGCTTAAACTAGAAAATTTACCAATTTCACTAAAATGTAAAACTTCCATCTAAGTCTATTAAAGTTAATTTTTCAATCCCTCTATAAAGTACATAGTAAACTCTACCAGACATAAGGATATTAAAAAAGTTGAGATACAAGGAAGTTTAAAAATCAGAGTCAATGAGAAGGGAATTCAAAGTAAATATACAGTACTATTAAAATAAATTTTATATACACACACAGAAAATAAATAAACGCCTGAAGGAGATAGAATATACAAGTCGAGTTGATGGACTGGAGAATAGATGGGGTTAAATGGAGGAAACTTATCTGAAGCAGTTAACTGGTGATGCCACGAGGGACAGTTCTGGGGCAGCGAACAGAAGGCTTTCATGGGTGGATGGGATGTGAAACCAGCACAGAAAAAAGCCTTGTTAGAGTTTTAAAAGGAGATATGTATATATCAGTAAGGCCAATAATATTTTCCTAAGAATTAACATGATTTTTTAAAGTTTAGGAGGAATGTTCTAGTAGTTTAGAAAAAATGTACATGTAGAGTCAAAAAATAGGCAAAAATGAGAGCAAATTATCAAGTAGTTGATTTGCATCTATTGAGGAAAGGGCATTGGCTTCCACTGAACTTGGCTTTGTGAAGGGAAAATTGTGCCAGACCAATTTAATTTCCTCTCATAGAATAGTGACAGGCAATGTCAACCAACAGGAAGCAATAGTAAATAAGGATGTTAAAATAGCCCAGGCATGAGAGAACCAAACTCTGGAATGCAAATTTGATAATGGGTTTGGCAATGTAGGGATGTACACAGGTACAGCTGTCATTCTTTCAAAAGTCCACTTTCTCTGTGGAAACATCATTTAAATGGGATAAGGTGGATAGCAAAGCCGTAGCAGACTTCTAACAAATGTGCATTTGCTGAATTAAAGCAGCACATCAGATGTATTTCTTAAATTCAGAAGACGTTCAATTTCTTTAAAATATCTAGGAATAAAGAATTCTGTAAATTCTAGGGCATGCTTATCCCTCACCCTTGGCCTTTTGTGCATTTATCTCACAACCATCTTTTAAAGTGCTGTGAGTGAAGGTATGGATTAATTTTGTAACAATGCAGTATATAGAACTGCAAGCAACCTAAGAATATGGTAAAAACAAGTCATCATGTTGCATAAAGAGAAAATACAATTTAGCACAGAGGAACATTAATATTCCAAACTGCAACCAGGTAAACTTCAAGGACCTCTAGCATTTGGGGTGGGTGGGGGGGAGAGAGAGTTTCAATCAGGCAAGATTTCATTGATTTTTCAAACCATTTAACTTCTTTAGGATCAGGTTCTGTGCTACAGTGGAAACAGAAAAGGCTCTGGAGCCAGACAAACCTGCGTTCAAATCCTGACTATGCCACTTACCCAAGGCACACACTTGGACAGCAAACTTAAACCTTTTGCTTCTTTACCTGAAAAAGTGATACCTACTTGGCCGTTTGCAGTGAGGATTAAGTAAAAACAATTTGTGTAAAATGCTTGGTATGTATATGTCTCGGTAAATATTGGCTTTCTTCCACCCCTTCTCAATCCTAACCTGTCCACCCTTCTCTCTCCCTTACTGCCCAGGCATCTCGGAAAGAAGGACATGAAAAGGCTAAGAATAAGCCCTGTCTTGTGAAACAGGACAAGGGACACAGCCTCACTTCCTTTTACTCTTAAACCTTTCTTAAAGGGTTCCTGACTCTACAAGGAGCCATTCACACTCAACTGGCATTCTCAAGGTGCTTCCCAGCTTTTCCACGTCAAATGTCCAATAAGCTGAGCGAAAGAGCCTCCATGTCAGTGATAATTTTTATGAAAATTCTTCATTATTTTATGTATTAGGTAAAATGCAATATGAGTATGATCACCAACAAATGGTAACCCTATTAATGTTTAAAAAACAGTCATCCCACAATGTCAGGTTTACAACTGCAACCTTGAAATAAGAAATCAGTCTCTTTGTTCTTATAGATTTGTCCAGCTTTCTCAAGTAAACAAAAATCAATTTCCTAGTAGGCACTATAACCTCTTGATAACAATTTAGCACCTATGCAAAAAGAGCCAAGGATTATAAAATCACTAAGAATGTACTATTTCTAGACTGAGCAGACATAAGTCTTTGAGGATTAATTTCATGCTGAGGGTTAAATTTCACTTTCACGATAGGCTAACCATTGCCTGGGGCTGCACAGATAATGAACCTGCCAAGGGATTAGCAAGGAAACACTTGTGTTATTATAAATCGGGTACACTTCCCTTTCTAACCAAGTTCATCCTACATGACATTAACAAATTACTCCTTCTTTCTGCCCACATTTCAATATAATGTGAGCCGGCAAGTGACCCTGAACCAATAGAGACACGAGATAAGATCTTCTCAGTGCCTGAATGGCTAGACCTCCTGCGGGAAACACAGGCATTTTATCTCCAGGGGGAGAGGGCCCCTGCCTCCACTGCTGAAACCTTTCTTTGGTCATAAAGCCTCTAAAAGGACACAATGCCAAGAGGTAGAAACGTCTTAATACAATCACTTTGCCAAAAAAAAGGCACTTTCCAGAAAACACAAATGATACAATTCATTTTTGACAAATTCACAAGGACCTAATATTTTCTAAATAAGAATTTAATGACTTAGCATTTGTTAAAATACATGTTCAGAGATATTTCTGTTTTATTTTTAGGTCAAAGTGTCCTTTTGTCAATAACCTTTCTTAAATAGCAGCTGTATTCATAGGGGTCAAATCTGTTGGCTTTTTATCAGTCTTCATTCTCAGAGGACCATCTTCTCTAGCTGGGGGTTAGAGTGCAGCCCCTCTCCCACATAGTTCCTCCCTCCTCTGAGTGGCATTCACCACCATTTTCTCCCATAAGTTGTGATCTCCAGCTATTTGTCTTGTTTCTACTACTTGAGTGAAGCTCCCTGAGGGCAGGGGCTCATCTCACCTTACATTTGCATCCCCTCTGGAGTCTGACCAAATATCTTCACAGAGTGGACACTGCTACTGTTGGCAAAATGAACCTAACCAGTCTCTACAGTTGACCATATCCTGATTCCATTGTACAATGAATGTTTAGAGCAAAGAAAATCCAATGGATGTGCAGAATATGTGTCTTCTGTCCTCTATGAAGTTATACTTTAGGCGAATTTAGTATAAGTTAGGAGTGCTTTTGTTAAGAAGCTTTTCTGACAAAGTGAGATCTGAAAATTCTAGAACTTGCTAATAATAAGCAGTCGGAGGAGAAAATGTGGAATGTTTAGGACAGGGGTCCTCAAACTTTTTAAACAGAGGGCCAGTTCACTGTCCCTCAGACCGTTGGAGGGCTGGACTATAGTTTAAAAAAAAAACTATGAACAAATTCCTATGCACACTGCACATATCTTATTTTGAAGTAAAAAAACAAAACGGGAACAAATACAATATTTGTATTTGCATGTGGTCCGCAGGCCATAGTTTGAGGACCTCTGGTTTAGGACATCCATTGGTATTTGCTACAACTCAACTTGGTTCAAACCACTATGGGAAAACACAACGTAGTTTTCTTATGATGTATTAGTGCAACTCTGTTCAAATGTTGTCTTGTAAACAGAAGATACTGTTTCTAAAAATTCACATTCTCATTTGCAAGTTTGAAGGCTTTAGAAGTAGGCCCATTGGGGTCTTGTTGCATTTCATGTATATTCCCAGACTAATAGAATATGTAGCTCTTAAACACAGAGGTGTTGGATGGTAAAATGGAAACATTTTGTAATGAAGGTGGAGGGATCTAAGCTTTGAGCTCTGGCTCTGCTACACTAAAGCACTACATTATTCCATATTTGAGAGGGCAGTTTCAGTAGACTGGGGGCGGTGGGCATTGGAATACCTGGGTATGGAAAAGAGGAGGTGGCAGAGAAAATGGATGTGGACAGTAAATATTCTTCATCAACAAGTTTGGAAATTAAGAAAAGGGGTGAAAGGATAATAAAAAGGAATTGCATGGCCAGGGTTGCTCAAATGGTTGAGCGTTTACCCATGAACCAAGCAGACACTGGTTCCATTCCTGGTCTCGGCACATGCCCAATTGTGGGCTCAATCCCAGATAGGGGGTGTGCAGGAGGCAACTGATCGATGTTTCTTTCCCTCTCCCTTCCTCTCTCTAAAACAGTGGTTCTCAACCTTCTAGCCCTTTAAATACAGTTCCTCATGTTGTGACCCAACCATAAAATTATTTTTGTTGCTACTTCATAACTGTAATGTTGCCACTGTTATGAATCGTAATGTAAATATCTGATATGCAGGATGGTGTTAGGCGATCCCTGTGAAAGGGTCGTTTGACCGCCAAAGGGGTCGCGACCCATAGGTTGAGAACCACTGCTCTAAAAAAAATCAATAAAAAATATTTTTACCAAAAAGAACAATGGCAAAGGTACGTGAGGACAGTGCCAGCCTTGTGCACATTGAGAAGAGGACAGCCTCTTCCGGAGGGCTATGGGGGTACTGGAGAGTCAGGTAAAGGGGTGGAAAAAGGGGGTGAGCCATGCCTGATGAGAAGGTGATGGGCTAGTGAGCAGTAGCTAGAGATGGAGCAAATTTAGGGAGACCGGGGGCTGACCGAGTGTTGGATCAGAGGGCATGAGGCAGCAGTGGATACCCTGGCTTTGCGGTCCCTTTGCTTTCTCAGCTCTGTGACCTACCTCCACATTATCTTTCCAAGATTCACCCACATAGCTAAAGCCTGACTGCATCACACTGGAAAACTTCCCAAGACCTTGATCTCAAACTTTAACTTGTCCTCCCAATTTTTCTGGTGACTGAGCTCTTCAGTCCTGTGACCCAGTGTCCATTACATCTCCACTGCTCACTCCCAGGGCAGCAAGGCCTGTGGCTGGGCTGCAGATCTCAATTAGCAGTCAGCACTGGGAACCAAGGTGTCACCCCAGAGTCAGTGGAAGAGATTACAGGTACAGGCGTGCCACAACTGTCCACATGGAAAGTGGACAGAAGTAAGTGGTTTTATGATTGTGGTCCCAAACCAAACTAGTATCACAAACACCAAGAGCAATCACAGAGGAAACAAAGATGGCCGGAGGTGAGCCAAGTGCTCACAGCTGTCAAGACCCTGACTCTGCTTTCTCCTCTGGGTGAGACTGTGGGTTTACTGACATGGAGTTCAGCTGGAAAACAGAAGATCCCAGACATCTGTAAAGATTTCTTACCTTATTCCTAAAGAATGAAATAAGTGCAAATTTTTAAAGTGCTATCGTGTGGCATAACAGTATCTTCTCAAACACAGGTACTGGCGGCTGTACCTGTTGGGGTCTTTGGGAAGCCACACGGGACAACACCTGCACCTCTTCTGGGTGGACACCTAGCATCTACTAAGATTGTGTAGCTTTTGCTAAAAAAATGAGGACTGTGATACAGACTTTACAAAGTATGACTGCAGGGTCTTCCTGCCAAGCTGTAGTCTACTCGAGGTACTGTGACTGGGGTGTAAGGAACAGGATGGGACATTATAAGCCTGACACCCTAGAAAGAGGGCCTTGCCTGGAGCAGAGTAAATGTCAGGGAGGCTGGAAGATGGGAAACAATTTCCATTACTTTGACTGGTACTCTAGGCTACAGTATCAGGGAAATATTGTTCAGCACATTAGTCAGCATTCCTGTTCATGGTAGCATGAAGCAGTGATGCTTATCTATAGAGTTGAGGGAGAAGTCATTCATTTGTTAGTAGTCACTAGCTGCCAGAAGAAACACACCTTTCCCTTTTAATAAGCACCTTAGTTGGTTAAGTACATTAAACCAGTACATCTATTCATCTCTAAGTGGACATTTCAAGTTGCTACAAGGTTAATGCTTTTTCAATATCTCACTTGCTGTGGAATGTGCACTCTCTAATCTGCCAAAATGCATTCAGTTGAATGAAGTTCTTTAATCCACGTAATTGCTATATAAAATATAGTTATGGTATTTTTACTTGATGTTTCCTTTAAAGGAGTCACAGACGTTTATCCAAGATCACTTATGGTAATTCTCCATTTTCCATATGAAGGTTATTAAACCATAATTAAAGTGCATTTACAGTCAACCGTGAGAGGCTCTCATCCAAATTATATTGACAAATTGTATTATAAGTCCCCGTGGTCTTAACACATTAACTCCTCTCTCAAACCAAATTGCAGAACAGAGAGCATTTGCATCTGTATGTACTAGGGGGGGATATAATAAACATTCAGTCAGTATCTGCTGAGAGGTGTATATTTTCCCCAAAGAACCCAGAACTGGAAATGCAAAGAGCTAGTTTGTTTAAATAATGACTGCATTTTGGCTGATAAATCATGTCCATAGCTTAAATGGAACTGGCAAAAGGGAACTAAATTTAACTTTCTTATAGCTCCATTTAGTAAAAGGCCACACTGTACATAACACTAAATGACATCCTTCAGTACTGATGAATTAATTTGACACATCCGAAGTGAATTCCCCTGTTTGTCCTTGGATCCAGTCAAACAATGACAAATACAACTGGGACAAACATTCCGATGCAAAGGAAATGGCCTTTGGAGATTCAGAAGATCAGTTCGCTTCTGGGAGATGGTCAGCAGTTGGTGAGAAATGGACTGTGATGTGAAGGGAAAGACACGACTGAAGCCCTGTCTCTCCCCGCATCAGCACACAGAGGTGACCTTCCAGAGAAAAACGAGCTTAAAGAGCTAACTCCATGAGAACATTATGTGACAGGTTTCATTGTCACGTGTCAGAGTAAAACTGAAGTCATGGTCAAGAATAAAAACACAAGTTTTACAAGAAAAATTATTATTCAGAAGTGACTGGGGAAAACCAACGAGAGTCAGTCCCTCTGTACGTAATTAAGGCCAAGAAACTTTTCTAATGGACAACAGAAGGAAGAGTTTATTTCAACCACAAATATATTTGTTTGTCTTTATCTTTTGAAATTCCGAAACAAAATAACTATGTTACTCCTATCTGCAATTATCTTTTATCTACCAAATATTTCAGTGTTTTCAACATCATTAAAAAATAAAGTTCTCCAAATGGGTAACCTGAGAAAATTGCTTACTAGCCTCACTAATGAGAATGGACAAATCAGCTTGTTTTGGACAGACTTGACTCATATAAAATTTCTGGAAATGCATTGTCTTTCAAATGGCCTGATAACATCGATTGCCTTAGACTAGGCTCTGAACAACCAAATATCTATCCAAAAGTTTCCTCACTTAATATTGAAAGACAGCATTACATAATACACCGGGTTTTCAAAGTCTTTCTAAATTTCAATGAGCTGTGAGTTCCAAAAATTGTATATGAATAATTTTTCATTAGATCTGATATCCAATGAGCCAGAAAGAAGGGGGAAAGAAGCAAGCAGGATAGCACAGAACAGTGACAGCTTTGACATTAGTTCTTTGGGTTTGAACGCTAGCTCCACCACCTAGCTGTGTAACCAAGGACAGCACCTGCTCTGATTCTAAAAATATTGAGGGATGAAGTGAAGTTATGTATGGCAATGAATTTGATATAAAGAAAACACCAATTAAATGCTCATTCTTTTCCCTTTAGGAACTTTGAGTAAATAAAATTATCTTTTCTCTTCTTATGAAGCCTGTGTTTCTTGAAGTATAAAGTATCAAGTCCTTAGTTTGTCTATTATATTTGGTACATAAGGATTTCTAAAATATCAGTTGTCTCTCTCATGAAGACATCTTTTTTAAAAAAAACTAGGGGGCACCTTTTATCTAGAAAATGCACATAGCTAAACACACAAAAGCATCACTCATGTGTCAATTAACTCAGCAATAATAACGTCAGGGCTTTCCCTTCTATAAAATTACGAATGACTTTTGTGATATCTTTTATACCCACTCTTCACAGTTTTTCCTCAAATGTACAAAGTCCTCCAGAATTCATAACTATCCACTTTGCCCAAAGGCTCTACTATTCTCCCAGGCCAGAAACCTCAGAATCATCCTGTATTTTTTCCTTTCCTTGCATTCCCTGATCATCAAATTTTATTTTGAATGTCTTTCAGATTTCAGTCCTTTCCTCTCCATTTCCACTGATCTCCTAATACAGGGTCTACATTAACTCATTTATGTTCCCATTTATTAATTCCAGCATCTTTGCATACTGCTACTTGTAAAAACAGTCTTCCTATAATACCACAATACCCTGCTCAAGAACCGACAATGGCTCCCTGTTGCCTAGTTCATCAGGATCAAACACTGTACCTACTCCACTTGTCATTTAAGTTTCTGCTCTTCTCCAAACCATTCCTCCCATCCACGTAAGTGAGGATAAGGCACTGGCCCAGACCATTCATTTTCTGTGTGTTTTATTTGTGCTGTTTCTTCCCCTTGGAAAATTCTCTTACCATATCTGTTATCTAAATCTTATGCATAGTCAGAAACCCTGACTGAAGACTTTAATTCTCTCTCTCTCTCTCTCTCTCTCTCTCTCTCTCTCTCTCCCTCCCTCCCTCCCTTCTCTAAGTTTCAATTAAATTAGCATCAAATTTTCTTCTAATTTTCCACATATTTGGCCTCCTTAAATAAATTGTAAGTTGCTGAGGGAGATGTCTCCTAGTTTTCACACATTCCCCCTCAGCCTATAGTCTTTACTCAAGTATCTGATGTATGAACAGATGCTGCAGCACCAGATTGCTAGCTGCCTAGCCAGGGCTCTTTCTCCTCTTCTGCGTAATAAATTGCCTGTCTTTATTTGGGGCAACATAGTTCTCAGCCTTCCATGCAACTTGGTGAGGTGCTGGCAGAAATTATTAGGCGAGGCTCCCAAGGAGATTCCTCTGAGGGTGGCTGGCTCAGCTGGCTAGCATATTCTTTTCGCCTGGATGCTGGACCCACAGGTGAAGTCCTGGCAGCCATTTTGCACTATGAAGTGACTTTGCAGGACAGAAGCCACAGATGAAGAATAGAGAACTCATAAGACAGATGGAACCTGGGTCTCAGATGAAATTGCAGGATTACATTCCTGATTTATTTCGAAAGGAGGGCTCCCTAATCTTTACACAATTACCTAATTTATATTGGTGCCAATTAAAGGACAAAGAACCTTGGGTGTAAAGTGGCATAAAGTGAGGAGGAAATCACAATATTTGGTATAAGCAGGAAAAGAATAAAGTAGGAAAGGTTTAAAAACATGTTGTGTCAAGAGGTGCACCCTCCTGGCACTCCTATCACAGTGCAATAGAAGCAGAAACCTGAGCAGGGGAGGCAGGAAGAGTGGAACCGGGGACAGGTGCACCACGATCTATTATTCTCAGGGGGCTGGCCCTGAATAAGAGGAAAGAAATTGCTGGGGGACATGTTTGGCACCATATGGACTGGGGCCTGGCTAATACCATACAGAAATCCTTGGTTAAAAAATGTGTATGTCAAGTAAGAATAGTCACTCTAGGTGTCAATTCAACCTGAGAATCCTAAGCAGGGAGGACATGACATGGTCAAAACTCTGTGGCTGACCTGAGGAAGCCAAAGCTGTCAGAACTTACTGTTCACACCACGAGCAGGAACGCACATTGAGACAAACAGTGTGCTAGTCACTTTGCTTCTGTAATTGTATTTTAATTATTAAAGTAGTTTTCTGAGATAACTATTATAAATATCATTGGTAAAACTCACCTACAGTCATCAGTTTTTAACATTTTGCCACACATTTTTTCTTTCCTTCTCTTTCACTCCATGTTGTGTGTGTGTGTGTGTGTGTGTGTGTGTGTGTGTGTGTGAAATGAATATTCTGCTGACTCACTTGATATTAAGTTGAAGACATCATGACACCTCACACCTAAATACTTCAGCATGTATGTCCTGAGAAAAAGGACATTCTCCAACACAACCTCATGCCATCATTTCGTTCAGGACACTCAGCACTGGCACAGCAATAGTATCTAATATTCAGCCCATGTTCAAACTGCCCCAAATGTCCCAACAACGTCCTTTGTGATGTTTGCTCAGTGTACTCAGTCGCACAGATGACATTGAACTGTCACGTCCCTTTAGTATCCCGTGGTGTCAGGAAGCTCCCTGACCTTTTATTTGGTCTTTCAAAACATTGACCTTTTTGAAGAATACAGACCAGTTGTTTGTAGAATGTCCCACAATTTGAATGTAACTGATTGTTTCCTTACAAATTTTCAGGCTAAACATAAACATTTTTGATAAAAATACTACAGAGGTGGTCCTGGCCAGTAGCTCAGTTGGTAGGAGCGTTCGTTGACCATACACCAAAAGGTGGTGGGTTCAATTCCCGGTCAAGGCACATACCCAAGTTGTGGGTTAGGTTAGCTCCCTGGTTGGGGCAAGTGTGGGAGGCAACCGGAACAACAAATCAATATGTCTCTCTCACATTGATGTTTCTCTCTCTCTGTCTCTCTCTAAAATTCAATAAACATTAAAAAATGCTACAGAGGTGATGTTGTGTCCTTTCCATGTGAGGAGGCACACTATGCCACTCTGTCCCATTATAGGTGGGCCAAGCTACAGGTTTCAGTGCTCTACAGTACTAACGAGGTCAACTATTTCAAACACATCCAACATATTAGCCTGTGAACCAAGCATTAGTCAGGCTAGTCACAATTACTCAGCATTCATTTTCTTGTCACACCTTAAGAACACACCTTTCCCCCTTCAGGTATAGAAATAAAAGTTTTTATTATTTATGACAAGTTTGATGTCAAGGAGAACTGCTCCTACTCCAGATAATATGCGGGCATGGCACCACCCCCTGCTTCCTTCCGCGTGCCCCTTCTAGGAGTGGGTGCAGGGGGTCCCAGCACTGCCAGCAGCACACGAGGGGAGAACCCAGCACAGATCACATACAACGGAGTCACCCAGAGAAGCGTGAGGAAGAGATGAAGCCAAATCTGAAATATGACCCCTGACTGCTCAGTCATTTCCATTGTATTTTGCCTAATGAGGCAGGAGTCAAGTGCTGGCCTGATCAGAGTCAGATGGAAGCCTTAGCGAAGCGGGACCCCCACTGCCCTCCTGTCCCGACACCCTTTGTTACCTCCAAGTGAGCTGAGACCAGGCTGTGAACCATGTAAATAGAAGGCTTCCAGGTTAATGAAAAGCTTCAGCACCATTGGAAAATCTGGACAGAGGGTCACGCCGTCTCCTAATCCAAAGCAACTTCATGCAGCTCAGTAATAAAGTTTAATGAATGCTGGTCATTTTGAATCATGAGCCTGAGAGCCTAGCCAAGGGCTAATAGTTTCCTTACAGAACCTCTCCTTTAGCTGGGACACAGCAAGTATTCGAAAGCTGCACGGGAAGCCAGAGTCGGACATGAAATGTAATATTCCATACGCCCCAACCCAAGGGGAAGTTTTTGAAAAGGGCAGTAAACATTTCTCACAAGCTGATGTTTTTATTAGGTGATGGCATGGCTTGTGCGGCATTTCATTAATTAGCTGCAAAAGGAACTTTCTTTCAACGCCATGTCAGACTTGACCTATTGTAATCGTGTAAACACAGTACAAAGCCAGCCTGCAAAGTCGCTTCTCCATCTTTCTCAGAGCACATGCACACAAGGCAAGCTAGCACGTTAACTCAAACCGACCCTGGGATCATTCACTTCTCCCAGAGAGCCAAGCATGGATTTGTTTTATATTTTTAAATCTGACTGTCCTAATTGCTTAGAGTAGCAACACTGAAATGGATAAATTTATGAAAAAAGTAGACATCATTTTCAGAGTACATGAAAAAACCATACAGAAAAATATAAAGATCAAATACAGCTCCCACATGGAGGAATCAAACCTTAAATCCTTGAAATTCCTGTAAAAATGTAGTAGAAATTGTACTCCAGTTAACTAGTATATAAACTTAGATAGGCCATAAGTAAAATCATATTCTAAAAATGTTCTTCTTACACACAGGAGAAATCTAAAATGTGCCAAGCCATGTATGAGGCACTGGGATTTTCAGGAATGCAGAGAACATTTCCACATTTAAAAGTGCCTCAAGTTCAACTATTTCAAATAAAACTTTTGTAGAAGAATATGATCCAATTGATGGCCAGATCAACCCTCTTAACAGATCTGCCTCAAACTCCTCTTTAAACAAATAGGACCTGCCATGGGCTTCCACCTATTCTTGTAAAACAATTAGGTAGGATTTTAGACATTCTCTTGACAAGTCTGGGCAAGTCTGGGAATTCAATGTAAATATGGATTTGAAGATTTATGGGGTGGAATATTGTGATCGCACACCGGCGCTTCTCCAGCTTTCCAGAGATCATAATTCCTGCCTCTGTTTATTATTCAGTTTATGGTTGGAACATAACAGATGATTCATTTTTAATGTGATAAATGTTTGGGGGTTTGTTTGAGGGAAATAAAAGTTTATAGTTCAGCACTGGACATGGATAGTAAACTGGAGTGTAAGGCAATATATTTCTAAAACATGGTGATTAGGATATTTATTTGCTTCTTTATACCCAGAGCTCCAGTGAAGAGTGACTGATAGTGTTTACTTTTAAACCCCAAAGCACACTACTCTGCTTTGCAACTTAGTGAACTTTCTAGAAGAATTTCAATTTTCTCAAAAAATTCAAACTACTACTTTTTAGTTGTAAAAGGAGTTTATGATTTCTTATATGCAGACAACACATACTAAACTACATAAAAGATCAGAACACACTCCTTTTTTCTTTTTATTGATTTCAAAGAGGGAGAGAGAGATAGAAACATCAATGATGAGAAAGAATCATTGACCAGCTGCCTCCTGCAGGCCCTCAACTGGGGACAAAGCCCACAACCTTGGCATGTGCCCCTGACCAGAATTGAACCTGGGACCCTTCATTCCACAGTCCAATGCTCTATCCACTGAACATTTTATTCTTTCAAACAAAGTTATGCTTGATGGTATTCTTTTAATCACTGTCAAAACTAAAAGGAATTTTCATTAGGGACTTTTAAATTTTCGAATCAAAGTTCCTGGAAATGTTTTTTGAATAAATGCGTTTCATATTTAATAAATAAATAAATAAATAAATAAATAAATAAATAATCAGAGAGCAAGATGTGATCAAAACAAATTATCCCAGATCTATAAGTAATTATAGTCCATGAAATAAATAATACTTGGAAACACATAGTAATCTCCATTATTTGGATTATCTACAGTAAGCCAGACTTTTATTTAATGAATGTATCCATCTATCACCCATACATTCAATATCAGACACAGTTCTAGTACTAGTGATACCAGAGAGAACAAGGTGAATTCTGTGGCCCCAGTGAGTTTTCACTTTAAGGAGGGAGATGAATGATAAACAAATAGGCAAATACATATATAGGTCCTAGTCCCTTTCC
This sequence comes from Myotis lucifugus, assembly GCF_000147115.1. Classification (NCBI taxonomy): domain Eukaryota; kingdom Metazoa; phylum Chordata; class Mammalia; order Chiroptera; family Vespertilionidae; genus Myotis; species Myotis lucifugus. Next base: position 2,659,050 of record NW_005871070.1, on the reverse strand, counting down.
ACAGTTCCCAAATCCAAATACTCAAAACATCCAAAAACCACGATTTCCCCGTAAGTTTGTGGCAAACTCAGTTGGTGGAAAACCTTACCTGAAAAAGAAGTGACCTATCTGTAGTTTGTATTCCAGTCAGTGTGGATGTATATATGTTTAGGGTCAGAATTACTGTGTTTGAGTATGGAGTGGCACCCCAGACCCTACTGCAGTGTTTGTAACATGCATGATAAGTAAATACACTACATTTCTGAATTCTGAAACATATCTGTCCCCAAGAGTTTTTAAAAACAGCTTCATTGAGGTATAATTGATATACAGAGAACTGCACATTTTTAGTATATGAAATTTGATGAGTTTAAAGATAGATAAACATTCATGATACTATCAGCACAAAGTAATAGACATATCCAACTCCAATGCCTCATAGAGTTTCTGTGTCTCCCCTTGTTTTTATTTTTTGTGATAAGAAAACTTAATGTGAGATCAATCCTCTTAACAAATTTTGAAATGCACACTGCCGTATTGTTAACTATAGGCACCATGTTGTACAGCAGGTCTCTAGACTTATTCATATAGCATAACTGAATTTTAAACCCTTTAAACAACAATTACCAATTTCTCCCACCCCAACCCCTGCCAAACACCAGTTTACTCTCTGCTTCTGTGAGTTTGACTATTTTGGAAACCTCATATAAATGGAATCACACAGTATGTGTCCTTCTGTGACTGACCTATTTCACTCAGCATAATATCCTTCAGGTTCATCCATGTTGTTGCAAAAGGCAAGATTTCCTTCTTCTCTAATCCTGAATAAGACTCATTTTCTTTATCTATTCATCTGTTGGTAGACATTTCAGTTATTTCTACATCTTGGCTTTTGTGAACAATGCTATACTAAAAACCTACAATGAAAATGAGAGTGCCGATATCTTTTTGAGATCCTGATTTCATTTCCTTTGGATATATCACCAGAGATGGGATTGCTGGGTCATATGGTAGTTCTATTTGTAAATTTTCGAGTAGCTTCCATACTGTTTTCCATAGCAGCTGCCCCATTTTACATTCTCACTGTGTCCAAGAGTTTTGGTTAAGGAACTTAGATTATGTATACCATAACATCCAGAAATGAATGCATACATGCAGAGATGAATGGATAAACATATGTTCAGAAATATTTTTTCAGGTGAATCTGATAATTTCAGCCATCAGTAGATTTTGACATTTTGCAATGTCTAGAACCTAAAGCCAGGTCACTGGGTAGTAACTGACCCAAACGTTCATTAGTTCACTTATTGGTACCTACTTTGTCTATTGAGGAGACTAAAATGAGTACAGCCTAGTCCCCATCTTTGTAAAATACAATCTAGTAGAGGAAATAGATATGGAAACAGAAGAATGTCACACAAATGTGATAAATGCTGAATCACCTATTCTACTCGGGAGAACTGGGCGGAGGAGGTGACATTTGAGGAGCGATGAAAGATGAGTAGGTGTTTTCCAGACAGAGAAGGTAGGAGAGGGCCCTCCAGGAGGAGGATTTTTATGTTTAAAGGTGCACAGAATCTGAGAAGGGCATGGCATGTTTGAGGAAAAGGTGAGAAGGTCACTGTGGCGGTAGCAGAGTGTGCATGGGTTGGACAGCGATGGGGTGGAAAAGACTGCAGCCAGGAGAAGGTCTGTCTGTGGCTTTGCAAAGGAGCTTAGATTTTTTAAAATAGGATCTTTTCAGGCATTGGGTGAGTGAAACACTCAGCTTTATATTTTGTTTCATTCTTTTGTTTGTTTGTTTTAGGAAGCTACATTGGAAGCAGAACAATGGGTAGGTTTGAATAGGGACCAAGAGTGGAAGGCAGGCCTTAGGGAAGAGGTGTTAAAGGTAAAACTGGGGAAAGGGCAGTGCAAGCAGGAGGGTAGGCTTGAGAGACATTCCTAATGAATGTGCCATGAGAAAGAGAGGAGTCAGGGTGTCTAAGTTGGAAGACTGGGTGGAAGAAACCAACTAGAGAAAAACACTATAAACGAAGACAACCATAAGGTATTGCTAAATATGACCCATCAACCCGAGATGTCCTTTTAAGTTATCCCGCACCTCAAAAGGTCATCAATATTCTGTTTTACACAACTGTGGACCCTATTCATAAAGCACAAAAGGATTAGAAATTTTTTTCTTGTACCTAGGGACTTTCCAGTGGGACAAGCAAAAGAATTAGACATTAAGTATATTCTCCATACTGTCAAGGCCCAGATTCATTTCCAGTGTCAATAAATCATCATAATTAACAACCTTTCAACTGAATGGATCCCAAAGCACTTTCCAAATTATGCAACTCTGGAGGTGAATTGCCTCAGCTGTCCAACAGCTGTCAGCAGCATTCTGCCACAGGGACAGAACAGGAGGGAGGATGCAGAATCTCTGCGGACCTCCTCGCAGCATTTAGGTCTGTGGAATGCAATTCCCCAAACCAAACTTGGCCCAGAGCAGGGTCTCATCTACTCTCAGTAGAAATGCAGCAAAGCCATTCTTATCCTTGAATGGTCAACAGATTTCTCTTGCTTATAAAGTATTTCTGTCCATGGAAGCACAGTCCTTTGCCTAAGAAAATCAGTTATATATATTCAAATTATATTTCTTATTTTGGTAATGGCTTCCTTCATAAGTTGATCAGGGCATGGTGAGGTTAGGTAGAACCTCATTTCTTTTTCACATATTACGAGATCAATAAACAATTATGAAATTGAATTCAATCAGGTTATCTGGAATCCCGTGTGATGTGTGTGTGTGTGTGTGTGTGTGTGTGTGTGTGTGTGTTTTGTTTTTGTCTAAGTTTGGGATTTTTGAAGGACCATTTTTATAACCTGATCAAATTCTAACTTTTTATTTCTCTTCCTGTTAGTTCAGGCCCAGCTAGTCACACTAAACCCCCTAAAATATTCTCTTAATTCTATGCTTTTCCAACTAAGGAAAGCAGGGGATTTGCAAAGTCCTAAAATCAATATTGTGAATATTCTTGGGGCTCCTAATTTATTGTAATATTTGAAATAAATACAAAAGTTGATATGCTACGAAGTGTAATATAACATTAAAATAAATTTTAAAGATAAAATATGGGAATTTAAGTTTGTGTGGACCATTCAGGTACATCTCTAGGTAGTTCTCCTCTTTTCCTCCATGTCCCCATATGCCCATCTGCATTTGTACCCCTTTCATTTGATATGGAGAGGACGTTAGGGACTAATTTTATGAGACACTGCCATAAGAAGTACTTTTATTCTTAAACCATGGTCCTTTTGGACAGCAGAGGAATGAATTACGCATTTTTTTTTGTTTTGTTTGATTCAACAAATCTGATGTTAAGGAAATAACAGTGATGGACAGGGCGTATACATGTTTTATAATAAGCAAAAGCTATCAATCACTGCTAGTCTGAGAATAAGTCAAAACAATCCAACTCCAGTTGAAATAAATTATTTTAACATTACTATTCTAAAGGGAGAAGTAAAAACGTGGTGGTTCTTTTATATCAGTTTAATAAAATGAATGTTTATGGATTGCCTATCTGTACAAATCAGTCAGCTAATAACTCTAACAAATACAAAGTAAAATAAGAAAGAAATAGCGTTTCCACAGCTTTGGGCTATGCTAATATTTGGGACAGTCCAGCTACATCTCAAGTGGACCCAGAGCTTATTTCCTGGGAAGCTCATGCCAGACTATAGTGGACTCATCAGGATCTGTTATCTTGCTGAGCTAATTTCTCAGAATCAAGGATTTATACTTTTTAAAAAGTTGCACTAATGTTACTTACTTCCAATTACTTGTTAATTCACTGCTTAATGAATTACTTTGTTTATATTTATCCATTAGTTCCCATCTTTATTGCTCTCCAGCAATGTGCCAGTCTTTGGATCAAGTGAAGGACATGCATCCCCTGTTGCCACAGAACATCCCCTGTCATGTAGTTATAGGTGAATGAACCTGCAATAGGCAATTCTTTATATATGAAGCTCTGTGATAAGAGAAAGTTAAGGGCACACAGTAGCAGATGGATATGTGACCCTAACACATGAGGGGAAGACCTTCCAGAAGAAGTGATGTGTAAGCAAAGATCCACAGGAGGAGGAGTTAGCCAGGGAATGAGGGAAGGACTGAGGTGGAGGGAAAAGACTGTTCCATGTGGAGGAACCAGTATGAGCAAAGAGAGACAGAGCAAGGAAGAAAGTGGTGCTGGGAACACAGAGTGCAGGAAGGGAGTGTGCAGGGGGAGGGGAGGAGAGAACATGCAAAAGCCAGAGGAGACAGCCCTGTGAGCAGAGCTGAGGAACGTGGACTTTGTCCTGAGGGTAAAGGGGATCTGTGCCCCAAAGATGGGGGAGGAGCCTGAACTTCACCTAAACAGATGTAATCCTGACTCCCTGGCTCAGAGAGCAAACAGATATTCATGCGTGCTTCCAATCACACCAGTCCATATTTGCAGACAAGTAATGATGGCTATCAATGACTGACACTCCCCCAGCAACTGCATGGCATTTCACATATATGGCATCTAATACAACTACTGCAGTAGGTGGATACCATGACCTGTAGTTTGCAGATTAGAAAACCTGGGATCAGTTAAGTAACTGGTCAATTCACATGGCTAGTAAGTCATCAAGTCAGGACTCAAACCCAAAATTCTTGCTCTAACACTAAGGTTCTTTCCACACCTTAGCTTACCAGCTACACAAAGCAGCAGCAGAAGATGAAAGAAAGGTTTTGCTAACGGTCTCTCTTAAGAAAAAGCTTTATGATTACAGAAAGCTACTTAATCAGAACTCAGATTTGTCTACCTTTTCTCTCAAAAATAATGTTCACCAGGGTACCTTGTTACCACACTGGAAAAGTGAATGATAGTTTATTGCTTTGTTGTAACATATGACTTTCTCCACATCACCTAGCATCTCCTAGCCATAGCAAGGGCACAAAAGCCTTCAAAAACCTCTGAATAGATTTCAGCACCATTCCGCCAAAAGGGAGAGCAGGGATTCAGCATCTACTTAGGAAGCAAAGTTTTTGTCTTGATTATGCTCAATGGGACTTTTGCATTCACTACTAAAAATTCAGACTTAATGCAAAATACAGGGTACACAGAGGGACTGAGGCAAGGGACAGAGAATCCTTTTTCCCCCCACTGATTCTTTCCCAATGGAAATGCTGGAAATGGTGAAGATTGAGACATCTTGCAGTCTTCTTTAAGTAAGAGATACAATGTAAGATTTTAAAGTACAGTTTTGAAAATTGCTTGGTACCCTTACTTAAAGGAAAAAATTCTAATTATGAATAAGCTAACAGATGCTGGAGTCATTAATTGTTTATTAAACTTACTCTTTACTATGCACAAAATAAAGTATGTAAGATAACCTGGAAGCCATATGTGTCACATGATTTGTTAGGGCCCAATCACACCTAATTTCAGTGGCTGAAGAAAAGGAGGCAAGCAATTAAGGGAGAGTTTGGTCAGCTTCTGTTCAACCCAGGACGGAAACCTGCCCAGCTGGAGACAATTCTGAGCAAATTGATCAGAATTCCTTTACCTAACTAGGGCCTGGCTAACAAGTTGATACCCATGAGTTTCTATAATCAAGCTGGGAGAATTTAAGAACCCAGAAAGGCAAGTCACCTTGGAATAGTCCATAGCTCTAAACCAAGTCATATTAAGGACCAGGGACACCGGTTAGTTTGGGCAAAGGCAGACTATTTTTTATGAATAATATAATTTGCTTGGTAACAAAATGCTCAATCATGTGTCAGGAGAATTAATCAGTTGCATGTGGCTAATTAAAAAATAAACTGATAAACTAGACCAAAAAATGAGGACTAGACAAGTTATGAAAATTATTACTCTTAATGGCATAATATTTGGGCATTCAAAATATTGTGTCTCCTATAAAAAAGAGGGACTTACATTTAATGTGTGTCCTCCAAATGAGCAGCTAAGAGTCTTCTCGAAGTTGTTAATCCCCAGAACCCCACGAAGGGTTGCTTTATATATACTGATGTTTGCTTGCTCGCTTGCTTGCCAACATGATGACCACATCCCCAAACAAAGTCTTTTCCTGAGACAGATCAGCTACTTTAAGGAGATTTCCCTAATTCCTAAATAATGAACATGGTACTCTGGAAGGATCCCAAGCATATTAAACATTTGGAAGAGTTAGTGAAAACACTCTTACACAGTTTTTAATGATATGATAGATCTACCTCCCCCCACATTTAGGATTATTTTTGCAGTTGCAGACTTTAACTCAAAGCCAAAAGTATTGGCAACACACTCACTGCTATCCAAACGAGCATGCTATGTAGCCTTTCCTCTAATCCAGTGGTTCTCAACCTTGGCTGCACATTAGAATCACCTGGGAATCTTTTTAAAATCCTGATTTCTGGGCCTCATTCTCCAAAAATTCTGTTTCTTTGTTATGGGGTGGGGCCACAACATTAGTAACAAAGAAACAAAATTTCCAGAGGATGAGGCCCAGAAATCAGGATTTTAAAAAGATTCCCAGGTGATTCTAATGTGCAGCCAAGGTTGAGAACCACTGCTCTAGTCCATGGAGCAGGAAGGACCTTTCAAGCAAAAGGACCTACACACAGAAAAACAGCAGCGATGATGGTAAGGTGCACTCTGCTTCCACCAGCCAACAAAAGTGAACCTGGAGAGTTTGCTTTAGCATGGAAACACTCTTCCTCGACTCTACATCTTTTCTTAACTAATACCATTGCTATTTAGGAAAAAAGAAAACCACACCAAACTAACAATTAGACACACCTGCTTAAAGTGCCCTGTGCTCTGTTCACACCTCATGGTGTATCTTAAAGTGACAGCATATTAAAATGTCAATGCAACTCCTGTGCATTATTTGGCTATAACAGCTGAAAGTACAATTAGAGTTCCTAGCATTATGTAACTGAACTTGGCTCATTTAGAGTGCCCCAAATTCATATATTACATGCAATATGTCATTTTCACAAGATATAAAAACTTAGAGAAATGAAAGGGTCCCTTCACATAAACTCATAAATTCCTATTGGCTCTCTTGTCTGTGTGTTAAGAGCATATAGTATTCTTTGGGAGTCTACCATCATGTGTTAATCATAATGTATAAAAATTTTGATAAGAAAATCATCACGCTAATATTTCCAAGAGAAACACACAGCTAACAATATTCAGTTTGAAATATATATATTTAAAAACCATACAGGAAACACTCCTAAAATTTTACATGGAAACCAAATATGTTGAATTTAAAAATAATGAACATTATAAACATGAAATGGGATCAAATTGCTTCCATGCAATGAAAAAGGAAAATTGTAAATCTGTTAGAACATACATCCCTGCTAATAAATTGTGACATTCATATTGTGAAAATCAGGAGCGCTGTAAAGTACTTAACTGTAAGATTGTCTCAGTAGCCAAAATAAAACAGACTATTGCAAAGGAATTTGGCACTAAAACCAAAACAATTATTCAAGAGGAAATAGTATGATGAAATCGTTCGTTTGAAAATGGTAATGATAAGATATGAATCACATATTCCAGATAAATGTTTTGGCAGGGCTCTGCTTTTATTAAAATCTCCCAAGGACAACCCTAAAATTGCAAAACCTGAGAAGCTGTCTGAGTGAGTGCTGTACTCAAGTAAAGCATTTCACAGCAGATCATCGGAACAGAACAGAACGCTAGGCTATTTCAATTTATCAACCTCTTAAAAACACTTAGCCCTCTCTGAAGTACAGTATGACTAGGACACTCTGTTTTTTTTTTATATCTGAGCATTCATTTCTAACCTCTAGAAACCATTTCCTAATTTGCTAAGCAGCAGCAGGGTCAGCCTGATTCCCTCAGCCCCTAGGACTCCTGCTCCCAGCCCAGGTCACCACATCCAGTTCCTGTGCCAGGCCTGGCCACTATCTCACGCCTAAGCAGCCCCTGCTCTGCCCATGCGGACATGCAAATGTGTGCTTACTCGACTAAATAATCGTTTACAGGGAAACACACTTTGAGGGCTGAAGTTGCTCCAGCTTGGCTGCTCCTGGTTCTGCTGGACCAGTGACAAATGCCACAGCTTTTTAATGGTTGGATCCTGGGGACTTTTATCAGCTAACACCCTATTTTTCAGAGGTCTGAGGTGTCCTCCGAGACCCTCCAACAAACACTGCTGCATTATGCATCTCCTGCTTTTGTTCCACTTGGATTAGAGAGCACAGTTCATATATTGACTATTTCCCCCAATTTTATACAAAAGTAGGTAGAGTGAAAATCTCTTATACTCTAGAAACCAGAAGTATATGTATAAAGTGTTCATTTCAACTCAGGTTTGATAACTGGTAGATTGATGTGACCTGTGCTAATTTAAAGCAATATTTAAAGTTGAGATATATCATCCTTTTAATTTACTCATTCCTTCAGTTAGCACTTATATAATATCTATTCGGTACCACATACAGTGTTAGATGCTAGGAACAAATATAAATGTGACATGGTCTCATATTCTCACCGAGGGCTCTATAAAAATCTAATAACATTATGGTGTGAAACATATACATTATATACATTATAGACATACACACATACACAAATTTATACAGAGTCAGAGGAAAGAATGGTTAATTCAGCCTGTAGATATAGAAGAGGATTCATGGAGGTAGTTGTATTTGAGTCGTATCTTGAAGGATGAGAGCATTTCCCCAAGGAGAAGCTGGATGAGAGTAATCATTGCAAATCAGTATTCCATGGCCTAGGAGTTTGTTTTGAGTATATGCTGTTTAACACAGAAATTAAATTAAAGAAGAAGGCTTAAAACAATATAGCTGTCTCATCTGTACCTACCTCACCATTGGCAGGTCAAGTACCAACCCAGAAAGGTCCAATGTATACAGTCAGACTGCCTAGGTTTGAATCCTGGCTGTTTCCTTTACACAATTGCTTGACCCTAAGTTCCAGGTTTCTCATCTGTAAAATAGGGATGATAATAGTAGTGCTTCCTTATGGGCTTGCTAGAAGGATTAAAATAGACAAGTAGTGAATAACTATAGACGGCACATAGCAAGTGCTTGATAAGGTAGTTGCTAATGATTTTTATTACTATTATCACCATTATTTGTAGTTACAGGTTGTGTTTGGAAAATAATAAATGATAGTCTAATGCAGATAGAATGTATGTGCCTCAGAGTCAGTAGATTCTGAAAATGTAGGTTGGGGTCCTCCTCAGAAGGCCTCGTTTGTCATACCGAGGAGTCTGAACTTAATCTCATCAACAAAGGGGGGCCATGGATGGTCATAGTGTTCAGCCGAGCACCTAATAAGAAAACTACAGTGTACAGAAACCTGCAGTCTAGGAAGGTGATTGTGTCTTTTGTAATTTTATAGGGTACGAGGCAGGGGAGGCATCTGGCCATCCTTGAAAACACCAAGGGAGAGTGGTATTAGCAGTTTACCTGAGCTGCAGGCAATAAGGGAGTGTGTTGTTTGTATAGGATTTTTTTAAAAAAATAATAAGCTTTGGCTTGCTTTTTTTATTATCACCCTGTCCTGGTAATTATGAAAAATGTCAGTGATAAAATGTGTTCTTTGCTGCTGGGCAAGCCACCTCTCAGTATTCCATGGCCTGGGAGTTTGTTTTGTGGAATCCGAGGAGGATTAACAAGGACCCAGGAGCTGGGTGTCCATTAGCACCTTCTGATGCTTAGGCCTGGGTTAATCCAGGAGCAGGAAATGGACGTAACATCAAACAGCCACACAGAAAGTTTTAGTGGAGCTACGTAGTTGGGGAAAGAGAACAGGTCAAAGGAGGAGGTACCATCAAGGGAATCTTGGGAAAAAGAGGCCAACTGACACTGGATGGAGGGCAATGAAGAGGAAGATATAGACACGTAGAAGGCTTAAAGTAACATAACTTCCTCCTCACCATTGTAAGTCACCTGTTGATCCAGAAAGGTCCAGCCCAGTAGATTTTAGGAACCCCAGCAACAATATCACCTTGTCAGAAATGCAATTTGTTGGCCCCATCCAGGATGGCTGAATCAGTAACTCCAGGGTAAGGCCCACCATCTGCATTTTAGGCAGCCCTCCAGGGACACTAAAGTTTGAGAACCACAGATCTAAATACAGTACCATGTCGTCCGAGTCATGATATCATAGTCTGATGTCTCACTGGTATTTGGGACCTTTGTCACATCAGTATTTATGCCTGTTATACATGAGGCCAGTGGATTCATTTCTTTGTTTAACCCAGTGGTTCTCAATGGGGTGGAGAGTAATTTTGTTCCCCAGGGCATATCTGGCCATGTCTGGAGATATTTGGTTGTCATGCTGTGAGGGAGGTACTACTGGCATCTCATGAGTAGAGGCCATGGATGCAGCTAAAACATTCTACACAGCCCAGGACAGACCACAACAAAGAATTAACCAGCCCAAAGTGTCAACAGAGCCCAGGTTGAGAAACCATGGCTAACCTTACAAAGAAAGAAGTTTCTTTAGGATCCCTGTTAAGTTGGGGGGAGGGAAAAGCAAGGTGGGGAAGGCGGCACCCAATCTGTCGTCTTTGAACACAAATCCCCACTCGTGTGGGAGGAATGTTTACTGGTTTGACTGACTGTTTATTGTTGGTCCGTAAAGGAAGTAGGAGCTTTATGACCCCAGCCGGGAACTGCTGGCTTTGTTTGCTCTCCTTCCAGTGAGCTTGTCCTTCTGTATATTGTTTCTACCCTGGCTTCATTCTTTGATTCCAAAGCAGTCAGGCCAGTCCGGATCTGGATCTCAGCTAAGGCTTGAGTCCTGGCTGCTCAGACATGGCTTGTAAGAAGAGAGGGGGACTTTGGAGCCTGCTAGTTCTGGTTGTGGGCACTGGGGGACAACCTCACTGAAATGCTGAAGCTAAGACACCCTCCCTCCTTAAATTGGGAGAAGCCAGTGGAAAGGGGCCCGCTGGCCCCAGTCTGGAGAACTCTGTAGCTAATTAGGGAGGTGCCAAATACAGGGGTGTGTGGGCAACCAATACGTGGATGCCCTGAGATCCCCACACCCTGGCACATGGCTGGCCCAGCAGAGGCTGGCACAGGGTCATTTATAGAGTGAATTTAGCTAGAATCTGAATGAGGCAGGAACTGTGCTTAACTGTGGAGACTGGAAGCTGGACTGGAAACATGTCCCACACAGAAAGTGTGGAATCAGATGTAAAGAACAAGCGAGAGTCACAAATATTTGGCTTGTTTTCTTTTTATGTAATTTGGGAGATGCTTGTCCAAGGAAACTCACTGCTAGTGCAAAAGCCATTTCATTCCTGGGAACAACTTTTGGCATCTTTTTTTCCACAATGATTTTTACAGGCCTACATTTCCACGGGGTCTTTTCACATTTACCACTGTTTGATGACTCTATAATGCACTCCAGTAGCCAAATGAAATATGGTTCTATTTTAAAAAAATATATTGTTATTGATTTCAGAGAGAAAGGGAGAGGGGGAGAGAGAGAGAAACATCAATGATGATCAATGAGAGAGAGAAAGAGAAACATCAATGATGAGAGAAAATCATTGATCAGCTGCCTCCTATTGGGGATTGAGCCCACAACGAGGGCATAGGCCCCTGCCAGAATTGAACTGTGACCTCCTGGTTCATAGTTGACACTCAACCACTGAGCCACCTGGGCGGTTCTATTTTAATCTCAAAGGGAATTCTTTGTATTTAACGTCTAAAAGTGTGCTCTATCTTCTGCCTGGGGTCTGGACCCGCCTGGGTGTGAAATTTAGACCTCTTATCATCGACTGCAAGGGGGATGGGCCACGCTGGAAGCTCACTTCCTAAAGGACACCTAGAGCGAGTGAGCGAGAGGCCCTCCAATGGAAACACCTTTCAGGCAGCTCCGCGGGAGCCTCTATTTAAACAGGTGACCTTGCGGAGAGAGGCTCCAGATCCCATTACCGACGGCCTGGCTACAGGCAGATTTGTTTTTATGAGCTCTCAAGGCACGCACTGGGGCCAGGCGTAAATACAGAGAAAACTCGCGGGGACCTTGCTCCTTTTACACAGAGTGAAAGAAAATTTTGCAGAGGCTTTTTTGAGAATGACTGCCTATTAGTCAGTGGCCAGAGACCAAAGTGGTCCTCATTCATTTAAACTTTTAAATTATTCAGGGGGATTAAAAAAAAAGATCAGATGTTTCAGCCTCCTGCTTCCTTCAGGGGATGGTGAAAAGAGGAAAACAGCTGCTTGTAGATGAAGCAGTTTAAGGGTCAAATATTGCTCTGCCCAGCAGTGCTGTCATCACTTAACTCCCCCAGGAGAGGGGCACTGGCGTCACTTGCTGGGCAGGAGCCTCAGGCCTGAGGATGGGCTGGTTGCCACTCCCATTTTCTTTCTCCTCAAGCACCTACAGGGTCAACAACTGCAAGTGAGCGCTGTAGTCAAGACCAAAACTTTGTTTTTATTGGCTTTATCAGGGAAACATTTTTTTCTCTCACAATTTGTGAAAACACAATGCAGCCAGTAAATTAAAATGTGAATGTGAATTTCGAACTTTGCATAGTCATTAGATTCATCATTAGTCATTCCTGGCCAACAGGGAGGGTTATAATTTGACACCTGGCAAAAATCAGGCAGATTTCAGAGAATTTAGAGCTGGGAAATGAGATGGAAAAAACACCCTCTTTTTCACTAGGAGGTCCCATGAAGTCATGTTTGCAAACCACTTTTCTCTCCATAGAAGTGAATGGCCCATGATTCAGGGCTGTGATTTCTCTCCATCTCTGCCTGCTGGACCTCCCCCACCCCTCCTGGAGCCTTGCAAGCACTGGCCAAAGAATGGCTTCAGAAGGTTCCCAGAAGTGGACCTCGGGGAGTTAACAGAAAAAGACAAATAACTTCCCAACCTGATGCTTAAGCAACAAGAGGCCACCAGAAAGTTTTAACGTCAATTCTGGAAGTATTTTCTGAAACATCATAGAGTCATGGGAGAAAAACGTTTTAGAATGACAGAATCCTTAGTTCCCACCCCCTCCATAAAATTCCAGTTTTCTTCTCTCCACTATCTATGGCCATTTTCTTTTGTGTAATGTGATCAACATATTGAACCCTGAGTTAGTATTTTCTGACCCCTGACCTCTCACAGGTGTTCTGGCTCATTTCCTGAGAGTTATGTTTGATTTGGGAATGCTTCTCTCTTTTCTCTCATTCCCTTGTTACAGTTTGAAACCTGGAACACCCGCATACAACACCCTGACTTTGCTGGACCCTCCCTGTGCTACCCAAGAAGCACTCTTAAATGTTCTCTCAGAACTTGGCAAGCATCTGGAGAGGGACAGTATTCTCACAAGCTGGGAAATCAAAATGCAAACAACAGTTCTTTTTCACTTCTTCAACCTGAGGATGAATTTCTGAGTTATTTCTTTTTTCTTTTTAAACCTATGAGTTTCCCCATTCTGGTACTAAAAGAAAATCAAATAAATAAACTACTTAAGTTTTCAGTATGTAACATGAAATAGAAACACTAATTTGATATTCTTTAGTACCAACCATCAGCGTAAATTCAAAAATTATTCCAAGAGTATTGCCTCAGAAGCAGTAATTAACTTTGTCTTAATAAATCTCTTTATCTTCCTCTCCCTTCTACTCTCTCTCCCCCTCTTCTTCTCCCCCACCTCAGATTCCAGGAGAAGAGACCATAAAATATTACTTTTGAAAGTAATGCATTATATTTGTTTTGAAATAAAGCTGGAGCCCTGCTTGACACTACTAATCCTGCTTGTTTCTGAAAGAGAAAAAGTTTAAGATACCTAACAAATCCTCATAAAAATATTTCTACACCTTTTAATTCAATAGAGTTAGGCCAATCACTAAGATAACAAAAAGAACTATCTTGAGGAATGCAACAGCCTCTAATGAACAAAATAAACTAGCAAACAAAATAGAAACAGATTCATAGATATAGAGAACAGACTGACAACTGTCCGAGGTGAAGGGGGTTGGGGGACTGGTGAAAAAAGGTGAAGGAATTGAGCAAAAACAACAACTCATAGATATAGTGATGCTTACCAGAGGGAAAGGTGGGGGTAGGGGGAGGTAGAAGAGGCTAGAGAAGGGGTAAATGGTGATGAAGGAGACTTGACTTAAGGTGGTGAACATATAATACAATGTACAGATGATGTATTATAGAATTGTACACCTGAAACCTATATAATTTTATTAACCAATGTAACCCCAATAAATTCAACAAAAATTTTTAAAAGATATTTTTACACCTTTTAATTCAATAAGAGTTGGGCCAATTACTAAGCTAACAAAAAGAACTACCTGAGGAATACAACTGGCTCTGCCTACTCCACCTGGCATTATTAAGTAGAAAACAAAACAAACTAGGCTCATGCGTTGTGTAGGTAAAAATAAGATACTGTGTGCGCTAAAAACACACCTTAAGGAGCATCTAGGATGGCCACATGAGGCCCATCCGCCACCAGCATCCTGCCCACCAGTGCTCACATTACCCAGGAGAATGAGTGCTTCTGTTCCCAGTCTAGTGGTTGGGCTGCTCATCCATGCACTGGGCTGAAGAAAGGGGGTTGAACCTTGGCAGAGACTAGACAGAACTGAGAGAGGCCCAAAGACCCCAGGTCCAGATGACGATTTCTCCTTGTGGCACACTCTTCTAGACACTGTATACATACAGCAGTAAACTAAAGAAAGAGGGTCCTTTGCTTTTAGAATCCTTGTGGAGGCGGGCAGTTAATGGGTACACAGACAAACCAACTTGAGAAGATCAGAAGACTAGAGCAAAGAAAAATAGGGTAACGAGAAAGGAACACAGGAGGCCACTTTAGATGAAACGGCCAGAAGAGATTCTCACAGATGACAACTGAGCCAGGTATGATGGCTGAGAAGGAGTCAGTTATTCCCGGCAAAAGGGATACCAAGCACCCAGGTCCTGAGCTTGGCATGTTCAAGGAATAGGAAAACTCCTCTACTAGATATGTGCTATGATCATGTTACTTTTAAGCAATGAAAACCTGGCTTTAGAAATATAGAATATCAAATTGGAAGAACCTCTGAGATCACTTGGAGGTATACCCTCAATTTCCAGGTGAGAAATCAAGTCCCAGAGCAGTTCCATTGACCCATACAGCTGGGGCTGGCAGTGAAATGAGGCCTCTGGTCTCCGGTCTTCATCTTCCTGCAAGACCATTGCCTCCCTAAGCTGATGTGTGTTAAATCACGTTCTCCCTTGACACTGAAAGCCTGGCCACAAAGGGATCATCTCTGCTAACTCGTCCTTTTGACATGACATGGTCAGAATTCTAACCAGCTCCCACTTTAGAACATCTAAAAAAAAATCAATACTTTTTCCTTGTGTGTACTTGTCACTTTTCAGAATTTAAAAGGACACAAATACAAAGATAACAAATTCTAAAGCCTAGTATTTAGCAGCACTAAATTACACCTGATAGTGAGCCATCTACCATGATATGTTGTTTTCTCATAAAAACGAGAAATGCATGTCCTGGATAGCATTACATTACTCCAAACTGAGGCTATTCAGTTTAATTTTGGATTGTTTTTGCTATAAAAGGAAAGTATGTAACCTATTAGGTACTCACAAAAGTTTCACTGGAGAAAATATTATTCAATAACCCCAAACGGGAACATTTTCTTCTGTAGGAACTTGGCCCAGAGTGTGTAGAACTGCATCTAGAGAATATACAGCTCTATTTATCATCTTGCAAACTTCTTCATTATGTCAAAACTAAATCTCAGCTGCGCCCTGACTGCAAAGCAAAAACAATAAGGCTATTTTAGCCATCTCAACAAGAATATTTTGAGAATTAATCGATTTTCCAGGAATGTTAAACAGTTTTATCAATTTTTGGTCAAGGTTCATAGTTATTATATTACATTATCAGCCTTAAATGTATGTTTGTCTAAAAAAATTTATGGTTTTTCTTTTTGCTTCACAAAGAGGAAAAACAATCTTCTAGAATATCCGCGATAACCAAAGTTTTAAGCTGTGCTTCAGTCCCAACAATTTAGATGTCATTAGTCTCGATTCCCATTCTACGCTGAACTCAAAGGCAGCTTTCCCGTGGGCATGGCCTGAGCTTCTGAGGTTCAGGCCACGGTTAGAGCTTTCTCTTCTTAAGCTTCTTTCTCAACACTGACAAGTTTTCTCACGCTACAGGAAGAGTCCAGCTAAGAATCCTAAAGTGCTTCCTCTGTGACACTTGACATTTTAAGGCTTATTCCAGCCCTTCTTAGACAAGCACCTGTTTTTTGGTGTTTTTTAATTAATTTATTTTTTATTGTTGGCAGTATTACAGATGTCCCCCATTCTT
Organism: Myotis lucifugus; assembly: GCF_000147115.1. Lineage (NCBI taxonomy): Eukaryota > Metazoa > Chordata > Mammalia > Chiroptera > Vespertilionidae > Myotis > Myotis lucifugus. Next base: position 2,642,700 of record NW_005871070.1, on the reverse strand, counting down.
CCCCTTTTGTCCCCCTCCACCCAGCCCCTGCCCCACTCCAGGCTTTCCCCACACTTTTGTCTGTGTCCATGGGCTATGCCCATATGCATATAAGTTCTTTGGTTAATCTCTTCCCATCCTCCTCCCCCCCTTTCCCTCTGAGATCTGTCAGTCTGTTCCATGCGTCCATGTCTCTGGGCCAATTTTGTTCCTCACTTTATTTTGTTCATTAGATTCCACATATAAGTGAGGTCATGTGATGTCTGTCTTTCTCTAACTGGCTTATTTCGCTTAGCATAATAATCTCCAGGTCCATCCATGCTGTCAAAAAGGGTAAGAGATCCTTCTTTTTTACAGACACATAGTATTCCATTGTGCAAATGTACCACAGCTTTTTTATCCACTCATCTACTGATGAGCACTTGGGCTGTTTCAAATATTGTAAATTGTGCTGCTATGAACATAGGGGTGCATATATTCTTTCTGAGTGGTGTTTCAGGATTCTTAGGATATATTTCCAGAAGTGGAACAGCTGGGTCAAGCGGCAGTTGCATTTTTAATTTTTTGAGGAAACTCCATACTGTTTCCCATAGTGGCTGCACTAGTCTGCATTCCGACCAGCAGTGTACTAGGGTTCCCTTTTCTCCACATTCTCACCAGCACTCACTGTTTGTTGATTTGTTGATATTAGGAATTCTGACAGTTGTGAGGTGATACCTCATTGTCATTTTAATTTGCATTTCTCTGATGATTAGTGACATTTAGCATTTTCTCATATGTCTATTAGCCATGTGTATGTCCTTTTTGGAGAATTGTATATTCAGGTCCTTTTCCCATTTTTTAATTTGTTTTGTGGGGTTTTTAAATAGACACAACTGAGGAACAAACATCCCTGGATAAACAATTTTCTTTTCACTGGTGGCAGATTTCTCAGCGCTTAACTAGAAATCATTCACAATAAAATAAGTCTTGTAGGCAAAAATATAAACATTTTTAACTTTCATTTTACTTATTGAATTTAGAGCTAGAACTTATCTCAAATAGCCTTTGAATATCTACTGAAAATAGACATCCATCTGTATCCATCCTAAATCTGTACTTAAAATAGATTATCTGAGAAAATTTTATGATTCCATAAAAATAATGAGAAAAATATCCCATTTGTTTTTAATTCAAAATGATCCCAAATCAGTTTATTTTATTCATATATTTTATAGTCATATTAACTTCTAATAATCCGAAATTGGAATCTAAAGCCATGGCTAAGGTAAAATATCTCATTGTAGGGGAACCTGTGGTGAACATTAGCTAAATAAGTAGATGAGTGAAGTTGCTGAAAATTTAAAAGCAATTGGGATAAAACCCTAAAAGTGCCGGGGTGATGGTGCTGGGTGTGGGACACACAAGATAGTCTTCATGCTGATGCTCATTTTAGAATTTGCTTTCCTTTGGCAAAGATAGGAAATCCACTTGGGCCCTGGCAGGGTGGCTCAGTTGGTTGGAGTGTCAGCCATACACCAAAAGGTTACGGGTTCAATTCCAGTCAAGGCACATGCCTGAGCTTCGGGTTCAATTCCCTGTTGGTAGGTGCACGTGCGGGAGGCAACTGATCAATGTTTCTCACTCACACTGATGTTTCTCTCTCTCTCTCTCTCTCTCTCTCTCTCTCTCTCTCTCTCTCATCAATAAACATATCCCCAGGTGAGGATAAAAAGAAAAAAGAAGAAAAAGAAACCCATTTAAGAATTATTTACCTCTCAGCTTAAAAAAAAATGTCTGGAAAAGCCCATTGGCAGGCATGAAGAATGCATAGGTTGGTATAATAGTGTATATTAACTATTTTTAAAAAATAAAAAAACACATAGGCGTTTTCATGCTCTGGGCAGGGACCGTCTGTGCAGTGAAGCAGAAGGAAGAGAGAGGTATCAAAACAGAACGTACCTCACGTCATTAGCTCAGGGAGAGTCTGCTCAGCTTATTTAATTAGTTGAGGAGTAATAGCTACTGTATTTAAACAAACACCAACTCTTTACTTTAAAAATTTAGACAAAAACACAATTTAAGCAGAGATTAAACACTTCACAAAGGTTCCACAATGTGAATCATAAAAATAGCATGCTCCTCCAGGGAGTGATTTTAAAAAGAATTCCATGTACAAAAAGAAAGAAAGAAAGGAAAAAGAGAAACAACAGGTCAAGATTACAAAGTGAGTTACGGTTGATTTAACATAATAGAACTTTGTTATTGTATGTGGGGGAAGCTGACTGGATTGTTTCTTTAAAAAGGATTTTCTCCTTATTAATAAATATGAAAAATAATTTTAGCCTATGGTAGCAAGATTATTCTGCATAAGGTCTTTGGGACCAATACCCGCCCTGCCCCCCACTGCCTCAGAGCAACAGGCCCTCAGGTGCCCTCTCATTCTCTCTCCTCCTCGTCACTGCTGGGCCACTGGAAAAGTGATTAGAACTGCTCAGTAGCAGCAAAGGCCGGCGTGTGTGGAGCACTCCCTATGGGTACGGAAACAGTTGCAATTATGTTCGGTGGGAAGGACCACCGAATGTGAGGGAGCAGCCAGGCTTTCGAGTGTGGGCCCTTCTGAATTTTCCACAATCCTGATACAGCCCTTGATATCCCAAAGAGAGGCAGGACATTGTCCAAGTAAAACTCCCAGAAGAAATATTAGTGAAATCAATCTCTTCATGGGCTGTGGTCGTCATCCCCAGACCCTCTGCCTTTCTCCAGAAAGTGACACCTATCTGGAATGTAGACATGCAGCCTTCTGGACAGTGCACAAAGCAGGATCGTTTTCTCTGGTTTAGGGTCATGCGGAGGTTATATTAGTCTTTTGAATGAAATCACTATACAAATGTGGGACCTTTTAGAGTTTGCCATGAACTCATTAGCCAGGATAAATTTAATTTGTAATAAAGCACGTAGGCAGGAACAAATGTCATTTGAAAGCACATATTTATTCACTTAACACATATTCACTGCAGCCCATAGTTCATTGTCAAGCAGAACATAGTTCATTGTCACCTCTATCCCTTCCAAATATAGCATCCATCTTGTGCACCATTTTTATTTGATTATGTTAATAAATAAAATCTTTACTGATGACTCCATGGGAAGGGATGGCAGAGTCAATGCAGAGCCGCAGTGTGCCCAGCACACGGCACTTCCTTGCTTTGGTTCAGTATCTACAACAAGACATTTTACATTATGAAATAAATCCAAGAGAAACCCTCAAAGAGGTATGAAACCTCAAAAGCAAAGTTGAAGTTACATTCACATGTATTAGGGGATACGGTAACCATTTCCTACCATTATGTGTTGCTGCTGGTTAAATTAGCTACATGACACAGTCCCAGTAAAAACATAGTTTATAGGAATGCGATTCTGCTCCTTGTTTGTTTTACTTTAGACACATTCTCTCTGTAGTTAGAAACAAACCATGGCAGTGGTCTAGCCCTGAATTTCTATGCACAGTGAGAAATCAGGTATAACGATGGTCTAGCCCTGAATGTGATCTTAATGTTTTATATTATGGACAAATCATTGACATTTGGAAATAACCCTCTCAGCTGCCCCATTAATATTTTTTAATCCTATCACCTCTCCTGCCTTCACTCTATACTCCAACATAGCCTTTTCCACTGTTTTCTCCCCATTTTCAAAGGATTCCTTTCCTTTTAAAAAAGAGGATCTATTGGGGAAAAGCATTCTTCATTCCTTTGTTTCCATCCTGCTGTTCTGTTAGCCCCAATGGTTGTTCAACACCCCTGTCCAACCTCTAAATTAAATGTTCAGTTTCAAGATCACAGTCCCCCGTTCCCCACCCCTCTTCCCTCATGGATGGAGGCTGTAGATGTTCCCCAGTCCTTAGCTCTTCGCTCTCTGCTGGGCTCCCCACAAAGCAGCCGTTCACCACAGTCCATCCTTGATTTCTCTTTTTACTAAAGTTTGTGGTGGGCTTATGTCTCTAAATCATTTTTCACCCATTAGAGCCGTTTACCTTCTCTCCATAGCAAGCAATACTCACTCTTCTCCCATCTTTTGGCACTGATCTTTGTCCCCGTAACTCCACTCAGGAGGACAAATATGTTTTTTTCTGTCTGTAGATAATATATTCCCATATTGTTCTCACAAACCACAGAATGAACTCTTCAAGGAAACTTCTGCCCTTCCACCTCCATTCACTGCTAACAAAGCAGTTTACATAAATAAATCAATAAGAGCCACAGCTTAATGAGAGGTTTCTCTCTCTCTCTCTCTCTCTCCCTCTCTCTCTCTCTCTCTCTCAAGAAATTATTTATGTGAAGACCTTTTACTGAACTGCCTATAGGGTATTCAGTACTGGTTTCCAAAGGCTGACCCAGTGATCAGTGTGGGCTCGCTGCTTAAGATTCACCCAGGAGGGTATCAAACATAAATACTAGTAGGCCCCACCCCTGAGTTTCAGATTCAGTGGGGTTTGGGGGCCTGGGATAGAGAGTGTAAATCAATCTCACAGATCCAGTAGAAGCCCCATAAGCACATATGTAACAACACAGCGATGCCAAGTTTTTTAACCCATGTGAGTCTTTAGAATTCACACAGTGATTAATATGTTTTGAGAGAAGTATGATAAGACTCTTCAGTGCAAGTTAAGTCCTGATGGGAGGAAGGATGAAAGCCAAGGTGTGTGCTGGCCTGTCCACTCACTAGCAGCCTCTGACTACATGTCTACAAGGAGAGGTGCAATGCCCCTCCCCTCACCTTCCCCGCACCCACCGGAATACATGCCTTGCAGCTCTTCAACAGCACGTGCGTTTAAAGGATCAGTCCTTACAGGATCAGTAATTAATTTAGTTTGCACCTGATTTATGCCCCTTTCAAAAATGAAATAAAACACAAATTATGAAAATGGGGGTGGGCAGAATGAATACCTCAGTAATTCTCTCTTCCTGAAGCACAAAGAACCATTTCCCTTCCTGAAAACAAAAGTGTGAACGGGATCTAAGGTAAAGCCTCCTTGGACTGTGACTTTGATAAATCTTTGGAGCTTGGAAAGCCATTTTCTGCACACAGGCACAACCTTCCAATGCATCTGCAGTGAAGTTCTCTCCCACCTAGGACCTTGCTTATTTAACATTAGCAACCCCATTCCAAACAAGAGTTTTCTTACAAGGAAACCACTGGACCACATCTCCTTCCCTTTAAAGAATTCCCTTCCCATCACACTGCGGGCCATTGCTGTCTAATCCATTAACCACTAGCTACATGTGGCTGTTGAGCTTTTGGAAATGTGACTGACCAGTCAGGATTGAGATGTGCTTTAAGTGCAAAATATGCACCAGATTTCAAGGGTTGGTATAAAAAAGAACATAAATTATCTCATTGATAATTTTTATACTGGTCAAGATGTTGCTACGACAATGTGTTGGGTAATGAGGTTAAATAAGATATATTGTTAAAATTAATTTTACCTGTTTCCTTTTACTTTTTAAAACGTGGCTCTTAAAAAACGTAACATTATATATGTGTCATGCATTTTATTTCACTTAGCCGGTGTGGTCCTATATGAAGTTCATCACATGTCCCTCAGCACCTTCAATCCCTGCTGCCAGTTCGGTCCACCCACCTCTTATTTTGGCACACCCCGTGGAAACCCTCCCGCCTCACTCTTTCCCACTCAGTCACGGAAACTCCACCACAGCTTGAGATGCTTTTGCCCACCATCCTATCAATGAATTTCTCCCTTTCTATTTCAGTGGATTCTTACTTCTCACCTCTTTCATGAAACCTCACTTTCTTCTTCTTCTTCTTCTTCTTCTTCTTCTTCTTCTGAGCTGAGTATTATTCACTTCCTAGACATTCCAGTTTGGCCATAAAATTCATAGGGTGATTACTTCTGACTGTTACCAATTTGGCCATAAAATTCATAGGGTGATTACTTCTGACTGTTACCAAATACTCATTCAACAGCATTCACTGGGCACCTCCAGGAGGCCAGGCACTGTGCTAGCCAGGGGGGTTACCTAATAATGTCAGCACATAGCCTTAAAATAAAGCATGGAGTGACGTCAACAGGAACACATAGACTAATCCAACGCTCTCTTGCCCTCAGACCCAGAAGGACTCTCTACTTGCAAACACCCTTCTCAGGAAGGATTTAAATGCAGCGCTCACATAACACAAGTCTTCCGGCTTGGAAACTTGAAACTGCCTGACCCAATATTAAGCATTTCCCCTCTCCCACACTTTATATTCTCCCTTGTGTTTCCCTGACTACCTTATAAACTCCATTTGTCTTCCTTTTCCTTTGCTGAAACAGTATTAAACATGATATATATATATATATATATATATATATATATATATATATATAATTTCTCACAATAATGTAGATACCATTGCTGTTCTCATTTAAAGATGAGGAAACTAAGGCACAGGGAAGTTAAGTAACTTACCTGAGGTTATATAGATAATAAGTAAAGAAGCAAGATTTGAACCCAGGCAGCCTAACTCTAGAACTTTCTGGTTGGATGGATTCCTTCAGAAATTCATAACTACTAGCTTATCCTCAAGAGAGAGCACAAAGAACACCAAGGACCATGTAAGCTGTTGGTGCCAAGGGAGAGAAGCTCGCCTAAAATGAAGCCTGCGGAGAAAAAGAAAAGCTGAAAGGAGAAGGGGAGGGAGGAAGAGAGCAAGAGTGAGCGACTGAAAGAATGAGAGGCGATATGAGAGATATGAGATATTACTGATTATTTTGTTTAAATTCTTGGAGAATACAAAGCCAGAAGCTACCTTTGGTCTTCCCAGTTATACAAGTAAATAGAGTCTTTGGTCCTTTGTAGCTATTGGTTCTTAACCAGAGGGTTGTGGACCCTGAGAAAGAACATACCTACTAAAAAGCGCTTCTGGTGGCTAATTGGACTAAAAAAAAAAAAGTAAAACAAAACAAAAACAGAGCCTAGCAGCCATTTCTGCACAGGGGCCTCTCATGCACTCTGCCCCTCAGGGAGAAGCCCGCACTGAACTACCTACCTCTGTGCTGAGCTGCCTTCCTGCCTCTGTTTCTGCCACCTGAGCCAGGCCTTAAAAAGGAGTTCCTGGAGTCCTATTTTAACAAATGAGACTGAGGTTTTTCTTATACAACAGCTACATCCCCATCAACATCTTTACTCACCAGAGTGGCTCCATTCTGACCAATCAGGACAGTGCTTTTTAGGCCAATCAAACTGTGAGGATTTGGAGTCTTCATTTGCATGAGGATGGACCAATCAAGGATCAGGGGTGGGGACTTCTCTCAATATAAGTCAGCTCCCCTTGTCTCTGAAAGTGCACTTTCCCTTTCCACCAAAGGCTGAGTTTCCCTAGCTGAGCTGAAACACCAGAACAGCGTGAACTGGCACAGAACTGAGCAGACCAGTGAGGTCTAGCCAGAGAGGGGCTTGGCCCCAGGGCTGCCTCACAGCCGGGCTGTGCTCACAGCTGTGTTGTATCACAATTGAGCAGTTTTGCACTGAATAAAGTTTCCTTCTTTACCACACCCCAAATTGTAGATTCCTGTTGGCATGGAATTGGCATCTATCACCATCAGTTGACAGGTTCCACCCACAATTGTACACAAAGTTCTCTGTACATGAACAGGACTACAAAACAGTGTATATGCATGTCTCTGTGGAGAACCTCAGAGGAGACTGAGTCTACCTAACTGCCATGTGTACAGCATTGTAGCCAAATCTCCTCTGCCAAAATCTGGAGAGGACACTTAGAACAAGACAACTTTCATATGGCTAGCCGATGCTTACATTAGGTGCGTTCCAGGAGCTACACTTACACGGAGCAGAAAAGCTATTTCCTATATAAAGCCAAGTGCCACATTGCCTAAAATCTCTCCATAAAAGGTTTATTGATTATAACTTCTAATCATCTCTTAAAATGCCAAGCAAGTTCCTGTTAAGCATGATGAATTGAAAATGCATGCTTGCAATGTAAATGTCCATCAATGAATGAAAAGGAAAATGTGACACACACACACGCACACATATACACTGAGTGGCCAGATTATTATGACCACCTGACATTTGTTGGCAAATTAGCCATATTTTTGTGCTGAAGTTGTTAGAGGGCCAGACCATTATAAATAGGGAAGCAGGTTGTTTACCACAACAGTAGAAGTGATTTTTTTCTGAAGATATGGGTTAACAATGCAATTTAACAGTCTTTGAACGTGGGATACACACACACACACACACACACACTGAGTGGCCAGATTATTATGACCACCTGACATTTGTAGGCAAATTAGCCATACACTGCATCGTATGGGATATGGAAGCCAAAGGCCTGTTTGAACACCTTTGCTGCCTGCAATTACCAAGATAAAACATCTCCAATTCGCACAAGAACACAAGGATTGGACAGTCCAGCATTGGAAAAAAGTCATGTGGTCTGATGAATCACGTTTCCAGTTTCACATGCAAATGGCAGAGTGAGAATTTGGCGGAAGCAGCATGAAAGCATGCACCCCACATGCATGAGTACAACCCTTCAACCTGGTGGGGGCAGTGTTATGGTTTGGGGCATGTTTTCCTGGCATGATTTGGACCCTTTAATTCATGTGGAACAACATCTGAATAGCACAACATACCTGAGTATTGTTGCTGATCAGGTTCATCCTATCATGCTGATGGCATATCCCAATGGAGATGACTTCTTCCAACAAGACAATGTGCCATGTATTGTGCAGGAGTGGTTTCAAGAACATGAGGGAGACTTTACCTTGCTTAGGTGGCCCCCACAATCACCAGATCTCAATCCAATTGAGCATTTATGGGATGAAGTTAAAAGAGCCATCAGGCAGCTGGTTCCACAACCATCAAATCTTACAGAACTGGATGGACAGTGCTATTCATCAGGCATGATGTCAGATTCCTCGCATCACCTTTCAACATCTCGTGGAGTCAATGCCAAGAAGAATCGCTGCAGTATTGAAGGCAAAAGGTGGCCCAACGAAGTACTGATGGGGTGGTCATAATAATCTGGCCACTCAGTGTAGATGTATAATGGAATATCATTCAGCCATAAAAAGAAGGAAATCTTGCCATTTGTGACAACATGAAAGATGAATGGACCTTGAGGGCATTATGCTAAGTGAAATAAGTCAGACAAAGACAGGATAAATGGTGAAGATATTAAGAAAACACACACACACAAACCCCACAAACTCATAGAAACAGACAAAAGTATGGTGGTTATCAGAGGGGAGGGTGGTCAAAGAGAGTAAAGGGGAATAAATAAAAAGGAGATTTGACTACACAATAATAGTATAGATGCTGTATTAGAGAATTGTCCACCTGTAACCTATATAATTGTATTAACCAGTATCACCTCAATAATTCCAAATAAAAATAAATTTTAAAAAGACAAACACCATGTGATCTCACTTATAAGTGGACTTTAAAACAAAAACAAACACCCAACCTCATAGATACAGAGAACAGACTGATGGTTACCAGAGCCTGTGGGTTGGGGGGGTGGGCCAAATGGGTGAAGGTGGTCAAAAGGAACAAATTTTCAGTTATAAGGTAGCCATAGTTAATAATAATATACTGTATATATGAAAGATGCTAAGAGAGTAGATCTTAAAAGTTCTCATCACACACACACAAATTGTAACTATGTGTGGTGATGGATGTTAACTAAATGTGATATCATTTTGCAATATATACAAATAAGGAATTACTAACTTGTACACCCAAAACTAATATAACATTACATGTCAATTATATCTCAATTTAAAAAAAGTATGTTTATGTCCGCTTTTTCTCCAAATCTCACTTAAATGATAGTATGATATAAAACCCTAAAGACTCCATCAAAAAATTATTAGACTTAATAAATAAATTTGGCAATGTAGCAGGATACAAAATGAACATCAAGAAATCTTTGGCGCCCTAACTGGTTTGGCTCAGTGGATAGAGCGTCAGCCTGCGGACTCAAGGGTCCCAGGTTCGATTCCGGTGAAGGGCATGTACCTTGGTTGCGGGCACATCCCCAGTAGGGAGTGTGCAGGAGGCAGCTTATCGATGTTTCTCTCTCATCGATGTTTCTAACTCTCTATTCCTCTCCCTTCCTCTCTGTGAAAAATCAATAAAATACATTTAAAAAGAAAAAGAAATCTTTGGCATTTTTATACACCAATAGTGAACTTACAGAAAAAGAAATTACAAAAACAATCCCATTTACCATTGCACCAAAAAATTAATATACCTAGGAATAAACTTAACTAAGGAGGTAAAAGACTTGTACTCAGAAAACTACAAAACATTAAAAAAAAGAGATAGAGGAAGACATAAACAGATGGAAGAACATACCGTGTTCATGAATTGGTAGAATCAACATCATTAAAATGTCCATACTACCCAAAGCAATCTATAAATTCAATGCACTCCCCATTAAAATACCAACAGCATATTTCACAGATCTAGAAAAAACTCTCCAAAAATTCATCTGGAATAAAAATAAAATTAAAAGAAAACCTGAACAGCTGCAGCAATCCTGAGAAAGAAGAACAAAGTAGGAGGAATCTCAATACCAGATATCAAACTGTATTACAAAGCCACTGTTTTTAAAACAGCTTGGTGCTGGCATAAGAACAGACATATAGATCAATGGAATAGAATATAGAACCCAGAAATTGACCCAAACCACTATGCTCAATTAATATTTGACAAAGGAGGCAAGAACATACAATGGAGTCAAGACAGTCTCTTCAATAAATGGTGTTGGGAAAATTGGTCAGACACATGCAAAAAAATGAAACTAGACCACCAACTTACAACATACACAAAAAATAAACTCAAAATGGATAAAGGACTTAAATGTAAGATGGGAAACCATAAAATATTATAGGAATCCACAGGCAACAAGATCACAGATATATGCCAAAGCAACTTCTTCACCGACACAGCTCCTAGGGCAATGGAAACTAAAGGGAAAATAAACAAATGGAACTACATCAAAATAAAAAGCTTCTGCACAGCAAAAGAAACCATCAACAAAGCAACAAGAAAGCCCACTGCATGGGAGAACACATTTGCCAACGATATCTCCAATAAGGGTTTAATCTCCAACATTTACAGGGAACTCATGCAACTTAACAAAAGGAAGACAAACAACCCAATCAAAAAATGGGCAACAGATCTAAATAGACACTTTTTGAAAGAGGACATACATAAGGCTGAGAGACATATGAAAACATGCTCAAAGTCATTAATCATCCAAGAGATGCAAATCAAAATGACAATGAGGTACCATCCCCCACCTGTCAGAATGGCTATCATCAATAAATCAACAAATGACAAATGCTGGCGAAGATGGGGAGAAAAAGGAACACTCGTGCACTGCTGGTGGGAATGCAGACTGAGTGCAGCCACTGTGGAGAACAGTATGGAGTTTCCTCAAAAAACTAAAAATGGAACTTCCATTTGACCCAGTTATACCACTTCTAGGAATATATCCCAAGAAACCAGAAACACCAATCCAAAAGGATATATGCACCCCTATGTTCATAGCAGCACAATTTACAAGAGCTAAGATTTGGAATCAGCCTAAGTGCCCATCAGCAGATGAGTAGATTAAAAAACTTCGGCACATCTATGCAATGGAATACTATGCCTCAGTAAAAAGGAAGGAACTCCTACCATTTGCAACAGCATGGATGGAACTGGAGAGCATTATGCTAAGTGAAATAAGTCAGTCAGAGAAAGATAAATATCACATGCTCTCACTCATTTGTGGACTATAATGAATACCATAAACTGATGAACAAAAACAGATCTAGAGACAGAGAAGCATCGATCAGATGCTCAAACCTCAGAGAAAAGGTACAGAAGAGTGGGGGTCAGGGAGAGAGATCAACCAAAGGACTTGTATGCATGCATATAAGCATAAGAGATGGACACAGACAACAGGGGGTGAGGATGAGGGCAAGATTGGGGGGATGAGGGGACAATGGGGGGATAAAGACACATTTGTAATACCTTAATAAAAAATTAAAATATATATATATATATATGATATCACTGTAGTTCAGCAGGTCCTCAAATAACATCATTTTGTTCAACATAGCTTTGTTATAATGTTGATTGATGCTATAGGAACTTAACTCTTATTTATATCCATTTGCCTATGGTAAATTGGTTTTAATGCACTGTTTTGCTTAAAGTTGCAGAACCTATGGATGACATTAAGTAAGAACCTATTGTATTGTAGGGCACGGCAGATGCCAGCATTGTTTCTAATACCTCACTAATGATCTTTTTATATTTACTACTCAGTGAAAGTATTTAAATATATTGAGTTAAATGAAATATGTTAATAAGATCTAAAAATAAAATAAAATAAAATAAAATAAAATAAAATAAAATAAAATAAAATAAAATAAAATGATAGTATGTCAGTCTTGGTTCTGTTTGTCTTCAGGCCCATTTCTCACTCTTCCCTTGTTTTGTTTTGCTCTGCTCTGTTATGCAGAGGGACTGCCCTCTGTGAGGCTGGTTTCCCAGGCTTCCATGAGCTCAGATACAGGAGCACTGAAGGGAGGTTGCAGAGTGTGGAAAAGGAGAGACTAGAGTATTTCTCACACTCCTTGTCTGCCCCAGGCAGTGAATTTTAGGCAGTGGCTGGTGCTCCTCTGAGCCTCCAGCTATGACTAGACCAGATTTTCTATGGTTACAGCTTCTACCTGCCTCTGGTAACACCACCACTTCCCTTTATTCCTCCAGCCTGGGTTAACAGAATTGATCATTTACAAAGTGAAAAAAATAATGGAAAAAAGCTCTGTGAAGAAAGAATTTGAAAATACATTTTTAGAATCTGTTATCTTTCACTCAGCAAATAAAAGGGTTAGGCACAAATAGGATCTCAAAAGAAAAGACTAGACTTGAAAAAGTAAACACATTTATTTTGCCAAAAGAAGAGACTAGACTTGAAGAAGTGAACACATTTATTTTGAGATATTGTGGGAAATGAGAAATTTCTATACTTACATTGATTAAGTACACCACCCTTCAAGTAAAAATATCTAAGAAGAGGCAAAGCAGCTCATAAAAAATCTATAAAGCAAGTGAGGTTTGGTCTGATGTATACTATGCCCCACTTGGACAATCCCTGAAATAATTTGGAACCCAGTGCTCTTGGATGTCATTTAGGAAAGAGACCTGCTCAAATAACTAATGCTACATGGTTTCAGATATTATCTATTGTAGTTTACAGTTTATGTTATTTATAAATGTAGTTATCTCCTATACAATACATATAATATTGAAAATATTTTAGCATTATTTACTCAGTTCTGTCTACTCCTTATCACCTGTGTGTTAGTGCTCAGTGATAAATGCTACCACTGTTGCGTATTCTATTTTATTGCAAAATCAGTTGCATATATTTTGGGCTTTCAGTTTACTCTATAATTGTGGGTTTTGACTCAATATACTTTTTATTATTATGCAGGTCAAATACCATCCAGTATCCAGTTCCCTTCTCTTTTAGTGCACCTGGGCGGATTTTATTTTCCCTCCCCCAGAAGCTCGGCAAGGGCATGTGACTAATTCCAATAAATCAATACAATTTTCATGAAAATATCTACATAACAAAGGAGATATAAAGCCCCAGTAACTTGGCACATCCATTTTAAGAAGTATTCTATTTAATTCCAGTATAAAGAAATTATATAGTAGTTAATATGCAAATTTTTGACTGTGCAGGAGTTCGGCACCTACTTTGTTCAAGGGTCACTGTATTATAGTTTTTGAAATTCATTGTGATGAGATTCTTATTAGCACATCAGACTGTAAGCTCTTGGAGGGCAAAGCTAGCCTGGAACCCAAATAATACCAGATACTCAATACATGTTGCTAAATGGATGAGTGAAGGATTGAGTGACTGAATAATCATAGTTTCAATATGATATCTTGTTCAAATCATTCTTGTTTCTCCTTCATGCTCATTTGAACAATTCAAAAATTTAGGCTGTTTCCCTTAAGTGAAAAAACAAAACAGTTTTATTTCTCAGCAAGAAGAGCAAAAATATTCTGGCTTTTCAAAGAAGATAACATGAAGTCTAAGAAAGACATGGCAGTGAATTTTACTTCCTCATGGTAGGGTGGTGTGGTCTTGTGGGGAGGGGTATGGAGAAGGCAATGGGGGGAAGGGACATATATAATACTTTAACAATAAAGATCTATTAAAAAGTAAAATAAAATAAATAATAAAATATAATTTATTTATATTTTAAAAAAGACAGTCCAGGAAGTACACACATATTTGAATATAATTTGTGGTCTTGTTCTCTCTGTTTGGTTTTGGTGACCTGAGGCTGTTATGGACTGAATATTTACAAATCCCCAAATTCATATTTTGAAGCCCTAACCCCCAAATGTGATGGTAGTTGAAGATGAGACTAGGGAAGTAATTAGGTTTAGATGAGGACATGGGGGGCACCCCATGATGGGATTAGTGCCCCTATAAGAAAAAGAAGAGACATCCGAGCCCCTCTCTCTGCCATGAGAGGATAGGGAAAGAAGGTGACTGTCTATAAGTCAGGAGGAGGGCCCACACCAAGAACCAAATTGACTGGCACCTTGATCTTGGATTTCCCAGCCTCAAGAACTATGAGAAATAAATGCCTGTTGCTTAAGCCACCAGTCTGTGCTGTTTTGTTATAGAGCCCGAGCTACGGCAGAGGCCAATTTCTCATCTTCTCTACCTCTATTAGAAATGTAATATGATATGCAGGCCACAGTCACCTTTCCTTGCTTTCAGCAACCAGTCTAAGATTCTTCAGCCTCTTTGGATAAATTAAGCAACATTTCCACTCAATGACCAGCCTGAATCATCAAGTACAGTAATCCCCCCTTAGCTGTGGGGGAGATGTTCCAAGACTCTCAGTGAATGCATGAAACCATGAGTAGTGCCAAATCTTACAGGTGCTGTGGTTATACCTATACATACATATGACAAAGTTCAACTTATAAATCAGGCATAGTAAGAGATTGACAACAATAATTAATAATGAAATAGAACAATTACAACAGTATTCTGTAATAAAAGTTATATGAATATGGTTTCTCTCTCTCTCTCAAAATACCTTATTATACTACACATACAGTGTGGATACTTTGGATAAAGGGATGACTCATGTCCTGAGCAGGATGGAGTAGGATGATGTGAGATTTTATCATGTTACTCAGAAAGACATAAAGAGAAACCATAGATAAAGGAGACTACTGTATTTCCTAATTGTGGCAGTAGGGTTTGTTTGACCTCTATTGTTGCATGTCCCTATTCACTATTAAGTTGCAACCTAGGTATTAGTGTTCTTGGTTTTTGTTTTGTTTTGTTTTTTAATATATTTTTATTGATTTCAGAGAGAAAGGGAGAGGGAGAGAGCGATAGAAACATCTAATGAGAGAGAATAATTGATCAGCTGCCTCCTGCACACCCCCTACTGGGGATCGAGCTCACAATCCAGGCGTATGCCCTTGACCAGAATTAAACCCACAATCCTTCAGTCCACAGGTCAACACTCTATCCACTGAGCCAAGCTGGCTACGGCGTGTTCTTGGTTTTAAACAATACAAATAAATGAAAACTTTCAATACATTCTAAGAGCTTCTAATTAAAGAGAGAGAGAGAGAGAGAGAGAGAGAGAGAGAGAGAGATCAATAATTCAGGCACAGGTTTAACTTTTTAAAATGCTCTCAATCATATTAAAACCCGTAATATTTTTCCTCTTGGTAAATAGATTTAATATACTGCCCTTATTTGTATACTAGAGGCCCAATGCACAAAATTTTGTGCACTCAGGGGGGTGGTCCCTCAGCCCGGCTTGTGCCCTCTCACAGTCTGGGACCGCTCATGGGATGTCCACCTGCTGGCTTAGGCCCGTTCCCTGGGGGATTGGGCCTAAGCTGGCAGTCAGATATCCCTCTGGCAGCCCGGGAGCTCTCAGGGGATGTCCATTTGCCAGAAGGGAGCAGGCCTAAGCTGCAGTCAGACATCCTTAGTGCTGCTGAGGAAGGGGGAGAGGCTCCTGCCACCACCGCTGTGCTGGCAGCCATCAGCCTGGCTTGTGGCTGAGCAGAGCTCCCCTTGTGGGAGCACACTGACCACCACGGGGCATCTCCTGCATTGAGCATCTGCCCCCTGGTGGTCAGTGTGTGTCATAGTGACCAGTCATTCCCAGTCGTTTTGTTGTTAGGGTCAGTTTGCATATTACCCTTTTATTATATAGGATAGAGGCCTGGTACATGGATGGGGGCCTGCTGGTTTGCCCTGAAGGGTGTCCCGGATCAGGGTGGGGATCCCCACTGGGGTGCCTGGCCAGCCTGGGTGAGGGGCTGATGGCAGTTTTCAGGCTGGCCACACCCGCAGGCTGGAAGCAGGTATCTGGGATTTATTTAACTTCTATAATTGAAACTTTGTAGCCTTGAGTGGAGTTCTGGGCTGGCCAGGGCAGGCGGGAAGCTTGGCTTCCTCCATCGCCAGGGGCAACCTAAGCCTCCTGCTCACTCCAGCTCCGTGGCTGTCGCCATCTTTGTGATGGACTGACGGAATGAGGGAGTGATGGTTAATTTGCATATTACTCTTTTATTAGATAGGATAATTTTAAAAGCAAATGCATTTTCCTGGAAACATGGCACTTTGCATTGGCAAACAGTTATAGGAATAAATTCTTTAAGTACTATTTAAGAAGTTTGGTTGAAATTTTGGAATCTCACACCAAAATTCTGACTATTAAATAGTAATCTGTTATATACAATGCCAAATGAAAGTCCTTTATAATAATTCACTAAAGTTTAGTTTTTACATCATTTTGATATATTTACCTCAACCAGGTTAGCCACAAATCATACCTTATGGTTGTCATGTGAAGGCAGTAAAATATTATATACCTTCAGATGACCTCAATCCAGAAATGCTTTTCACTGTTCACATTTTATCTGTCAAATAGTATTTTCTTTAAGAAGTAAATACAAATGCTATTATTGGGAGAAGCTACCGGCCTGGGACAAGTTCGAGCATTTAGTGTTCTGACAGACCTTAATTTGGATATCAGCCAAAGTCAATAAAACTTGTTCATGCAGAACCTTACCTGGTTTTCACCACATCGAGGGGGTGCATCAGGCAAATTTCTACAAGACCTGAAAGATGATAAAGAAAAGTCCAATAAACACTTATGTAAACACTGGTTCTTATTTCCTTGACCTTATTGATTTCTCAAGTATGAAGATTCAAATAAGAAACTTGGGACATTGAACATGACAGCTAATAGTTGTAGGCTAGTGGCAAAAGACAAAAGTATAATATGATTTTATCACAGTGGAAGCAAGATATGTGAGTACTTATTGGTGCCCTGGCAAAAGCAGGAGCTGTAGGTAAAAGAAAATGAAATCAGATGTCTTAAATCCCAATCAACTAGGCAGGAATTACTGTATCTCAATCCAATCCAATAAATAGATATATGAGGAAGAAAGGGAGGAAAGAAAAAAAGGGAGAAAAGAAGGGAAAGAAGGTCTTTCAGCACCCCCTACACCACCTACTAACATGGCAAATCATGAGCCTCAGTTTCAGGAATCATGAAATGAAGATTGATAGCTTAACAGAGAACATGTACTAAGTGTTTATTGTATGCCAGGCATTGTTCTAAGCAGGACTTAGTTTATTTCATTTAATCCCCATAAGAGCTCTTTGTGATAGAAAGTAATCTTATCCCATTTTACAGTAGAGATAATTGAGTCACATTAGATTAAATAACTTGTCTAAAATCTCATAGCTAGGAAGTAGTCTTAATCCCACATAACCCATGATCTTAACCATTGTACAGTGAGGAAGAATTTATAGATTCTTGCATATTCATTGTAAAGTCCCCTTCCTATTGTCTGAGCAGACAAGAGTAATAGTAATAATCACAACAGTTACTTTTACCTGCTGTCTCTATACAGGGTTGGCCATTTTTTAAAGGTTTCTATTGATTTTAGAGAGAGAGAGAAAGGGAGAGGGAGAGGGAGAGGGAGAGAGAGAGAGAGAGAGAGAGAGAGAGAGAGAGAGAGAGATTAATTGGCTGCTTCCTGCAGCTCCCTATAGGGGATTGAGTCCTCAACCTGAGCATGTGCTCTGACCAGGAATGGAATATTTGACCTCTTTGATCATGGGACCATGCTCAACCAATTAAGCCATACTGGCCAGGGTCACATTGATGGTCATTTAACATACATTATGCCTGATGTGTACAATTATTGAGCAAGGAAAACTTTATATCATATTTACTTTAAGATAAGCAAACTAAAGTAGATAGTGTTAATTGATTTGCCTTAAAGCCACCCAACAGTATTGCAGGTCTTTTCTTAAGGGCAGAGCAATTATCTCTCCTTCATTTGCAAACTAATTCAATTTGAGCTTATCTGTAATTTAGTTCTTCCCCATCATATTTATAGACAGAAATATCTTTTATTCCCTTACTGGTCAGGTTCAAGAAGCTCAAGTACTTGTACCTCCCCAAAGGCTGGCTTTGGTTCCAAAGAAGCTTTAGAAAGTTCTCTCAGCTGTAGTTTACACGTCATATGTATTGATCCAAAACAACTGTCTTATTTTGGCTAAAACTAATAGGACTCAATATTGATTTCATTCCAGCAAGGAATGCTCCATAGTCATTGGTTACCAAGTCACTGACCCAATCAGAGTCACTGCCTAGAGACTGGAGAAAGGAGCAAAGAACAAGGGCAACAGAATTACTGGGCATAATTACAAGCTTCTGAGACACTGTTTTTGCTTTATGAATAAGCCTTATTATTCAAGAGTGCAGGGGTGGGTCTCTTCCTTGCAAACAGTAAGGTCTCAATATACTTCCTCTTGTTTGAAAATTCACATTCACCTTGAACCTTAAATTACACAATAAAGCAGATGGATTTAATTGATATTTACAGAACATTTCATTCCAAAGCTAGAGAATATATATTCTTCTCAAGTGCACATGGGACATTCTGAAAGATAGACCACATGTTAGGATACAAAATAAGTCTTTGCAAGTTCAAAAAGATTGAAATCATATCAAGCATCTTCCCGGATCACAGCGGCATGAAACTAGAAATCAACTACAACAAAAAAACTCAAAAACATTCAAACACATGAAAGGTAAATAGCATGTTATTAAACAATGGATTTAAATTGAGTTACCAATGAGATCAAGGAAGAAATAAAAAACTACCTGGGAACAAACAAAAATGAACACACAACAACCACAAATCTATGGGTTACAACAAAAGCAGTCCTGAGAAGGAAGTTCATAGCATTACAGGCCTACCTCAAGACACAAGAAAAAGCTGAAATAAAGGATCTAACCCTACTACTAAAAGAATTTGAAAGAGAACAACAAGCAAAGACTAAACTAGAAGGAAGGAAATAATAAAGATCAGAGTAGAAATAAATGACAAAAACTAAAAAGACAATACAAAAGATCAATGAAACCAAGAGCTTGTTCTTTGAAAAGATAAGCAAGACTGATGAACTTTTAGCCAGACTGATGAAGAAGGAAAGAGAGAGGACCCAAATATATAAAGTCAGAAATGAAAGAGGCAAAGTAACAACTGACACCACAGAAATACAAAAGATTGTAAGAAAATGGTATGAAAAATTATGCAAACAAAATGGACAACCTGGGTGAAATAGACACATACCTGGAAACTCTTCCAAAACTGAATCAGGAAGAACCAGAAAATCTGAAAAGGCTGATTACAACTAATGAAATTATAGCAATAATAATAATAATAATAATAATAATAAACTTCCAGCAAAATACTATCAAATATGATCCAGCAATACATGAAAAAGATCATACACTATGACCAAGTGGGATTTATTCCAGGGATGCAAGACTGGTACAGTAATTTCAAATCAATAAATGTGATACACCATATTAAATGAAGAATAAAAATCACATGATCATATCAATAGATGCAGAAAAAGCATTTGACAAAATTCAGCACCCATTTTTAAAATATATTTTTTATTGATTTCAGAGAAAGGAAGGTAGAGGGAGAGAGAGAGATAGAAACATCAATGATAAGAGAATCATTGATCAGCTGCCTCCTACACACCCCCTACTGGGCTCCGAGCCCACAACCCAAGCATGTGTCTTAACCAGGAATTGAACCATGACCTCCTAGTTTATGGGTCGACCCTCAAATACTGAGCCACATCGACTGGGCTCCAGCACCCATTTTTTACAAAAATTCTCAGCAAAGTGGGAATAAGAGAATCATACCTCAACACAATAAAGGTCATATATGACAAACCTACAGTCAACAATATACTAAATGAGTAAAAACTAAAAGCATTTGTCTTAAGAACAGGATCAAGACAGGGATATACGCTTTCACCACTCTTATTCAATGTTGTACTAGAAATTCTAGCCACAGCGACAAGACAAGAAGAAGAAATAAGAGGCATCCAAATTTGAAAGGAGGAAATAAAACTCATTATTCACAGATGACATGATATTGTACATAGGAAACACTAAAGACTCCACAAAAAAATTACTAGATTTAATAAATTAATTTGGCAAAGTAGCAGGATACAAAATTAATATACAGAAATCAATGTCATTGTTATACACTAATAATGAACTTTCAGAAAGCGAAACTAAAAAAAAATCAAATTTACTATTGCAAAAACAATAAAAAAATAAGATACCTAGGAATAAACTTAACCAAGGAGGTAAAAGACCTCAGAAAACTATATGACATTGAAAAAAGAAATGGAGGAAGATACAAACAAGTAGAAGCATATACCATGTTCATAGAGTGGAAGAATCAACATCATTAAAATGTTCATACTACCCAAAGCAATCTATAGATTCAATACAATTGCTATTAAAATATTATCAGCATATTTCACAGATCTAAAGCAAATATTTCAAAATTGTATATGGAACAAAAAAAAGACCCTGAATAGCTGTAGCAATCTTGAGAAAGTTGGAGGGATCATGATACTGGATATAAAACTGTACTACAAAGCCATTATAATCAAAAGAGTCTGGTACTGGCACAAGAACAGCCATATAGATCAATGGAACAGAACAGAGATCCCAGAAATTTCCCTATGCCAATCATCACAGCAATGCAAATTAAAAGTACAATGAGGTATCACCTCACACCTGTCAGAATGGCTACCATTAATAAATCAACAAAAGGCAAGTGCTAGTGAGTTTGTGGAGAAAAGGGAACCCTACTACACTGCTGGTGGGAATGCAGATGGCTGCAGACACTGTGGAAAACAGTATGGCGTCTCCTCAAAAAATTAAAAATGGCACTGAAGCTTGACTCAGTGATCCCACTTCTGGAAATATATCCTAAGAATCCTGAAACACCAATCAGAAAGAAAATGTGAACCCCTATGTTCATAGCAGCATTATTTATAATAGATAAGATCTGGAAACAGATAAATGCCCATCAGTAGATGAGTGGATAAAAAATCTGTGGTACATTTACACAATGGAATACTATGTGGCTGTATAAAAGAAGTATCTCTTACCCTTTTCTGCAGCATGGATGACCTGGAGACCATTATGCTAAGTGAAATAAGCCAGTCAGAGAAAGACACATATCACATGATCTCACTTATATGTGGAATCTAATGAACAAAATAAAGTGACGAACAAAATAGATCTAGAGGCAAGGATGGATGGAACAGACTGACAGATCTCACAGGGGAGAGAGTTGTGGGGGATGGGAAGAGATTAACCAAAGAACTTATATACATATATGCATAAGCCCATGGACACAGACAATAGAATGGCAAAGGCCTGGGGTGGGGTGGGAACTGGGTGGGGGGGGAAAGTGGTGGAAAATAGGGGGCATCTTTAATAATGTCAACAATAAAAAATAAACTTAAAAAAGTTTATCCTGGAAACTCAAACTTTAGAATAACATTCTTACCAGCCACTGCAGCAGGTAGATATCCACTAAGGGCATTTCTGTGCATCTTATGAGCATAAAGGAATAAGACACTAAGAATCAGTTTACCAAGGAAAGTCACACACACAGTTTCTCCCATTGACTTGGAATTAGAAAAGAAGCAAAATAATAAACACCAAACAGCACTAGTTGGTATAGGTCTTGAAAAGTTTACCAAAGAATGAAAAACCCAACAATTCATTAAAACTAACAGAACTTGGAGAATCTGTTCACATTTATATATACTAATTTATTTATTTGCAAAATTGTTTCAGTTTCATTTATGCTAATATGCATTTCTGGTAGTAATATTTTAATAATTTTTCTTTTCCCAGAGAATAGTTATTTGCATTTGAAGCAATTGCTTATTTATCACACTGACAAGCAAGCAAGAATTGCTATTAGATTTTAAAAACTTAGACAAAGACTGATTTTATAAGGTTGGACCTTATACAAATGAAGAAAACCCAAACCAGATTGATATTGTGAATTTATCATATTGCAAGCATTTTCAGTGTTCCTACAGATTCATGCCACTTCAGTGAGATTCAAATGAAACTGGTAATGGGGCCTAACATGGGTACAGTTAGTCCCTGAACCTGTACTTGGGATAGTCCCTGAATTTTTTTTAAATGGATTATCTTTTATTGATTTTAGAGAGAAGGGAGAGAGAGAGAGAAACATTGATCTGCTGCCTCCCTCATACAACCAGACCGGGGATCAAGCTGGCAACCAGGACATGTACCCTGCCTGACCTGGACAGCAACCTTTCAGTGCATGAGGTTACGCTCAATCAACCGAGCCACATCGGCCAGGGCGCTCTCTTCTTTGAATTGACTCAGGTACATGCCTTCACCTGAGCCAACATTTCAGGGAAAGGATTAACATGGCTCTGTTACAAACCTTACCCCAGCCTCCATCTCTTTTGAGAAGGTCTCCTGGCCTGTTTAACTACAAATCTGCACTAAACATCAACCCCATCCCCTTCCTCTTATATAACCTGAACCACACCTCTTTTTCTAAGAAAAGTACCAACACTATCATGCAACGATTAGTCACAAATGGTGAAAAAACAGTTTCTTCTCAGTGTCCAATTCCCTGTGCTTGTCCCTTTCTCTGGAATGTTGTCCCTTAGTAAGGACAAACACACATTTCTGAGAATCCTACTTACCTTGAGTTCTTCATTTGGACAACCATTTTCCCAGAAATCCTGGGGCAGAGACTGTTAGTTGTCCCTAGGTACTTATCCTCTTTTCATTCTGGCTGTCCTGAATACATATTGCATTTCCCAGTCTCCCTTGTTGCTAGGCATTACCACGTGACCAAGTCTGGTCAACTGAATGTAAATGAAAGTAGTTTCAGCAACTTCTGGGAACTCATCTGAAGGTAGGGAGCCTGCTGCCCTCCTCCCTTTTCCTCCTTCCTGCTGGTGGAGTGTCGACATAGGGCTAAAGTAGGCATCTTAGACAGTGAGGTGACTTTGGGTATGGAGGCCATACAGCACAGCAACAAGGAGTTCTGGTCTACCCCGAGGCATTCTTGTTGGAGACAAATGTCTATTTCCTTTAAGCTCCTGCCATTTGGGTTTTCTGCCATTTGTACCTGAACTTAATTCTAACTGATATAGGAGCCCTTCGACGTGCTCCCACAGTAACCTGACCTTGGGTTATTTCTTGTCACTGCACTGTTTTCTTGTCTGAAAGCTCCATGAGGACAGAGACTCCACCTGCCTCATTCACCTTTGCATCCCCATCACTGTACATGATAGCTGGCACTCAGTAGGCACAATAAAAATTTGTTGAATAAACAAATTAATACTGATTATAGTTACTGCACATACCATTATGTCAGCTGATTCTCAGCTGAACTGGCAGCTATGTATTTTGCATTTACTTCATTAGTTTGAACATTATACAAGTAAGAAAATAAGAAAAAAAATTTGGCAAAAATTATATGAAATACAGCTCAGAAACTGCTTGAAAAAAATGAAAATGTAGAATTGAAATATCATTAATATTCAAGAAAGCAACTAATCAATCAGCATTAATGGATTGTCAAGTGATTCCTGAGAGCTGTGTGCATGAGAGGGTACCGTGTGAGGTGCTGGGACATACCATGGTGCAGCTCTAAGGGAGCCTGCAAGGCTGAATGAGTCAAAGGCAGACACAGAGGTGACACATTGAGGATGGCATTTATGTAAGGGGAAGATGCTAAGCAGAGAAGAAAAATATGCATAAAACTATGTTTCAGGCCCAGTGATTTAGTGCTACTGTTTACAGTATGAAATGTTGCTGTTTATATTCTACATCAATTCTAGTCTTGCATTACTATATACTTTTATCCCAAATTGTCAACTGTCTGCAAGAACTATGTCATTGTTCTCATAAAAGTAGTAACAGAAAATATGGACAAATAGTTAAAAATTTTAAGTAATATTTTAATTCATTTATTGCCTGGGTGTTCCTTATAATTGAGATTACTTGTCCTAAGTCACAAGGCTGATTTATGTGAAGTAAAGACCATTTGAAATTTATATGTCAAATGTAAACATGAATATGAGTCTCACCAGGAAGCAGTCCCTACAGTTTTCACCTACTTTGCCAATGGCAGATATCTCCTAACTCAACAATATCCTTTCTCCTTCCAGCTGGGAGTAGAAAACCACATTAAAGGCATTCCTTCCTAGAAAGGATGGGATTATTCTTATTTTGGAGATTTAAAATGCTTAAAACATAAAGCAGAAGATCCTTTTTTTAGCCTATCCCTTTATAACCTGGGCCGTAGAAGAGAGCACTGAGAGTGCACTACTATATTGGTTGGCTGACTGAATGTGGGACATACCCCACACCTGCTTACTCCTAATAGAATCCTAAAGTACAGAAACTGGGTATGAGGTTCATTCCTGTGCCTTCCTTCCTGCTCCACCCCTGTCTTCACCCCAGAATAGTGATGTAATGGGCTTCAGCAGCCTTTTTAGCAATAGGAGGAGAGGGTGTGGAAGACAAACTGGGTGCCTGAAAGTTGACTTGAACATAGTTTATTAAAGAACTAGAGGCCCAGTGCATGAGCATCTGGGGGAGAGGCCGGGGGAGGTTGGCCGACCAGCCCCACCTCTGATTGGTGTGTGGGGGGAGTGATCATGGGTGGAGCTGGCTGGGGAGAGGGGCTGCAGGCTGATGGGCTGGTGGGGGCTGATCGGGGGTGAGGCTGGCCATGGGGAGGGGCTGTGGGTGGTGGGCCAGCCAGCCCCGCCCCAGAATGGGGTGGGGGGGCTGATTGGAGGCCAGCGGCTTGGGTGAGGGGCCATAGTGGTTGGCTGGCCGGCCCTGCCCCAGATCAGGGTGGGGGGTGATCAGGGACAGAGCCGGCTGGGGGGAGGGGCTGAAGGCTGTTGGCCGACTGGCCCCACACCCTATTGGAGTGAGGGGTGCAATCAGGGGCAGGCCGGCAGTGGGGAAGGGCCACTGGAGGTTGGCCAGCTGGCCCCACCCCATGATCGGGCCAGTTCGCTGGCCGTAGTGGGCATCATAGCAATGGTCGTTCTGGTCGCTGGCTTTTTATATATATAGATAATGTCAAGTGCTCCTTCAGTTAAGGTCTTAGTCTATTTTAACTATTCACAATGTTATTATACACTAATCTGTTCTAATATATATTACAGTAGGTCCTCAGGTTACTTCGGAGATCCGTTCCTATGGCGCAACGTAACGCAATTTTTGCCATAAGTTGGAACCCACCTACATAAGCACCTACGTCACTCACATGGAGCACGTACACAGCAGTAGTGAAGTGAAATAGTAAAAAAAATTAAAAGAAAAATAACAATTCCCGATCTTTACTTGTGGTAAATAAATAATAAAAAACATAAAGCACATATGTACATACATCAAAATGACAGAACTTTTTTTTTAATAAATAAATGGGAGATGGCAATGTAACCACGAAACGACATACATCGAGTCTGATGTAACCCAAGGACTGTCTGTATTTGAGAACAGAGTATTCTAAATTTACCCTCTTGTCACTATATCAATTAATTGTTCCTTTCTCTAAAATTCCATTATGTAACAATTACTATATATATTTTATATTACCAATTATATTACATTACTTTACAAATATCAAGATAGAATTTATCATACCATGCTATGGCTAGTAATATATAGAAATAAATATCCAGACATTGTAGTCTTTGTGAATGACATCTAGATTTGTGAAAACGTGTGGTCAAATACAAACCATGAGCTCTTTAAGAAAAGGGAGTACTTAACTTTATAGGCCCACTGAGTAAATAATGTAAAGTACATGAAATGCACTCAAGAAGTTCTCTATCTACACTCACTTCTTTGGTGATCTCACCCCAACCAATGGTTTTAATTAGCATCTATAAGCTAACAACTCACCAATTTACATTTCTAATTCAGGCTTTTCTTCCAAAGTCTAGACTTAAATATCCTATTGCTTATTTGACATTTCTGCTTGGATATTTAATATCCATCTCAAAATGCACACATCTAAAACAGGATCTTCACCCTCCTCCCTCCATCCCAAATAAAACAAAACAAAAACTAACCTGTTCAACCGTATAATCATCATGAACTCTTCTTTCTCTCAAAACCCTTTTCCCATCTATCTGAAGATATCCATTGGCTTTACTTTAAAATATATGGAGACTTTTACCATCTCTCACTTCCTCCACTGCCCCTGCCTCTGGTCAAAGTCAGGAACATCATTTCTCGCTGATTAATTGCAGCACCTCATTAACAGGCCTCCCTCCTTCCACCTTTGACCCCTTCCACCTGCTCTCACCCTGCAGCCAGAGTGGTCTTTTAAAAGGGTAAGTAATTTCCTGTCATTCTTCTGGTCAGCAATGGCTCCCCATTTCACTCAGAGAAAAGCATACAGAATCTGGGTCTGCATACTTCTCTCACCAACTCTTTCTACTCTCCCACTCACTCATTCTGTTCTGGCCACTTGCCTCTTTGCTGTTTCCCAAACTTGCTAGCACTGCTTCAGCTTTCAGCCTTTGCACTAGCTGTTTCCTCGGCTGGGAATGCTCTTCCCCCAGGTTCCACTTGACCAACTTCCTTCACATGGTCAGTGAGTAACCCTGACCACTGTAGCACATAGGCCTGTCTCTCCTCACCCAGCACTGATAAAACTTCATGTGCTGTGTTATTTCCTCTTCCCATAGTACTTAGCAACTTTTAGCACATTCCATTAGTACTTATTTATTATGTTTACTAGAGGCCCGGTGCACAAAATTCGTGCACTGGGAGGAGGGGAGGTTTTCCTTCAGCCCAGCCTGCACCCTTTCCAATATGGGACCCCTCAGGGGATGTCCGACTGCTGGTTTTAGGCCCACAGGGATAGGGCCTAAACCAGCAGTCAGAGATCCCTCTCACAATCCGGGACCACTGGCTCCCAACCACTCACCTGCCTGCCTGCCTGATCACCCCCTAACCACTCCCCTGCCAGCCTGATTGACGCCTGACTGCTCCCCTGCCAGCCCAATTGCCCCCAACTGCCCTCCCCTGCAGGCTGGGTCACCCCTAACTGCCCTCCCCTGCCAGCCTGGTCGCCCCCAACTGCCTTCCCACACCAGCCATCTTGTGGTGGCCATCTTTGACCACAGGGGGGTGGCCATCTTGTGTGAGGGTGTGATGGCAATTTGCACATTACCTCTTTATTATATAGGATTGTTTCCTGTCTCTCCCAGTAGAATGTAACTTTCACTGGGGCAGAGATCTTTGTCTATACTGTCCACTGATATACACCAAGTACTCAGAATGTGCCTGATACATAGCAGTTGCTCAATAAGTATTTCTTAAAAAAACAATTGAATTATATAAAATATAAACCTACACTGATGAGATTCCTTTTCAGTGGTATGAAGTTTTATGAATTTAGTTTATAGAAGGGGACTCAGTCATTCAAGGAATCCACTATAATGTTTAATTTAGGAAGTAAGTCTACTGATAGGTTCTGAGTCCATACCTTTCCTCTAAGTAGAGCAGATATATTCCAAAGATAATTGTGGTGACATTTTATAAAACAGAAAGCATCTTAACATCCCCTTGAACTACAAAAGGATAGTGGTGCAGACAGAGAATTGAGGCATTCAAGTATCCTCAATATGTCAGTTACAGGTAAAAGCTATGCCACCCTTATCAAGCCCAAAAATCTCTTCATTGTACTTTAGCCCCTTCCTGGGCATTTTCAAATTAAATCTAAAACTTCTCTTTTGTCCTTTGAAATTCACTCTGTTCTAGCCATTACCTTAGCTGATTTTGTTAAACATGTTTAACTCTTTAAAATATAAAAAGATATTTTTATTGTTTAAAGAGAACCACAGAGGAATAATGGTTTCAAACTTCATAAATTTGAAATTCAAAAATAGAACAGATACAGACAGAAATGATATTTTTTCATCTACTCTACTAGTCAAGCAAATCATTACAACATCCTATTTGATAGCCTGCCCAGAAAATGTGGTAGCCCTATTGAATTATAAGCAATGTGAGACTCATAAAGGGAAATCAAATATTTTATGCTTTCCCCCAATAACAGTTAAGGCCCACTACCTTTGTGGCACAGTAAATTAATTTATGCACACAGAATTGGCTAAATAGGCAATATGATTTGCAGATTTGAAATATGTTGTTAAAAGTTATGCTTTTGAGCAAGCCACAGCCTTCCTTGAAAAAATTGAAGCAAATATTTTCCAAGATGGTTACTATTAGCATGTATTTTTCTAACAAAACTAACACTAAGCAATCGCTGTTAGCACATATTTATAGGGAGTAATTTCATCATTGCATCCTTCCTCTCATAGTTTATTATTTAATAGTCTTAAGAATTTAGAAAAATCCTAAGTGAAATAAGTTAGTCACACAAAGCTAAGAACCATATGATTTCACTCAGATGTGGGATATAAAACTGAAACTCATGGACACAGATAGCACTGTGGTAGTTACTAGAGGGGAGGGTGTAGGTAGGTGGTGGGGGTGGAGGGAGACTAATATATGGTGACGGGTGATGATTTGACTTTGGGTGGTGGGCACATAGTGCAATATACAGACGTTGTATCATAGAAATGTACACTTGAAACCTATCTAACAGTATTAACCACTGTCATCCCAATAAATTTAATTTAAAAATTGTAAATAAATAAAAACAATAAAAAGATTCAATGCTCATTTCCAAAAAAATAATTGAGAAAAACATATATTTTATATTTCAGAGGCATAAATATATGCATACATTATGGTGTAGAAATTATAGTAGCTAGAACATGTACAGGGAGGGAGAAAAATTGAGGCAGAGTTTAAAACTATGTGAGTTTTCCTAAAAAATAAAACTCTGAATGAAAATATAGAAAGGTTGAAAATTTTTAAATTAATAATAATCTCACTTATAAACAAAGTTTTATATTAATTATTACTCAATTTTACTCAATGTAATAGCTTTAAAATTTTTTACTCAATTTTAGCACAATGTAATAGCTTTAAAAATTATGGTTTGGTATTTTAATTCAATGGAAATTATTTTTTATTTTTATTTTGTGTTATTAAGCTCTATATTAGATCCCAAACAAGCTCCAATGCACTTAGGTAAATGGCCCAATTTTGAGATGTGCTGATCATTTATGGAAAGTTAACTGCCAAAAATGGGCCTTAACACAATCAATAATGCAAAGAGAAACATCAGTGGGAAAATAAGCTGTGGATTAGGCTGGTGAATGGTAAAATACCTTTAGAAGTATATGAAAATGTCTTTAAAGTGAAGGAAATGAAAATAAAAAGAAATATGTATCAACTGTTTTATGGATTACATGTTTATATAATAAATATAAAAACAGAA
Source organism: Myotis lucifugus (assembly GCF_000147115.1). NCBI lineage: Eukaryota > Metazoa > Chordata > Mammalia > Chiroptera > Vespertilionidae > Myotis > Myotis lucifugus. The sequence goes on along the minus strand of NW_005871070.1, from coordinate 2,612,851 downwards.
AAAAAAGATTGTGTAGTATATTGTTTATCTGAAGTAAAAAAAAAAATTATTCAAGCTCACCAGCATTTCAAATGAGAAGCTTATGAAAATGCAGAAGCAGTTGAAGGGGGGTTAGGACTCAGTGGCATGAGGGGGGCCAGGCTGCCAAGCACCAGGACTCTCTGCTTCTGCTCTGCAGACTTGCCCAGTTCCGGAGACTGTTTTCTCTCTGCTTTGCTATCAACCAGAAAGGTAAAACATTTTGCTCTGCTTTAAGATTTTTTTTAATTGAAATATATTTGACATAGAACGTTGTGTAAATGTAAGCTGCACAGCATGCTAATTTGATACATTTATGTACTGTAATATACAGGGTGGGGCAAAAGCAAGTTTACAGTTGTGAGTATGCAAAACAGAGCTTATTCTTGCATTATTATTTATTAACTAGGGGCCCAGTGCACGAGTTTGTGCACCTTGAAAGGAACTGTGGGCCACAAGGCTGCAGTAGGCACAGGGGTGGGCCTTGGCCCATCCTCCATGCCCCCAGCCCCCAGTCTGCTGGCAGCCCCCCTACCACTGCTGCCACTCCCACACGCTGACAGTGCCAGCCCCACCTGCACCCACTGAAGGTGCGGAGGGATTGGGGCCGGCGCCGTCAGCGGGTGTGAGTGGCAGCAGCAGCTCTGGTGCTGGCAGCAGGTGCAAGCAGGGCCAGCGCCTGCAGCAGGTGCAAGCATCAGGCAGGACCGCGGCATGCAGGAGCAAAGAATTTTCAGTAACTACCAGAGGCTCACCCTGATGATAGCAACTGGTTCCCTACCTAGGTCTGACACCCCCACTCACCTGCTCCACCATCCCACTGCAGCCAATGTCCGCCATGTTCCGTACATGCCCCCTGGTGGTCAGCGCACGTCATAGCAACTGGTTGTTTGTTCAGTTGTTCCGCTGTTTGGCCTATTTGCATATTAGCCTTTTATAGTATAGGATTACTGTATTATTTTCCATCTGAACAACTGTAAACCTACTTTTGCCCCAACCTGTAGTTGCAGTTGTGGCAATAATTCGCACCTCTATCACATCACATACTTATCTTTTATTTTTAGTGGTTGAAATAATTAAGTTCTAGTCTCTTCTCAAGTCTGATAGCTTCTACAGTATTAACCTTCCTTTCTTCTTTTATTGAATTGCTTAGGAAAAAGGAGCCCTCTATTTGTTACAAGAATCAGAGACAGAACTCTGTCCCTCCACCCCTCCAGTCCTATACTGAAGCTGGATCTTACAGGCTAGATGTTATGCCTCTCTTCCAAAATTGGCATTTGTGGCATCATCTTAATAGCTTGAAATTGATCATGGTGGGAGCATTTACACTATGGAAAATGGCAAAGGCTATGTATTAGAGTTTTTAGGTGTTTGTTTTCCAGAGAGCCATTTGTTAAACATTCACCAGCACAACACTGCCCAAATCTAACCACAAATTCTGTGGCCTAACCTAGTGTTAGGTTCAAAAGCTTTTGAAAGCATCGTAGTATGAGAAGAGTTTGATTTCCAGCTTCCTCCCCCTGCTCTCTTCCAAGGGTAGGAGCCCCTTAAAAGAGAGGAGCACACTGACAGCTGTCAGAGGGGATGGGGGCGGTGATTAGATGAAAGAAGGTGAAGAGTTTAGCCCAAGAACAAATATGCATAACCCATAGACATGGACAACAGTATGGTAATGGCCAGAGGGAAGGAGGCCTCTGGCTGGGCGAAGGTGGGCAAAGGGAGGGAAAATGGGGACATCTGTAATAAAATATAAAGCTTTTTAAAAAAAGGAAGAACATTCTAGCCATTTTCCAATGAGTACAAAATGCTATTATAATTTCAACAGCATTGTGAAACAATAAAATGCTATTTAAATATAAACAAACAAAAAAAGAGGATAGAAAATATGGTTACAAAGCTGGCTTCACCCTTAGTCATTGGACAGAAGTTCAGAAACAGGAAGAAGGCCTTAGGCAAATACACAGCATCTTGCTTGCTGAAGAATTCAGATATTTAGGTCACAAGTATCTAATTTAGTTCTTTCTTTTCTATAAGTAATCAAAACCAATTACATTCAAATAAAAAGCAGGATAAAAATTATAATGTCGTTTTCCCTCTTCTAATTATATTATTTCTTACAATCATATTATTCTTTGTTTTGATCTTTGAGTTTATGTTTTCACAAAAATTTAACTAAGATCCTGTAATGACCAGGATATGTACACCTTAACAACTTAAGATATTTAATTACCAACACACATCATATAGAAATGTTGAAAGTGTGAAACACTGAATAAAACAATGATACAAACAAATATAAGCCTCCAATGATGGGTTATTTAAGACCCAAAACAAAACTATTTTAAAAGATTTTGAAACCACAGTATTTAGTCCTCAAAAATAAATGAACACATTCATATTCATAGAGGCAAGGTTAGATAGTAATTGATGAAATACATACTTTAAAAGACTCAATCATCTTTTCTAGGGAAGGCAACCCTAACACTTGAAGTGTGTTCTCACTTGAACAATCTTTTCATGGTTGAAGATTAAAACTCTGGAATTCTACAGGGTGCCTACAAAGTCTAAAAACATAGACAAACATGACTTCATGAGGTTATTATCAATCCGTAAAAAGGTAAATTGACATAATCTATTTTCCAGATTTTATAAATACTCTGTGGATGACTTCATAGGAGAGAAGTGACTTCTACATTCACTCAAGGACTAGAGTTAGCTACCAGATAATTTTTGAATAAATACAAAGTGAAGAGCAATATTTCTGCTATAACTCCAAGTTCTTCATATCTGTGATGCTACAAGGATCAATTTCTTCATTTTTCTCTTATACACTAAAGTGATATAGGAGACATGAAACAATGGCAGCATCTGAAAGGGTATCTATAGTCCTGGGAACAATACTGGTGCTCCATCAATATCCATTTTCTCTTTCTCCCATGGCCCATGATAGCTCAGAAAGATGGCCTCCCCCAGCATCTGTCCTGTGTGGCCATGTGACTAAGTTCTCACCCATGGAGTGTGAGTATGCCTCTTTCATACCTACTTTCTCCTCGTCCTGCTAACTGGGACTTCAGTGTGGTAGTGCCTCAAGTTACATCTAACGGATGACAGGTTGGTGCTCTAGGGGATGGCGGAACAACCACAGGAAGGGACTTGTGTCCCAGAGTGACTATGAGGAGCAAAGATTCCATGCTGACCTGAGCTATTAATAGCGAGACTGTTACATGAAAGATAAATAAACTTTTTATTTTTTAAGCCACTGTATGTTAGGTCTCTTTGAAGCAGTGAAGCTTTACCCTGACACATACAAACGCCATATCAAATTGCACCATCATAGTTGCTAACTAGCTTATGAATTCACAAATGGCAACTTTTCTGAACTCAACTCAACTTACCACCAAGCAGGAAAGAGAATTCCCCTCTCTTCCAAAAAGAAGAAGGGTGACATTATGAAGTACGTGGAGACCAAGCCTGTGAGATTACACCAGGTTCAGTTAAAGTTTCTCTGGCCTTGGAATGGGTTTTGGAGCACTCGTAATTGAGAACTGAATTTAGAAACAAGAGATTTAAAGTGGATGTGGAAGATATGGCTCAAGTTGAACCATAATACCTTTATTAAAATGAGCAGAGTCTAAAATTCCATTGTCTAAAAAACAAAACAGTGCTGCCGTGTTCAATGTGTATGTTTTAAATAACATTTTCCAGGGTGAGTACATAGTCCACGTTTTCTGTTTTGCCTTACCAGTGAACAGCTGGAGGAATTTGTGCGAGAGAAACAATGCTTTCTTATTCATGCAGGTAGTCAATTCCAGCAAAAATAATTTTCCAGGGCTCTTTTGGTTGTTTGAGACAAAATTCAACACAACTCAGCTTAAACACAAAAGGGGAATTTGTTGGCTCATAATTGAAATGACGGAAATGGCAGGGATGCTTGGCTCCCAGACTTTCTCTCCCCTTCCCTCACCTGCTTGTCTCTGCTTGTCTTTATTCACTCCTGCTAGAGAGTTTTCCTAACACAGAGGTACACGCCCCAGAGAGCCCCTGTTCCCATCCTGTCATATTTAAGATGCAAGAGGCAAGCGGGACTCTTCTCTGCTGGTGCAACAAAGAAATTGCAGGAAGGTCTTTGATTGGCATCACTTTGATCACATGTGATTCCCTGGGCCAGTCATTATGGGTAGGAGGTTGTGGACATCTGATGGGTGGGGCTTTGGTCACATGGAAAAAAATTTTTAGTCCATTCCATGCTTCTATGTCTCTGGATCTATTTTGTTCATCAGTTTATTTTGTTCTTTAGATTCCACACACGAGTGAAATCATGTGATACTTGTCTTTCTCTGACTGACTTACTTCACTTAGCATAATACTCTTCAGGTCCCTCCATGTTGTCTCAAAGGGTAAGAGGTCCTTCTTTTTTACAGCTGCATAGTATTCCATGGTGTAAATGTACCACAGCTCTTTTATCCACTCATCTACTGATGGGCACTTGGGCTGTTTCCATATCTTAGCTATTGTAAATTGTGCTGCTATGAACATAGGGGTGCATACATTCTTTCTGACTGGTGTTTCAGTTTTTTTGAATATATTCCCAGAAGCGGGACCACTGGGTCCAGAGACATAGAAGCTTAGAACAGACTATTGATTCTCAGAGGGAAGGTGGGGGTGGATGGGTACTTGGGAAGATATCATTCAAAGAATTTGTATGCATATATATGCATAGCCCATGGACACAGACCTAGGGCTTGGGGTAAGGGTCAGGCTAGAAGGGGTTAATGGGGGGGGGGGGGACACATGTAGTACTTTCAACAATAAATATTTTTTTAAGAAAAGAGTTTCAGAGTGTTAAATCTCTTTGTAACATCTCTTTCTTTGTAATTTGGAAAACAAGACTGCACTTAGAATATTTAAATAATACTCTTGCTACTTCCTTTTCTAAATACTTGTTTTAATCCAAATTAACTGACTCCTTTTCCACACTGCTAGCCATCCAATGACAATGGACTAATTAATTGGACTTCATTTAAAAAAAAACACAAAACACTTTCCTATAAGAAACTCTAGTTTATAGTTTGGCTATTCTATATCCCTGTGAGATTAGCAAACTTGGAAAGGAAATGAAATGGCTCAAGTTTTAAATATGCATATACAGCATAAGATATTATGTCAACTTGTAGATAAGGCCCTAGCTCACCTAAACTTGTCATTTATAAAGTATTTATTGTATCAGGAAAGGTGTGCAGAAATAGGGAAGGCATAATTCCTGCTTGAAAGGTTTACATACTAACTCTGGAAGCCATTGCAATCGGGCATCATAATTACCCAACTGTAAACTGCTTCCTGGAGGGGCAGACAGAGGCACCCTTGGCTGCATGCTACAATCCACAGTTCAGTTTGACTTAGCATCTTGCACAAGAGCGTATCCCAAACCACTTTACAGAAGTGAAATTTCCATTTGCAAGCCAATATATGCTATACATTACAGAACAGCTGTGTGCAAACATTGCCTCATGGAAAGAAAAAGAAAAAGAAAAACCTAAGGCATTAGGTCATGAGATGGGAATCCAAAGGAGAACTTAGGAGGCTTGGAGCACTAGGGCGGGAAGGAGGGAGAAAAGGAAAGATTGATAAGAAAGGACACACGCTAATGAGTGAGATTTAAAAATAGATCTGTGAGAAGTTAAAGGCACATCACACACCTTCTCCCTGAAAAAAGTTGAGACAATCTTTTACATGAGCCAAAGAAGCAGTAGCAGAAGTTAAATAAACAGAAAAAGTATGAAATGGGAGCTAATAAACTTTCAAAGTGATGGTGTAATTGCACAGGATTAGTAATCTCAACTACTATGTGGTAAGGCAATAAAATGATGTTATTTTGAGTTAACCTGAATTATGGTGAACTATTGTCTAGGAAGGTTAGGGTAACAGAAGTACTGTAAAAGCTAATTTCGTAAGCATAAACACTATACATGAATTGTGCACTTAAAAATGAATATAATTTTATAAAATATATTTAATAGTAAGAAAACCAATTAGACAACATACATTTAGAATCTCTCCTGTTTTTAAAAATACCACAAAAAATAAATTTTTATTTTATTTTTGAGCCCTAGAAGTACCAGTTAATGGGGAACTGTATTTAACAAATGACAACAGAGAGTTTGTTGTATTTAAACTGAATCCATAATATATAGTAAAGTCCTGCTTTAAATTTAAATATTTTTTTAGTGGAAATTACTCCCAAAAATTTAGAAAAAAAAAATTGACTCTTTACTTAGGTTTCCTATCATTTAAATAATAGTAAAATATTTTTTAAAAATTCAAATTTGCTATTAAATTAAGTTTCTATTTCAAGTATCATCTACATAGCAAATTAATCTTCTATGGATAATTTGCATAACAAACATTATTCATATTCCATGAACTCCAAGATTATTCATTTAACAAAGGGTTTACATAACTCCTTAAGAGTTATGCACTTCTTAATTGGTAGTTACAAAATAGTCATGGGGATATAGAGTACACCATAGGGAATATAGTTAATAATATTATAATAACTATGTATGGTGCCAGGTGGGTACTGGAAATATTGGTGGGAAGACTTTGTAAAGTATATGATTATCTAATCACTCTATTGTACACCTGAAACTAATACAAAATAATATTGAATGTAAACTGTAAGTGAAAAATACAATTTTAAAAAATGGGAAAAAAATTATGTACTTCTTTTAAGGTGATATACTCTTGAGTACTGAAGTTTTCCACATAAGATATTATTAAATCTACATCTTGTGCAAGTTTCATGTTTAGCATCTGCTCATTTTAATTTGGCAGGTATCTCATTTTACATGACACAAAAGTATGCATGGAAAGTAAAGAAATTAACTCCATGATGTATGATTTCCCTCAATTTTTTGAAATACAGGATCCTCAGTTGGGCTGCAGATGAATTTGTTATGATGGCCTTTAAGGGACATTGATGATTACCCAGAGTATCACTGATTTTGGCAGCTTAACTAGAGTTTAGCAATGACTGATTTTATATATATGAAAATTCCCCCTGGACTGGGTAAAATTAGTTTTTTTTTTTCTTTACCATTTAAAAAGCAGAGTATGCTCTTTTTAATCCACACTATCTGAAAAATAAATCATTGTGTCTTAGAAGGAAAAATAATAGACTTTGCAGTGGTTCTCAACCTTCCTAATGCCGCGACCCTTTAATACAGTTCCTCATGTTGTGGTGACCCCCAACCATAAAATTATTTTCGTTGCTACTTCATAACTGTAATTTTGCTACTGTTATGAATTGTAATGTAAATATCTGTTATGCTATATGTGTTTTCCAATGGTCTTAGGCGACCCCTGTGAAAGGGTCCTTCGACCCCCAAAGGGGTCGCGACCCACAGGTTGAGAACCGCTGCTTTACAGGAATTGTTGTGCTATTATGTATTCTAAGATTGTCAACAGAATAAAGGGTCCTCCCCTCCACCTCCTTCTCTCCTATAGGCTGGTTCTTAAGTGAAACCCAGTGCTGGATCCAGAGTCAGGATGATAATGTTGGTTTAGCTGCTTCCTTGTCTGTGTGACGGAGGTAAAAACTGTACTGATTTCAGAACGCAGCACAGTGCCTGACATGCAAGCTTGGGATAAATACTGGCTACCCTTAAAGTTGCTATTATTATTTGTAACTGAAACCTCTCAGACAATCCTGAGATTTCCAGAGACTTTGGTGATGAGGGTTCCAGCTGTACTGGTAGGTCATCTCCCCAGTCCCAGGTTCATCTCAGAGTCCAGTCACCCCCACTGCAGTAGCACAGATGGGATTGCAGGTGACTGCAGCCCAGGCAGGCTCTACTCTGGTGGCCGCTGTCTCAGCTCCTCTCATCTCTTTTTACACACAGTGATCTGAAAACCTCGGTTTAAGTTCTGTATCAAGTTTCCAAGGGTGTTTAACTTGTGGTTGGACTTTGGAAAGAGGAAGGTGTCCATGAGCTCCTAGTAATTATATGCTAATTTATTTTTATTTTTTTAGTGTTCATTTTTATGCAAGAGGAGTCTGTGACTTTCAACAATTTCTCCAAAAAAGTCTGTGGCTTGAAAATGATCAAGAACCACTCGTTGTGTTCTCCTCTGAAAATGTGAATAAAAGAAAACAGTCCTGTTGGCCTGACAGGGTTGTCCTGAGGACCCAGTTAAAGACTGTGAAAGCACACTGTAAGTCATGCTACAGGAGCATTTGCTGTAACTCACCCTGCTACCATTTTTTATCAGTTTGTCTGAGCATTTCTGATTACACAGTGTCATCCACAAGGAACTCAGCATCGTCTATCTACTTTTTGAAAGCCATGTCATAGCTTTCCCAAGCAGTAAACATTGAATAGAAGATCGAAGCACTTACTTTCAGAAAATAGTCTACAGATGATTTTTGTTCAGTTCACATAGTGTTCTTTTAAAAATGAATTGTTGTCAACATTTAGAAATCAGGAGTTTTCACATTTTAAAAAATCAGATTTCCTAGGTGAGTGGAAAGACTGAACTACCTGGCATCCCTGAGTGACCTTCCTGCAAAGCAACACCCGGCTGAATTGCGTGTAGGGACTATGCTCCTCCCCTTCTGTTGCATCTTGCTCTCCTGCTTCCCTCCTTTGACTGGTTGGCCACAGAGTGCCCCTACCTCTAGATCAGTGATGGCGAACCTATGACATGCGTGTCAGAGGTGACAAGCGAACTCATTTTTTGGTTGATTTTTCTTTATTAAATGGCATTTAAATATATAAAAAATATCAAAAATATAAATCTTTGTTTTACTATGGTTGCAAATATCAAAAAATTTCTATATGTGACACTGCACCAGAGTTAAGTTAGGGTTTTTCAAAATGCTGACACGCCGAGCTCAAAAGGTTCACCATCACTGCCATTCTAAATCTCAGCAGAGTATAATTGCTTTGAAAAGATATAAAATAAAGTATCACCTTCCTCTTTTTGTTCTTAGAAAGTTCTTTCAAACATCAAATATAGAATTGCTAAAATAAACACAAAGGTAATTGAGAACAAAGTGTATATTGTCCACATTCATTGCTTATCCTACCAGTGAATTCTTGTCCTTTGAAAAAGAACATCCTGTAACAGGGATATTGAAGGGCAAGACCAAAGCATGATTATAAGATCCAAGAAAGAGGCAAGTGATATGACTAGGAAAAAAGTCACAGGTTTTGCCAATGAGAAGTCCTGACTCTGACTCATAATTTGACCATGCACAGGTCAACAGGTATGGAGAAATAAATGCATTGATAACATTTCATTTGGGAAAACTTGAAATGAATCAGTAACTCAAAGGGGCTTCCTAGTTTTGTCCTGAATAAAAATATCACTATTAAGGATAAGAAAATTGTGTAATATAAGGATGATGTTTGTTTTTCTTAAATTTTATAGGTTACAAGAGATTTCACAAAGATGACATTTTTCTAGAACTTACAAGAAGGAAGAGCCACTATGAAAATTGAAAATGCATGGTGAAAAAATAAGCATCAGGAAGTTCTTGGTCTTCTCTTTTTTAAATCAAATTTTTCTCATGTTATTAAAGGCCCCTAAATAATGAGTAGGCTGTGATAGATTACAATAAAGAATTAAAAATGACACAGGGAAACCCATTATATATGATTAGAATGGATTTACTTCAAAACAGTTCTTAAATGCAGTCCAAGATTATTTGCTCTAAGAAACACTTGATTATTTTTTAATTGATGATGTTGGAATTGGGATTTTGATTCAAAAGAAGATTATATCAATTACCTCGACCTTGATAGATTCCAAGATTTATAAAATCGTTACCAAACTAAAATTTATTCTGGATCATGTACTATAGTAAATGCTTTGGCAAAAGTGATGTGGTATAACAGAGGCTGTCCATTCAAACAGTATAATCTGTAGGAAGTTTTTCTAAACCTAATTGCAGGGGCCACTTGGACTAGAGTAAGGCTGTACTGTAAATCTGTCATTCTCAGAGGGCCAAATTTCTCAGTGCATATTGAACCAATATTACTGCCATGAAACTGTGTAAGCTAGATTCTGTGCCAATGTAGTAAAATGCTCCTCAATAAAGTTGTTTTCACAAGAAGTTTGCCTACTCATGCGTCCCAGGGCTGCTGTAATCTTCATTGTTGAGGTTGATCTAGCAGCAGGGACATTATTCTATTTCTTGACATGTTTAAGTTCTCTAATGAATAAAGCTAACAGCTCATGGCTGCTTCGACTGTCACTTGATTACCCCAGAGGGACTTTCTTTTCTTTTCCTTCTTTCTTTTTTGTCTTTAAAATTGGTCTCCTAGTTTGTTTTTAACTACCTTGTGCACAGAGGTCTGAAGGGGAAAGCAGATCAAAGATCAGCTCAAAACATAAAAAGCAGCTGTAGTTAATTACAGGCAAATGAAGGACATCTGACCAGATTCTTTATGAGTCGCCTTGTCACACATTCAACAGCCTATAATCTCTGTGACCTTGTCCCTTGGTCCTGAACTGTCGCCAAACCTGAGAAATAGATACATCTCAAATTATATACTAATAGGAAAAAGGGAGGAATGTGCCGGCTGTGGTTTAAGAAAGAGGAAGTAACGTGGAAAAAGGACACAATGAACATGTGTCCTTGGGATAAGAAGAAGTCACCCGGAGTATCCACTCTAAAGTGTGAGTCTCTTCCCACACTGAAAATAAACTGGTTTGGTCTAAGGAGGTAGAGACAGATAATCAGATTATAAAAGGTAACATGTGAGAGGTGAAATGTCATAAGTATCCTGCTCTGATTTGAAAGAAAATGAACTAAGAATACTCTTAACAATATCTAGTATTTAAATTTTTTTAAAAATTTACAATTTTTTCTTTAAAATCTAAATCATTCAAGTAAAACAACTAATAACTTTTTCTCGTTTTAAAAGTAATACATGTTCATTGTAAATACTTAAAAAATCCCAGAGACCTATAAGAAAGAAAATAAAATTCTCCCAAAACCCATCCTCTGAGAGAATCCTGTTATGATTTATATTTAAATCAAGAGAAAAATGTTGGGTATGTACTACCAAAATAACCCAGTGAAGTTGCGTGGTGCCTATGTGGGTAGATAGCCAAGATGGTCTGAAAGCATGCATGATGAAGTGTAAGGTCTGGGTTCTAACAAGTCATTAACCTCTATCGACACCTGGAAAATGGCTCTTAGGGTCTGCACTGCCCCCTTAAAAATGCATCTCCAGCATGGATAAAAGAGATGCCACGGAATCCTCTATAATTCCCGAAGTGACTGGACAGCTCCTGTGTCAGCCTGCTAGCTTGCTTGTTATAGACTCAGAATGGCGCACTGTATGCCCAACTCCCACTTTCACCTGACTGGAGGTTGGGGACCAGTGAGAAAAACCCCTACTTCACAGGAGTGTGTAAGGAAACCCAGGCTCATAACTCTAGGAATGCTTTGAAAAAAATCACAAAATTGTAATTATTTATTAACAATTATTAGTAGTAATTGAGGCTCTGTGGAAGACACTGAAAATGAATAAGGACCTACCCCCAAGGAGTTTTTATCATGTACTTGGAGGTACAAAATATAAGCAAATAAAATATTAATTAAAGTGTGAAACTAAGTTCAAGTTTACAAATGCAAGCAGTGTGCCAGGTAATCCTTAACTGTAAAAATCTGAGAAGGTACAGGAAAGTAGATATAGGTTTTTGGTTTGTGTTATTTTTTCTAAGCAAACATATCAGAACTAACCAACACAAGTGAGAGTTATTCTTTTCTAAGTTGTCACCTTCACCATTTATAAGCACGTTAGTAAAGTATTGCCACGATTTAAAACACTTTTGGACTTTATGGAATTCCCTTCAGCCTGTGGCATGCAATTTTTAAATGCCTAAAGTAGTCATTTTGAAGTTAGATTCAGTTTCTAGATAGAACAAAATATCAGATGAAACCAAGGATGGTGAATACAGATGCTGCTCAGACTGGATCATACCACCTTAGAAATAAAAAGAAATGGAGCCACAGAATGATGACTTGGTCACTGTATCAGAGAAAAGAGTATTCCCAAGAGTGGGTGTCCAAAAAGTATTGGATTAAGGCAGTGCCTTGAAAGAAGCTACTCGTTAAAAGGACAATATTCAATTGAGTGAATAAGCTCTTATTTCTTCTTCATTTAAAAAAAATACTGGTTCCTTTATATTCACAGTCTGTAATTACACAGAACTTCAGAGGGGGAAAGCTTCACGGGCTAATTTGGATTTGATGGTTGGGAGAGCAGATAAAGAATGAATTTTAAGGAGGTGGAATCATGTGAAAATGATGGTGTGGCACAAAGGATTTTTAAGGCAGTGAAACTATTCCTTGTGATACCTGTATCTATAATGATAGATGCATGTTATTATACCTTTCTAAAAACCCATAGCATGAACATCAAGAGTGACCCTAATATAAACTACTAGAAGCCTGATGCAAGAAATTCGTACAAGGGGCTCGGCCCTCACACCCCCAGCTGCCTCAGCCCTCGCATCGCAGGCCCAGCTTCATCCGCAAGGTAGTCTGGATGATCGTTCCGCTATTCAGCCATTCGGTCAATTTGCATATTATGCTTTTATGATGATGATGATGTATCAATGTAGGCTCTTCCATTATAAAAAGTGTACCATTCTGGTGGGGATGCTGATAGTGGGAGGTATTGTCTGTATGTGTAGGAGCAGACAGTAGATGACAATGCTCTTCATTTCTCATTTATAATCTATATACATAAAACCCTAATATGCAAATAGACTGAATGGTGGAACAACCGGAACAACCGAACAACTGGTTGCTATGACGTGCGCTGACCACTAGGGGTTGCACACAGAACATGGCGGGCGTTGGCCATGGTGAGATGGTGGAGCAAGTGAGTGGGGGTGCCAGACCAAGGCGGGGTGCCAGTTGCTGTCATTGGGGCAAGCCTCTGGTGATTACTGAAAATTCTTTGCTCCCGCACACCATGGTCTCACCCGGTGCTCACACCTGCTGCTGGCCCCTGGCGCCAGCCCTGTTCACTTGGTGCTGTCAGTGTGTGCAAGCAGTGGCTGCCAGCCCCAATCACCCCTAAGGGCTTCTCCACCTCCCCCTGCTCCTGAGGGGCGATCAGGGCAGCAGCCGTCACTCTGGCGCTGACCCCAATCGCTCCACACCATCAGCGGGTGTGATGAGAGCCAGCACAGCCAGTGCATGGGAGCTGTGGCAGCAGGAGCGGGCCTGCCAGCAGACAGGGGACCAGGGACTGCAGTGGGAGGGGCTGGGCTGGAGCACAGAGGAGGGACCGAGACCCACAGTTCCTTTCAGGGTGCACGAATTTGTGCATTGAGCCCCTAGTCCAGTGATGGCGAACCTTTTGAGCTCAGTGTGTCAGCATTTTGAAAAACCCTAACTTAACTCTGGTGCCGTGTCACATATAGAAATTTTTTAATATTTGCAACCATAGTTAAACAAAGATTTATATTTTTGATATTTATTTTATATATTTAAATGCCATTTAACAAAGAACAATCAACCAAAAAAATGAGTTCGCGTGTCACCTCTGACACATGTGTCATAGGTTCGCCATCACTGCCCTAGTCTAAAATATAAAGTTTATTTTAAAAAATAGAAGATGATGGAAAAGCACAAGGTATTGATGGGGAATGGGAGGAAAGAAGAATTAGAAAGCATTCCAGGCAAAGGAAAAAAGACTATAAATGAGAGAAGTAGGCAAAGTTCCAGGAAATGAAAGGATTTCAGTATGCATCATGCTGTCAAATAGAACTTTCTTCAGGAGTGTAAATATTTTATAGCCTGTGCTGTGCAACATGGTAGCCACTAGCCTCATGTGGCTATAGCCTCATGTGGCTATTGAGCACATGAAATGTAGCTAGGATGACTGAAGAAATAATTGTTTTATTTTCACTTACTTCTTTTTAAAAATGTTTTATTTATTAATTTGAGAGAGAGAGAAAGAGAGAGAGAGAGAGAGAGAGACGGAGAGATTTGTTGTTCCTCTAGTTTATGCATTAAGTGGTTATTTCTTGTATGTGCTCTGACCTAGGATTGAACCCACAACCTTGGTGTATTGGGATAATGGGATGATGCTCCAACCCAAGCATACCAAACTCGAGGCATGTGGCCCGCCGGCCATGAGTTTGACATGCTTGCACCAATTGAGCTATCCAGCCAGGTGTTTTCACTTACTTCTAATTAACTTAAATCTAAATAGCCATTTGTGGGCAGCAGATACCTTACCGGAAAGTGTGGGATAGAGCATAGAGTGACGGGAGTCCTGTGAAATAGGGACGGAGAGCTATAAAGGAGAGAGCTAGATACTAGATACTGCTTTGTTACGGAACATTCCATTTATCCCAAGGAACATGAGTCAATGAAAACATTTAAGGGGGGGAAGGAATAAACATGATCAATGTATTTGCTTTTTGGCCTCAGGCTTTAGTGAAAGAATGGGTTGGGGTTGGGATGATGATTTCCTTAGAGGCAGGGGTGCCAGGGAAAAGATTATTGGGTAATTCAGGTACGAGATGTCATGATCTGAAAGGGTAGGAATAGAAATACTTGAGGGACATTTGAGAGGTGGAGAAAAGGATGGATTGGTTATTAGGTATAAGGGAGGTAGAGGGATGGATATATGAGTCTTGAGAATGATAGATGGTGGTGCCATGCACTGAAGACAAGATTTGAGGAGATGATGAGCCTCCTCCTCCTCTTACAAACACATTCACATTTGGGAGCCATGCACATGTGTTTGGCAACTGACACCATGGGAGGGGATGGGCCATCCAGGTCTGCAAGTGAGAAGAGGAAGTAGACACAACTCCAAAAAACACCAATACCCTGACATGTGCGTTGCTTTTAAGTCAGTTTCACATCCATTCCTGCCTAGCATAGTAAGACATCATGATCTGCACTGTGAATCTTTTAAGTACAACACTCCCCCCCCCCCATCACACACACACACACACACACACACACACACACAAGCTCACAGTCTCAATACGCCATAGATCTCTCTCAACAGGCACGTATTTGAGATTCTCTCCCTACCCCACTCCCATGTCCAGGACACATTGACATGTGAAACATATTATTCTAAATTGTGTGTGTGTGTGTGTGTGTGTGTGTGTGTGTGTTTTCTTTTCATTCAGGACACAATTTCAGATAAAACAGAGTGAAGTCTAATGCAAAAAAAATACTTGTGATAGAGGCTATATTAGTTAAACATTTTCAAAAGAAGTTAATAAGAACATACTCATTTAAAAAATCCACGTGTTTCTCCTGTAAATTTATTATCAAACAAATGTCCGGTGCTGTTCATACATCTGGCAAATCACCAAATAAACTACCAACAACTAATTACCTCATGAAGTAAGGGAATATGCTGATTTTTAAAATTAAAATCATAATACACAATCTCCTAGCTCAGTACAAACAGTGATGATACCACTCCAGGGAACTACTAGTATATTACTTTGCTTTATCAACCCTTTTTTAAAACTATGCAAATCCAGGAGAGTGCCACTGCTCCTACCTGTGGTTATGCATAGCATAGGTGTATAAGTGCTACTCTCAATGATTTAGGTCTTATCGAACTGTCAAATGCTCTTATTTGGGGAAGCATAGCAAAAAATTAACTGAGATATCACTTATTGCATCTTAACTGGTTTTTAAAAACCTAGCAGACAATGCAAGTATAAGTCTAGGGACAATTATAGATCACTCTTATTTCAAGAATCCAAGAGATACTCCATAATCAGATTATGATAGACCCTGTGTTGGGTCATTCTTTTATTAAAGATCTCTTACCAAGCACTCACTAAGGATCAAAGTATAGAGGGTTTGGACATCCTGTTGAGCAGTGTGGATCTTAGGGGTGTGAAAGAAGAAGGCAGCACAGTGTGGGAGATGAGCTATGGTGTGGTAGCAACACCACATCCCTTTCAGAGAGAGAACTCTGGCAGCAGGAGCAGAGTGCAGAGACTAGGGAGCTCAGGCAGGAGGCTTTTACAGTCTCTTGAATGAGGAAATATCAGCGCCTCAAACTGGGAAGTGGTGGTGGGGATGCAGAGAAGGGGATTGATCAGAAAGATATTTAGAAGTTGATATGGGGATTGAGAAAAAATCTCGAGGTTATTACCTGAGGGGAGTGGGTAGGTGTTTTTGATCCCAGTAATATCTAAAAATATCACAAAGTATTTCTTAGCCTCTAGTTGTAGTACTCTCCTAGAAGGATCCTGGTAGCGCTAAGCACTCATTAGTGGCTTATTTTGGAATTATAGTCATTTCTTCATTGAACGGCTCTGTCAAGTAGTTAATGAATTGTGAAACTCTTAACCAAGCCAGGAAGAGCTCTTTAAATTAAGTCTTAGAATCGAAGCTCCATTTATCATATTTTGTAAATTCTCACTTGCTTCTCTAAATGGATCGTGCCTATCTTTCAGTGTGAGTTTTCTATTTCCTGAAGTGTAAGGGAAATTTTAGTCATTTTTAATACAATAAAAGGGAAAGTGAACTCAACCTGTTAATGTTCCATGAATCAAAATACCATAGATTTTAAAAGCTCTAGTTAAACTAAATCAGCAGTTGTCATGAATCTCTGTTCTATTTCGAAGATGGTATCTCTTCTATTACTCCTACTATGGTAGTCCCTCCTTATTCCTGGGAGACACACCCAAGACCCTCAGGGGTTACCTGAAACCACAAGTAGTACTGAACCCTGTTTTTCGCTATATGCACATACCTATGATAAAGTGTGATTTATAAATTATGAACAATAAGAAATCAACAATAACTAATAACAACAGAATAATTATAACAATATACTGTAATAAAGTTGTGAATGTAGTCTCTCTCTCAAAATATCTTATTGCACACTCACCTTTTCACTTAAAGGGAGACTTTACAGCTTCTCTTTGGCATGTGTGAATTGCCACATAACTACTCTTGTGCATTGGGGCCATTATTCAGTAAAATAAGCATTAGTTGAACACAAGCACTGCCATGCCTTGACACTTGATCTGATAACCACGATAGCTACTAAGTGCTAGTGGGCGGGGAGTTTATACAGCGTAGACGTGCTGGGAAAGGGATGATTCATGCCCCAGACAGGACATCACAAAACCTCATTTACGCCACTCAAATCGGCCTGCAATTTAAAACTTATGAATTGTTTATTTCTGGAATTTTCCAGTTAATATTTTCAGACCACGGATGACCATGGGTAGCTGAAACTGCAAAACGTGAAATTACAGATAAGGGTGGTACTACTATACTGCTACTATGAATAATAATCTTACTGTTACTCTTACTATCATCTCCACCACTCCTGAAACTGGCTCACAGGGAGGAGAAATAATCTGCCCCAGGTCACACAGCTTTTAAAGGGAAAAGTTGGGATCCAGTCCTTTTGTAGAGACCATGACCTGATAGTCACCAATGAGCCATACTTCTCCGTATTCCTGCCTTGGTGAAATGCCCTCTCACATGACTTCCTTTGAATGATAAGACATTAAGTGTGTGTTATGTAGGCAAAGGCTTGATAAGCCACTTGCACATTGGTGTTTGCTCACAAGCTGGTATACCAGTACTTCTTTTTGGGACCCAGGTGCCCTATGCTAAAAAGCCCAAGACACATGGAGAGGCCACATTAAAGACACCTGAGGCCTCCAGTTCCAGCCAACAGCCTGCACCCACTTCCAGCCACGTGAGGGAGTCATCTCGGCCACTGCAGCCCAGCCACCTTCTCATTGTATCTGCACAACAGGTTCCAATCAGGACCAGCAGAACTGCCCATGTGAGCCCAGGCACCCACAGGACCGTGAGAAATGATAAAAATGATGGTTGTTCTAAGCAACTAAATTTCATGGTGATTTGTTATAGGAAAACAAAGCCAAACCCAATTAGTTTGGCTCCAAAATCTATGCTCTTAATCACTTTGCTGTCTTGAATTGAAGTTACCTTCTAAATAATACACACACACACAGAGTTTGGCAAAAGTAGGTTTAGTACATTTGTAAGTATACAAAACATTTTTCTTATATTATTATTTATTAATTATTGTATTATTTTCCATATGAACAATTGTATGTATGTATATGTATATTATATGTATATGTCTATGCCTATGTATATATACATATATATATATACTTTTGCCTACCCTGTATGTATGTATGTGTGTGTGTGTGTGTGTGTGTGTGTGTATATATATGTGTATATATATATATATATATATATATATATATATACTAGAGGCCCGGTGCACAAAAATTTTTGTGCACTTGGGGGTGTCCCTCAGCCCGGCCTATGCCCTCTTGCAGTCTGGGACCCCTCAGAGGATGTTCACTTGCTGGCTTAGGCCCACTCCCTGGGGGATCAGCCCCAAGCTGGCAGTCAGACATCCCTCTGGCAGCCCGGGAGCCCTCGGGGGATGTTCACTTACCAGCAGGGAGCAGACCTAAGCTGCAGTCAGACATCTTTAGTGCTGCTGAGGAGGCGGGAGAGGCTCCCACCACCACCGCTGTGCTGGCAGCCGTCAGCCTGGCTTGTGGCTGAGCAGAGCGCACTGACCACCAGGGGACAGTCCTGCATTGAGCATCTGCCCTCTGGTGGTCAGTGTGTGTCATAGTGACCAGTCATTCCCAGTTGTTCTGCTGTTAGGGTCAATTTGCATATTACCCTTTTATTATATAGGATATATTTACTGAGGATTTATTTACTGTGTGTTTATTATAAGTACAAATTATTTTGTATCTATCCTATCTAATAAAGAAGGAATATGCTAATTGACCCTCATGCCATTGCAAAGATGGCAGCACCCCCAGCCAATAAGAAGGGGATATGCTAATTGACTGTGCCACCCTCAAAAATGGTGGCACCCACAGCCACAAGATGGCAGCACCCAGTCCCCTCAGCCCTGCCAGGGCGGCAGACATGTGGCATCTGCCTCTGGAGTCCCCCAGTCCCCTCAGCCCCCCAGCCGCCCAGGGCCAGCCCGAGGCACAGGCAAGCCTTGGATGACAGCTGCCCAGCCGACACCCAAGCCACAGGCAAGCCTTGGATGGTGGCTCCCTAGCCACCCAGGGTCACCCAAGGCTCAGGTAACCAGGGCTGACCAAGGCTTGTGCTGCCAGCAGTGGCAGCAGCAGAGGTGTGATGGGGGTGTCGCCTTCCCCTGATCACCCGGTCACCTCCTACCCCTGAGGGCCCCCGAACTGTGAGAGGGGGCAGGTTGGGCTGAAGGACATCCCCTCCAGTGCATGAATTTCATGCACCAGGCCTCTAGTATATTTATAAAATGTCTTTCTGTGTGGTATACTAATTACTTATTATTATAAACTTTTACCTTAAATAGAAAATGTATCCTACAAATCAAATACTAATAAACTACCTATCCACTGGCAAGAAAGTTCAGTTTTACCACATGAACTAATTTGTAGAAAGGATTAGATCTATTTCACTAACTCTTAAGAATTTATAACAATGTTTAGTCACTGATTCTATCATTCAACAAATAGTTCACATTTATTGGACAAATACTATGTGCCTGTGACAATGCTGAGTCATCTACATACTAGTACATTTGCTCCTAAGCAACCACAATGTTGCACAAGGAATGGAGATTACTGGGACCTGTGGCCAAGGTTACAACTGGTGCATGGCAGAGCCTGAGTCCAACTCAAGTCCACCTACTTTAGAGTCCAAGGCCTTCCCCCACACTCTGCTGCACTTGGTGCCACCATACCAGCTGCAGGCACTAATAAAATCCTAGTGGATTATGACTGTATTCTCTCCACCCACACTGGACTGTGAGGACTTTGAGAACAAGAAATGCATTTTAAAAATATCTATATTGTCGTAGCATCTTTGGTGAAAGAATAAATCCCTGGGTAGAACAGCGTCTCTCCAACATTTCTCCCCCCTTTCATCAGCCACCCACTGAGGTGTCATTCCACCTGCCACTGGTAATAACAGTAATAACATAACTTTAAATAATAATGCAACTTTTTTCATTATTTATGGTAACTTTGTTTCCTTCTCATTTCAAAACTTATTTTTACCTATACAGTATGGGTTTAAGGATCAGAAAATGATATTTTAAAAAGGGAAATTCCTAATACAAAGGCTACTGTATAAGCCTCTATATTACTTAGATAGTTAAATCCCAAAACATATCTTGGAAAGAAAAATTCTTAAAGTAAAAGTAGAAGTAGTCTGATGTCTGAACTGAGTTTTGAAGGGTAAGAATGAGTTGTCTGAGCAGATGTTTACAAACCTTTCCACCATTAATGTTAGAAACACAGGGGGTAAGACAGGGGTGGGCAAACTTTTTGACTCGAGGGCCACAATGGGTTCTTAAACTGGACCGGAGGGCTGGAACAAAAGCATGGATGGAGTGTTTGTGTGAACTAATATAAATTCAAAGTAAACATCATTACATAAAAGGGTACGGTCTTTTTTTTTTAGTTTTATTCATTTCAAACGGGCCGGATCCGGCCCGCGGGCCGTAGTTTGCCCACGGCTGGGGTAAGAAGTCTGAGTGGAGAGATTTCTAGTCTATGGTAAATCATGAACCTTTTATGGATCATTAAATTCTCATTAGAGTAAATTAATCACAGCAAATATTAAGTATTAATAATTTTAAATATCAAATTAAATATTAAGACATGAATGGAAAACACCACATGGGTATGACTTTAATAGACATGGACATTCAGGATCAGAGAAATCAGAATATTTTAAATTATCACAATAAAGTAAGGCTTGATGAGTAGTCTAACAAGGATCGAAAGACTCCAAGAAATATTAGACATTAACAACACATGATTATGTAGAATATTGCTAAGTCATGTAATGAGAAGTCATAATAACATGGTACAGCTGCAATTAAATAAAGATTTCCCTTCACAAGTAACTTTTCTAAGGCAGATATTTTACCTAAAACTAAATGCCAAATAGCTAACATTGACAGAAGGTGAACAAGAACAAATGAACATAAACTTTCTAAAAATCAGAAAGACTTTAAGAAAATCTTCCAGCTTAGAATAAATATGTGTGTAATTTGCTTCCAGGTTCCCTTATACCTGACTGGTTTTAATCACCATAACAAAAATTAATAAATGATTTGTCAGTGCTTTAGGAGACAGTATAGTCTCCATCTGGTACATTTGAGGCTTGTTAAAACATTTTCCTGTGACAGAAAACATTGGTACGGTAAGCTCTTACAGCTGAAATGCAGCAGTTGATTGCCAATGGAAGCTACAGGAAAGGATGATTAATATAAACAGGCTTTTGCCGGTGCTTCGCAGCAACATTACATAAAGCAGTGCTATTCCAGGAGGCTTTTATATTTTCATTTCCAAGAGTCCATAGGGTAATGGATTTTTTCCTTCATCTTGTTTGATCTTTGATATTTAAGACCAACTTCTGTGTTTTGTTTATTTTTTCTTTGCGTTGGAAAAAGAACATAAAGTGAGTGACAACACATAATCAGGGCTAATTGGTATTATTTTCAGAAGAAAAAAAGGAAACACCTTTTATGATGAGCCAAATGCAAACATTTTATAAATAGGGTATCTTGCACCAAATAATCATGTCAGTAAAGAAAGTGGTTATGTTGCATGCATGGAAGTATTTGTTAGTTTCAGATTTAATCACAACAAGTGGTTTTAATTTATATTTCCCTGAAATTTGGCTATTACACAAAGCAAGTACTTTAAAACACTAAATGATTGTCTTTTCCCTGAAGGAAAGAAACTAAAAGTTGATTTCAAACTGCAAGAAATAATAGAGACAAAGCATTTTGAGTAAAAATAAATAAAGGGGATAGGTAAATCATCCGGTGGCCAGTTTGTTTAATACAAGATTATTTAGTCTCCTTTAAAAAAAACAACACATCACTATTTTATTTCATCCTAAAAATAATCAGAATGATGCAAGCTAACTATTCTCCTTAAAATACTATCAAATATGTAGGGGTCTTCTTGTTGCACTTTTGGTAAGGTCTGTGTTTTGGAAACAGGTGATGACAGCAGTACTATTTTGTGTTATTTTAGCCGTCACTAGCCTTCCTAGTATTTTTCACCACTCCCACTTGCTGGCAGTATATCATGGCACAGTTTCAGCAGAATTCTACTATGAGCTGTGAGCTAACTGGGAAATGTCAACATATAAAGCCATGTTTAGAATTAACCTGTCTTTAACAAGGGCAAACTCCCACACTCTCTCTTCTCTCTCAAAACTTAATTACACCAGAAGTATAGCAAAAAGGAGTGAAGAGGGAATGATGAGAAGATGCTAGAGACAATTCTAGAACCAAAAGACAAGATAATCACACAAAATCCACCATGGACATTTTACTGTGAAGCTACAAAATACTGTTCATCTTGTCAGGGAACAAACTCTTCTAATTAAGAACCACATGGCTATCTGAGTAAGACTCTATCCCTGCAAAGTGAAAGGATCATGCCTGTCAGCTTATTGTGATGCATGCCATGCCCCTTCCTCTGTAGAACATCTGACTTTAATTGAACAACTATTGAGGTTCCTGCTGTGACGTCCTAGAGGTATCATCACACTTTCAGGCATCAGCCTTGCCTATGCAATCTGCCCGTGTCCCCTTTAATGACAACAGGTCAACATTCTATCTCAAGCCCAGCTATACACTATATGACAGCTTCTCTTAGCACTGCTCCATGCCTGTTGACCTTGAAAAGTGACCAGCAGCCACAGGACAAATCGGCCAAGTCCCCGAAGGTCATGGTCCCCATGTAACCTAATCAGCATATCTAATTTGTCAGAGTCAAATTAAGAGTCATACACTGCAGGGACATTGCTGCTTGCATACCTAAAATCTTTTTCAGATAAGAAGTGAATTTAAGGGTTTCTGTGGAAAGACTATGGAAATAAAAAAGAAATGTTTAAAAGTTTTGGTAAGATTTTAGAAAACAAAGAAATAAAAGGTGGTTTATAGATAAAAAAGATATAACCATTGATTAAAGCGCTTTCTGGATTCTCAGTAATATGAGAAAATTTCATCAAGAAAAGAACAGACATCTAAAGATCTGATGTTATCAGCATGAATGGCTTCTGATGATGCCAACAGCATCTTGGGGATCATAAAATGGTATAAAAAAAACTCAGCTGCTGTCTCTTGAAGAGATCATCTCTCATTTGGGCTATTTATACTTTGTCCCCTCAAAAATTAATTTATTTTATGCACCCCTGTCAGGAAATTTGTCCCCTCAAAAATTAATTTATTTATGCACCCCTGTCAGGAAATATATATATATATATACATATATATATACACACATTATTCTTTCTTGTGTATTCGTAGTTCAAAGCTACTCATACTGTTCTAGCACAAAAAAAGCAAAATACAATGTTTTCCAACATAATTTTGATTGAGGCGTCCTTTAAATCCACTACAGTAGTTAACAACTGTGGACGCTGGTGGGGTCTACTTAAGCCCATAAAAAGATGCTATCTAATTGTGTGTCATAAAGGCATAAATTGTTGATTTTGTTTAATTAACATAAATTTGAAGTTCAATTCTTTTTGAAAAAATGGGTACAGACCTTGACAGAATCCTAGCAATCATTAAGGTAATAGCATATAACTACTGCATTTGAACTGTTGGCTTCCGGATTTGTATGTGTAGATTTGATCTCTCTAAGGCCCAAACCCAGCTTTTAAATTGCCTCCTGGACAGCTCCCCCTGGATGTCCCTTGGGTACAACCTTGATCTGACCAGACCAGAAAATCTCACCTCTCTTCCCAGAGCCCTACTCCCGCCCCCAATCGATCTATTCCCTCTTTGGCGCGCTCCATACATTCTGCACGCAATAGTTCAAGTCAGAAACCTGGACTTGGTCCTAGATGTCCTTGGCCCTCATGTCCAAGCATGTCTCTAAATCCTGGGATTTTTAATTCTGATTTCTCTCATGTATCTTCCCTTCTCTCTATTTCTGCTGTCCTTATCAGGCCTTCATTATTTCTTGACAGGTCTTTAACAATATCCTCTACTTTGGCTCCTTCTGCTTCAAATTTCTCTTCACTCTTCGGGCATATCCGATATTGCTGAACCATTACCTCAGTGGTTGCCCACTACCCAGAGGACAATGACTCACCCAAACTCCATCTCTTTGTAAGGACTCCAAAATTAACTCTCTCTCCTGGGTTAGCCTCCTGTTGTCTGGCCCTACAAAAGTAACTGCAGGCTTTGTTTTACCCTGGCCCTCTTGATACCAGGGATACCCTGTGTGCCTTGTCTGCTTGATGAATGCCACCAGGCACCTCCAAACAAAGTGAAATTCTCTTCCTACAGTTCCTTGTTTATACCTTGTTTCTTATAATGATTTTTTTTTACATATCAATTCCCCTTCCCTCCAAACTGTAAGCACCTCAGAACCCAGAATCCATGTATTGTGATAGATGTTGAACAGGTGAATCAACAAAGCTCTGAAAGATGCTTCAGTTCTTGGATTCAAAGCTACATAAATAAGACAGAAAATATAGAGGCAAATTGATGGCATCTATGGTTTAAATAGTTCCTAATCAAACATTAGTGAATTAGTATTTATAAGGAAAAAATTAAGTATCTAAGATACACAATGCTAACTATGGAAAATGCTAGGAGGTACCTTATATTTACATTGTATCATTAATAGAAAAGATTAAAAATGTTTACAGATAAAGTTGAAGTTTCAGTAAATGCAAATTTTATTTTCAATCAGTTATAACCTAAGGGCAAGTTAAACATCTAAAAACAGAAACTGGCATCATAATCCTATAATCTTCTGCCATTTCATGACTACAAGTGTTTTCAGAGGTTGAGGTGTGTCATTTAGCATCACTTTTTCTGCATGAATATGTACAGTGTTCAAGGCACTAGACTTCGGGGAAGAGACAAAAGCTCCACAGGGGACTGTGATGCAGAAGTACACTCTCTAGAAAGGAATATAAAATGGAAAGTCACACAAGTTCCTTAGCTCAGGCCAGCTTTCTTATTGCATAAGATTTACTGTAAAGATTGAGCTAAAAGGAACCTGGCTGGAGAGAACCTGGCTAGAGAACCTGGCTACAGAACCTGGCTGGAGAACCTGACTAGAGAACCTGGCTAGGCTGCTGATCAACTGAACAGTCTCTGTGTCATTTCTTCTTCGCCGACTCCGTCCACACCTTTGGGAACCCCTGAACCTACTGGGGCTGGACCCCAACATGGTGATACTTTTATAAAGAAAAGTTTCTCAAAAGGTCTGCGGAGATCTGAGAACCAAGCATGTCTGATGAGTGGTGGTAGCATCTGTAATCTTGGTGCCTTTCTTGAGTAAAATAAAATTGAAGAATGTCATAAAAAAAAAGACTGAGCTAAAAAAAAAATTGCAAAAAGTCTTAACATCAGTATCGCAGATGTTAGACATACTTTGAGCTCCAGATGTCCACAAATAGCCTTGCTACACTGAGTCAGACCCATGGGTCACCCACCCAAAATCACATGTCTTTACGGAGATCAAGGGACGACTGTGGGATGCCATGGTTTTCCTCCAAAATGCCAAAACTCAACATGATAAGCAAGTACTTCTCAAACAATTTCAGTTTCCTAAGTAACGTATTGAAAAGCTATCATCCTCAAATTGATTTAAATCCTTCCTGAAAAACAAAATTTATTACAGACTCCCGATCTGGACCTAGGGAACTGGCTGGACTTGAATCAGAATTGTTTTCAGAATTGCAGGATGAGAAGCCCAAGGCAGAGGGCTTTAAAGGATGTCTCCAAGGGCAGGGAAATACTGTCCACAATAACTGAGCAAATCTAGAGCCATTTTTAGAAATCACCTTAGATTTCATATAAATAAATTTCATGCTTTCTCATTGTAAATGATCAGAAACGAACACAATTGTAAAAGTAGAAATAAAATGAAGAAGCTATAACTTTGTCATACATGTTTATTACCTTTAAAAATAGCTAATGAAAAACATTCACACTCACACACACACAAAAAAAACCCACCAGACCTAAATGGGAGGGAAAAGAGAGAAGCTGTAAAAGGAAAAGCCCAAAAGATCCTTTTAAGTGTAAGACACATAAATTTTTCTTTTTCTCTCTCTTCCTAACAACCCTCCTCTGTGAAAACAGGTTTTATGTGATCAGTCAGAACTTCTAGATAGCAACTAAAACACTAGGAAACAGAGCAACGAGAGGAACAGTCCAGTGCAGAGTTCATGTTCTTCCCATTGCTCTTGGAAATTTGTATCTCAAAAAGATAAATAAGATAAATTTATCATTCTTATAAGCTCAGAAGCTAAAGTCTTCTCTAAATCCTGTTAAACCAAAATTCTTTACCAAATCCACTTTGGCATTAGATGTAATACTTTATTTTAAACTGTTTCACAATCAGATTTAAACAGTTATTTCCATGTTAGAAATTAGGGAATTGCTATTAGGTTATATTTTCATTAGGTTTCTTTATACATGTTTAAACATGATTTGTTTATGGAGTCATCATTTTGGGTAAAAACTCTTAACCCATCTTCAGAAGCACTGAATTAATTTTAAGTGCATTTGAACACCTGTTAAGAGTTATAGCAAACTGACACTGAAATAATATTACTCTAGGATCAGAATATCATAATGGTACTTCCTATGTTCAAAGCCATTTTTCTATCTCCTGACATTTTAAAATTTCTCCTTGCTATTCCTTCCATTGATTGGCAGAAATTATATATATATATATATATATATATATATATATATATATATATATATAGAGAGAGAGAGAGAGAGAGAGAGAGAGAGAGAGAGAGAGAGACTTGAAATATTCAAAGGCCACATTTTTGGTAATTATTCAGGAGGCCAAAGAACAAATAGTAGGAATTTTGATTGAATCAGAGATATACCCTCACTTGATTTGCAATCAACATGTTTCCTTACTAAAGACCACAAACCACATTATTGTTTCACATACTTAAAGACAAAAAGACAAATAATTGTGATGAATGAAAGTAAATATCTTGCCAATGAAGTTCATTCTCTGAAATTACACTACCATAAAAAGCTCTTATTCTATATAGATGTCCTGAAGATATTTTGTTTTGTCAGTTCTCCAGAGTTTTCTTTTCTGATTGCTCATTTCAAATCTGGAAATCAGTCAAATAAACACAAACACTCAAAATATAGCTGAAGAAGCCAGTTTTAAAGTTCTGCTGTATTGGAGAAGTGAACCAGTTAATGTTTTTTTCAGATACTGTGCTAATTTTATAAACTTTTTTTCTAGTTATATTTATGGCAGGACAAAATGTGTTTTAATGTGTGTGTACATATATTATATATATATATATATATATATATATATATATATATATATATAGAGAGAGAGAGAGAGAGAGAGAGAGAGAGAGAGAGATCCTATTACAGAGACAGATGCAGGAAAATTTCAGGTAAAATAACTCTTGGTATCAAATATACTTTTATTTGCATAGAAAATTTAGAATTATTAAACAAGCTTCCTTTGAAATTTTATGTTAACACATAGGTGGCAGGAATGTGATTAACTTTTAAAAATATGGATTCAAGTAATTTTAACTATATTTATATTTACATCATTTTAAAATCATGGAAACTTAAGTAGTCTTTATAATCAGGACAGCTACCCTAACAGACTCTCTAAACAAACACATGTAAATATTATTTGAGAGTCTCCACATGTTGAGAAGGTACCATGTGTCTTCAAAAACCTGGGTCATTCCCAAGCATAGACTTTCTATCACACCATCTGTTAGTGTATCTGGAAGAAGTGCCATAGATAGGAAAGACAAATGTTTTTTACATAGTGAAGGTACAGTTTGGGTTTTACAGATAATTACAGTAGATAAGATCTACAAAAATAGAAAAGGAGGAGCACTGGTAATTCCACTGATACTATGGGAAATGTTATGGCACTTAATCTGAAAGAAATTCTAAAATTCACCAAAGTTAATCCACTCATCATTTTTTGTTCAATAAATATTGTGTACATACTCTCTATGTACTAGAGAAACAAATTACATTGATAATTATTGATTCATGGTTTACAATCAATCACATATAGGAAAGTGAATCTGCTTGCTTTATTCCATAAAACAACTTCAGGATTTTTAGGTCTAATGTAGTCTTAAAATTGGTCCTCCTTTAAGGTTGTTTAATAACCTCTTCTCCTAACATACAAGCTAGAAATTGTCGTCTAATGAACTTTGCCCTCAAATGAAGAAATATTAGTAGCAATTATTTCTCCATTAAAGAGAATATTATTTCAGTTGTTCATTCAGAGAATATATATATTGAACACTTTCTACATGCAAGGCACATGCTAGGTCTTAGAGATGCTAAAATGAAATCCTATATAATAAAAGGCTAATATGCAAATAAACCAACCAGCGGAATGACAGGTCGCTATGAAGCACACTGACCACCAGGGGGCAGATGCTCAATGCAGGAGCTGCCCCCTGGTGGTCAGTGTGCTCCCACAGGGGGAGTGCCGCTCAACCAGAAGCTGGGTTCACAGCTGGCGAGCACAGCAACAGTGGCAAGAGCCTCTCCCGCACCACAGCAGAGCTAAGGATATCCAATTGATGGCTTAGGCCCGCTCCCCATGGGGAAGCCAATGGGGAGCAGGCCTAAGCCATCTGTTGGACATCCCTCAAGAGCTCCTGGAGTGCAAGAGGGAACAGGCCGGGCTGAGGGACGCCCCCCCACCCTGAGTGCACAAATTTTTTGCACCAGGCCTCTAGTGACAATATAATAGAAAAAAATTACAATATGTTTATGCAAATTTGACAAGTTAATTCTTGTCATGGAAATGCAAGATATACATGGAACTGCAAGAGCCAAGAAGAGCCATGGCAATCATATTAAGGAACAAAATTAGAGAACTTACACTACTGTATTTCAAAATGTATGATAAAGCTATAGTAATTAAAACAATGTGATATTGGCATAAGTATAAACTAATAGACCAACAAAATAGAATTTAAAAACCCACAAGTAAATCTATGCATATAGGAACACATGATTTGTAACTAATGTGACACTGAAGAACAGGAAGGAAAGAAAGGTCTTTTCAGTAAATGGTACTGGGACAATTGAATATCTATATAGAAGAAAAATGAATCTTGACTCTTACATTACACTATAAACAAAAATCAAGTTCAGATGGATTGTACATTTACACATCAAAAATAAAACAATAACACTTTAAAGAAAAACACTGTAGAAGACAATCTTCAGAAATCTGAGGTAGAAAAGATTTATTAAACAGGTCACAGAAAGAGCTATATAGGCGAGGGGGGGGGTAAATTAAGTTATGTTAATTATTAAAAATTTCACCAAAACAACAGTTGTGAAAGTGAAAAAGAAAGGTATAGGGTGAGAGAAGATATGTGTACTATGTATACCAACAAATGATTCCTATCTTGAACATGTAAATGATTCTTAAAAATCAATAACAAAAAGTCAAAACAAAAAGAATGGAAGATTTGAATCATCTCATATAGGCAAACAAATGAAAAAGTTCTCCAATTCATAAACCATCATGAAAATAGAAATTAAATCCACAATGCAATACCACAACACATCCATCAGCATGGCTAAAATGAACACACACACACACACACCAATGTTATTGAGGATGTGGAACAACTGAAACTCTTATATATTGCTGAACTATCTATATATATAAAAGCCTAAGCGACCATTGCAACCGAACAGACAACCAAACAGGCTGCATGGGGAGACCAGGCCTGCAGGGGGGTCAGTGAGGGGCGACCAAAAAACTGAGCAGCAGGCTGCGTGGGGTGACCAGGCCAGCAGGGGGCTCAGTGAGGGGCAACCAAACGACCGAGCAACAGGCTGCGTGGGGCAACCAGGCCACAGGGGGATCAGTGAGGGGCGACCAAATGCCCAAGCAGCAGGCTGTGTGGGGCGACCAGGCCTGCAGGGGGGGCAGTTGGGGGCAACCAGGCTGGCAGGGGGGGCAGTGAGAGGCGACCAGGCTAGCAAAGGGGGGCAGTGAGGGGCAACCAGGCTGGCAGAGGGGGGCAGTGAGGGGTAACCAGGCCAGCAGGGTGTCAGTTGAGGGCAACCAGGCAAGCAGGGGGGGCAGTAAGGGGCAACGAGACTGGTGGGGGGGCAGTTGGGAGAGACCAGGCCAGCAGGGGGGCACTTGGGGGTGACCAGGCCAGCAGAGGGGGGCAGTTAGGGGCGATCAGGCAGGCAGGCAGATGAGCAGTTAGGAGCCAGTGGTCCCGGATTATGGGAGGGATGTCCGACTGCTGGTTTAGGCCCAATCCCCAGAATCAGGCCTAAACCGGCAGTAGGACATCCCCCGAGGGGTCCCAGATTGGAGAGGGTGCAGGCTGGGCTGAGGGGAACCCCCCCCCCTGCACGAATTTCACGCACCAGGCCTCTAGTCTATACTAATAAAAGGGTAACATGCTAATTAGACCGGACGTCTTCCAGATGTCATTCCTGACGCCCTTCCTGAGGAAACCGGGGCTGGAGGGAAGCCAGCTAGGTCCCAGGTGCCTGCAGACGGCCTGGGGGAAGCCAGCCCGGTCCCGGGTGCCGGAGGGAAGCCATTGCTGGCAGCTGGGGGAAGGAAGGCCTACTCTTGCATGAATTTTCATGCACTGGGCCTCTAGTAAATTGATAAAACTACTTTGGAAAATTGTTTGGCAGGATCTTCTATAGCTGAACACACCCATACCTTATGACACAACAGTTCTATTCTAGGAATATACCCAATAGAAAAACATATATATAGTCACCAAAAGACATGTATAAGTAATAATGTAATAAACATAATTTCTTCAAATTAGACCATTAGAAATAGAATGAATAAATTAATTTACATTATAATACTCTACTGCAATAAAAATGAATGAACTAGAGAGCTCCATGCAACAAAATGGGTGAATCTTAGAACTATGATATTGAATTTAAGAAGGCAGACCCCCAAAAGCACACATATTGTGTGATTCCATTACTATTACGTTCAAAAGAAAGCAAAACTAATGTAGGGCAGTAATAGTAGAATAGCAGTTAATGTCCCTTGGGAGGGCATAGTAAGATGAAGGGGACAAAAGAGGCGGCTGGAGAGAGGGGTGCTGATTATGTTCTGAAATGCTGGTTTTGATAGATGTGTTTGCTTTGCAAACATTTTGTTAGGCTGAACATGTATGATTTGTGCACTTTTCTGTATGTATGCTATACTACGATTTAAAAGTCACTTTTAAAATTACACTATCAAAACTTCCAATTCTGTTCATGATTTGGTCTCACAACTGAACTTGCCTTCCCACCAAAAACAACCAGACAAAATATGGAGCAGCTGTTTCAGACAATTGATAACTAGCAGTGCAGGGCTTTTTTCCCTAAAAGAAAGGAAATAAATAAAGTTATCTCCATGGTTGCCCCTGCATTTCTCCTGGAAACAATTTCTGAACTGTAGTGCAGGAAGAGACAACCCAACCAATGTATCGTGGTCTTGATAAATTGAGGAGACAAAGATTAGAACTCAGGAAGGCCAAGACAGCTGTAATTTGGAAGACAGAATATCAAATAGGAATCATCTTTGTAGAGAAGGAGCTCCAGAAATCTTCATGGGGAGTCCTCATGTTTGTTTGTTTTTCTAAATTGTAGGGTGGGGATAGATAGATAGATGATAGATAGATAGATAGATAGATAGATAGATAGATAGATAGATAGATAGATTCTACAAGACCAGGTAAAGAACTATGAGGAAACTGAAGCTAAAATATTCACAGAGTTCACGAGGGCTGAGATATGTTCATGTATTTTATTACAGATATTATATGTATATATTTTTATCTTTATTGTTGAAAGTATTACAGAGTTCCCCTTTTTTTCCCATTGACCCCCTCCACCCTGCATCCACCCCTCCCAGGCCTTTACCACACTTTTGTCTGTGTCCATGGGCTATGCATACATGCATATAAATTCCCTGGTTAATCTCTCCTCACCCTCCCACTTCTGCCTTCCCTCTGAGATTCCACACTCTGTTCCATGCTTCTATGTCTCTCAAACTATTTTTTAATCAATTTATTTTGTTCTTTAGATTCCACATATGAGTGAGATCATGTGATACTTCTTTTTCTCTGTATTGCCTACTTTGCTTAGCATGATACTCTCCAGGTCCCTCCATGCTGTCTCAAAGGGTAAGAGATCCTTCTTTTTTACTGCTGCATAGTATTCCATTGTGTAAATGTACCACAGCATTTTTATCCACTCATCTACTGATGGGCATTTGAGCTGTTTCCATATTTTAGCTATAGTAAATTATGCCGCTGTGAACATAGGGGTGCATACATTCTTTCTGATTGGTGTTTCGAGTTTCATAGGATATATTTCTAGAAGTGGGAACACTGGGTCAACTTAAAGAGCCAGAGTAGAGAGACAACATTAAAAACATGGAGCATTCAATAGAATCTCCAGAAGGGTCATATCTTTAGTGGGGCTAAATTAGCTCTAGAATAAGAGATACATCATATCTATACTTAAAATCTTGAAAACAAGCTTTGAAAGAACCCAAGATGATCCACAAGTAACTCAACTGCATGAAAAACAAGCTAAAAATACTTTTTAAAAGAACAGAGAAATCCAGACACTCAGCAATGTAACATTTACAATGTCCAGCATCCATTCAAAAATAAAGATGCTAGAAAACAAGACCCATTACCAGGAGAAAATTCAGTCCGCAGAAATGTACCCAGAATAGGAGATAATGAAATATACTGATAAGAACTTTAGAGGAGCTATAGTAAATATGATCAACTGTTTAAAGGAAAACTATAAACTATGTATTTAAGAAGCACAAAAAATCCCAAATAGAATAAAGAAAAAGAAAACCATTCAAAGGCACATTATACTCAACTTGTTGTATGGCAATGATAAAGAGAAAAATCTTAAATGCAGTCACACACACACACACACACACACACACACACACACACACAAAGACAGAAGAACAAAGATAAATATGTCGCCGAAACTGGTTTGGCTCAGTGGATAGAGCGTCGGCCTGCGGACTGAAAGGTCCCAGGTTCGATTCCGGTTAAGGGCATGTACCTGGGTTGCGGGCACCTCCCCAGTGGGAGATGTGCAGGAGGCAGCTGATCGATGTTTCTCTCTCATCGATGTTTCTAACTCTCTATCTCTCTCCCTTCCTCTCTGTAAAAAAATCAATAAAATATATTTTTTTAAAAAAAGATAAATATGTCAGTAGAATTGTTATCAGAAATTTTTAAGACAAAAACATTACACAACATCTTTAAAGTGTTGGTAGAAAAAAACAGGACAACTTAGACTTCTATATCCAGAGGAAAATAGCCTTAAAAATAAAAGTAAAATAAAGATTTTTTTCCACACAAAATTTGAGATCATTCAAATTTTGCCAGCTCCACCCTGTACTATGAAAAATACTAAAGGAAGTTCTAATAGGCAAAAGAAAAATAATAAAAGATGGATATCTGGCTCTACACAAGGAAATAAAGAACATCAGAAATGATAAATGTGTGAGTAAATATAAAAGAATATTTTTTATTTTTAAATTTATTTGAACAACATTAGACTACTTTAACAAAAAAATAGTAACAATGTATTGTGTGTTTATAACACGTAAAATATGGTGCATGACAGCAATAGCACGAAGGACAGGAGGAGAAAAATGGAAACATTCTTTGGTGTCTTTAGGGCTTGCTATGTACAAGATCATGTCAACTGCAAGCAGAGATAATTTTACTCCTACCTTTTGGACTTAGATGTCTTTTATTTCCTTTTCTTGCCTAATTGCTCTGGCTAGAACTTTCAGTACCATGTGGAATAGAAGTGGTAAGAGTGGGCATCCTTGTC
This sequence comes from Myotis lucifugus, assembly GCF_000147115.1. Classification (NCBI taxonomy): domain Eukaryota; kingdom Metazoa; phylum Chordata; class Mammalia; order Chiroptera; family Vespertilionidae; genus Myotis; species Myotis lucifugus. The sequence continues at coordinate 2,578,898 of NW_005871070.1, read as the reverse complement.
TATTTCCTGATTTGGATGAAATGTTTTTCATTTTTCACCATTGAGCATGATATTAGCTGTGGGCTTGTAAGATATGACCTTCATCATGTTGGGGAACATTCCTCCTATATATAGTTTGTGAGGAAATTTGATCCCTTGTGCACTGTTGATGGGAATATAAAATGGTGCAGCAGCTACGGAAAACAGTATGAAGGTTCCTCAACAAATTAAAAATAGAACTACTATATGATCCAGCAATCCCATTTCTGAGTAAATAGCCAAAAGAATTGAAAACAGGTACTTGAAGAGATATCCACACTTCCATATTCATTGCATCATTATTCCCAATAGTGAAGATATGGAGACAACTCAAATGGCCATCAACAGAAAGAGGAATAAAGAAAATGTGTTATATACATAAAATAAAACACCATTCAGCCTTAAAAATGAAGGAAATCCTACTATTTGTGAAAATATGCATGGACCTGGAAGATATTATGGTAAGTGACATAAGTTAGTCACAGAAGGACAAATAGTGCATGATCTGCCACTTATATGAAGAATCTAAAATAGTCAAACTTATAAAAGCCAGGGTATTTGGGGGAGTGGGAAATGGGGAGTTTTTGCTTAACTGGTACAGAATTTCAGTTGTGCTAGATGAGTAAGTACTAGAGAACTTCTATACAACATAGGGTTTATAGTTAACAATGTGGTATTGTGCACTTAGAAGTCTGTTAAGAGAATAGAGCTCATGTTAAGTATTCCTACTGCACAGAGAGAGAGAGAATGCAAGAGACACAAGGAAACTTTTGGAGGGGATGAATATGTTCATTATCTTTATTTTGGTGAAGGAATCATGTATGTATGTGTATGTAAAAACTCATAAAATTGTATACATTAAATATGTATAGTTTTGTATATAAATAAAAACTGAATAAAGCTATAAAATAAGTAAAAATGTATAGCTAATGAGGTGATAAAGATAATAAAATGCAATAGTAAAATATACTCAAACCAAAAGAATGCAAGAATAGAGAGATGAAGGATAAACAAATGTAGCAAAAGAAAACAATTGGCAGAATAGTAATCTTCAATACTACTATATCTATAATTATGTTAATTGTAAAAGGTTTAAAACATTATATGACAGAGACAGTCCAATTAAATAAAAAAGTAAGCTCCAATTGTATGCTGTCTAGTAGAAGTCCACTTTAAATATAAATACTGATAGGCTGAAAGGACAAAAAAGATATGTAGTGCAAAAACGAATTATTAAAAATACAAATACAATGGCTATGTTAATATTAGGCAATGTAGACTTCAGAATAAAGAATATTATTAGACATATAGACATTTTATAATGATTAAAGGGTCAATTCATCAAACACACACACACACACACACACACACACACACACACACACACTAATCTAAAGGTACATTTACCTAATAACAGAGCGTCGAGCGTCAAAATACATGAAACATCCCTGGCCAGCTTGGCTCAACTGGTTGGAGTATTGTCCTATGCACTGAAAGGTGCCTGTTTGATTCCTGGTCACACGCCCAGGTTGTGGGTTCCATCCCAGGTTGGGGTACATGCGAGAGGCAACCTATCGATCTTTCTCTCTCACATGGATGTTTCTCTCTCTCCCTCCCTCTTCCTTCTTCTATCTCTCAAATCAATAAAAACATATTTTTAAAAATGCATGAAACAATAAAAGAACTGTAAACAGAAATAGTCAAATTCACAAATATAATTGTTAGTTGAAGACAAAATCAGTAAGTATATAGAAGAGTTAAATGTCATCAACTAATTTGACAATACTGACATTTATAAAACCCTCCACTCAACAACTGCATACTACACATTCTTTAGAGTATACATGAAACATTTATAACATAGACCATATGCTGGGCCATAACACTAGTTTAATAAATGTGATGAAACTGAAATCAGGAGAGTGTTCTCTGACCATACTAAATTAAATTAAAATTAACAATAAATAAGAAACTAAATAATACAATTTAAAATAACTCAGGTCACAAAAAAAGAAATCATAATAAAAATTAGAAAATACGTCTAGCTAAATGATAATGAAAACGCACACAATTTGACCTTGGGGTAGACAGCAATTTAAAAGGTGATTTTTAAACAAAGAATTTAGAGAAAGACATTTGAGGGAGCACAGAGGATGGGGAACCTAGTAAGAGGAAGCAGAAAGACAAATCAGTAGAGGTAGGTATGACTCTATCTGGGAACTTGTCAGAACTATTTAAGGATATAGGTGGAGTGACATTTATCTTATGATGCCAAATTAAAAACAAAACAAGAGGTCAGGTAAAAGAGAGCAGAGAGGGCAGACAACATGGGTGAGGAAACTCCTAAAATTAGTATGTGAAAGAGCACCTGGGTGAGGACCAACTTGGTGGATTTGGAAGAGATCAATATTTACAGCACAGGCTCCAACAGCAGTTTAGGTATTTAAATACATGGGCACTTGTAGATTACATATATTAGACATTTTAGATATTTAAAACAATCTGAATGGTTTCAATCCATATGTAGCTATTTCAATCCAGACATAACCTGAACCTTTTCTTTATCACTTATTCTCTCTTCCAAGGGTCACCTCTATGTTTGGAGTTCTAAAGACCAAAAAAGTGGAGGGACAGAGGGGCTTCTTTCCTATTTTGTTTTCCTGGCAAACACTAAGGATATTGACAGATCTGCAGCAGGTCTAGGCATTTGAAATTTTTTACTGTGTCCCTAATTTTACTCAATATAAATTCTGATGCTGCCTCTATTTAGAAGATCAGGAAATAGACAACTCTACTGACATAGAGTCTGGAACACTGTTTGTGTGGGGGAAAACTTTATCTTTCAAAGCAAACTCATTATATCCACAATGCTCCCGCCCAATCCAAACATGGAAATAGCAACCCAAACTGACTTGAATCTAACTTTGTATATGTCCCCAAAAATATGAATAATGAAATATCTGCTCTGTGGTGCCTGAGATCACAGATGTGACAGCTAATATCCTCAGCAGGAGAGAGTGAGCAACTACTTGGAGAAAAAATCCTCCTATTCCCCTTACCTTGTAGAAATCAGCCTTCATTAGGAATTCTTGGTACCTGGCATACAACCTGAGGCAATGGAAGGTAGGGCTCTAAAACGGTGATTTCCTAATGACACCCGAGAGGCCCAGCGGCATTAATGCTGACTTCCTAAAGCACCTAATCTTTCCCAGGGAGAGGTAGGGTCTCCCTCCTGATATATAGTCTGGCTCATTATGACAACAGCAAATGAATGCCCTTGTCTTTAAAACAACTCAGAATAATTCATAAATCCTGGCAATATTCACAGCATAAGAAATTATAATGGTCACATGTGAAAAATAAACAGGTACTCCAAAGAGGACTAATTCACTTACGGAATAATGCCAGAAACATTAAACGTGATAGCTTTACTTTTAAATAAAATGTGGTTAATTTGATTACTATTTATTTTGGTTTTTTTGTCAGATTTCAATCAATTTTTATGGCAGGATTAAGCTTATAAGTAGAGTGTGTTGTTTTTTTAAATAATGGAAGCACTTTTCAAAACTTTACCATGGTTAACTAATAGGAGGTTAAATGTTGTACACTATGGATCTGTGTTTACCCTCAGCTGAATTTATCCACAATGCATGCACATTTAGGTCTGGGTCAGAATGAGTAGGTATGTGTATTGCAGACTCTCATTAATTCATAACAGCTTAAATTGTGATTTTTATTTGGCATCCTACTGTGGAACCCAGTAGAGAATGCCGAGCTGCTCAGCTAAACATTTTCAAATCCGTGACTCCCCATCTGGTTATTCAATCAGAACAAAATCCCTGCAAAGAAAATCCTCTTCCTAAAATGTACCCCATTTTCCTGGCTCCGAATCATTCTGGAGAAATGCGAACAGTTTGCCTAGTTGTTCAAGGAGTTTATTTGCAGGAAAAACTAACACTATAAATATCAACAGCACTTAGAGGGAAGTAAAGAAAGAATTCCCTCATTCTGCACAATGCCAGGCTTGTTAGAAATAACTATACGTAGAAAATGGAAATGTTGCATTTATTATTTTGAAGCAATTTTGAAAACTTCACCTCACCATAAAACAATCTCATATGACTCTATTAACATATAAGGAACAGTTGCATTAACATTATTGTGTTTTATAGAAAGTTCAAAGTAATGGTAATTTAGTACCTAACACCATGTAAGGCCTCCATAAAAAAATTTGAAAAAAACAAACAAACCTGTTCTAAACAAGTAAGCATACTTGAGGTTCCTGGAGAAGAATGAACTATGCTCTAGCTAGCAAGATACCTGGGATAGAGTGGTTTGTAAAAATATTTGTCAAATTAATACTGGAACATCCCACTCACCGTTCATGGGACTTTTGCTCCTAACAAAAAGGCAGCGAATTATTAGATTCCCACCTTAAGTAGTTTTTAATAGGACCTTTTATAGAGATACTCTATTTGGATTACTAATGTTTTAAATGTGTTTTTCATTGTGTTAGTCCATATTGGCTGTCCCTGACTTGGAGAAGAATGGAAAAAGTAAACATTGTAATTATTTTTTTCTTCTTAAAAGGTAAGTCTGTTTCCAATTAGACAATATTAAAGAAAAGAAGTTTTTTTATGTGTGATAATGGAAAAGTGATAGAAATTGTATGAGTTAGAAATAGCAGGCTTGGCTATAATGTTAAAAAGAATAAACATCATGTAAATATTGAATGTTGAAAAACATCCTATGTTTTAAATAAAGGTGGTTCCATAAGTCCTTTACCTTTAGAATACAGAAAAAAATATATTTAAGGGGAAAAGTTGAGTCACCTGGTTCACTTAAGAAAGAACTGTGACAAGAGGCTATAATATATTTTTCTCCAACATGGCTGTCGTCAATTCTTTCTCTCTATGTATGTGCAACCATTCCTTGCGTTAGTTCATTGGCTGACCTGGAGAAGAGTGGAAAAAGTAAAATATAGTTAAATTAAAAATGGTGTGGCCCTAACCGGTTTGGCTCAGTGGATAGAGCATCCATCTGCGGACTGAAGGCTCCCAGGTTCGATTCCGGTCAAAGGCATGTACCTTGGTTGCGAGCACATCCCCAGTAGGGGGTGTGCAGGAGGCAGCTGATGGATGTTTCTCTCTCATCGATGTTTCTAACTCTCTATTCCTCTCCCTTCCTCTCTGTAAAAAATCAATAAAATATATTTTTTAAAAAATGGTGTGGAAATAGGAAATGATGCCACACTGTTAGTTAGGAGAATACAAAGTACAAGTTGTTTGCAGGATATTTTTGGCAACTCCTATCAAACTTTAAAATGTACCTTACATTTTTAGGTGTCTTTTCTATAGAAATGATAACAAATGTGTACAAACGCATATGGTACAAATACATATGGTTCAAATGCATATGAACTAGAGGCTCTCTCTCATGCTCTTGAATCTGGGCTGGTCTATTAGTATAACTACTTTGATCAATAGGATATGACACCAGATGACTTCCAAGAGCATTTTACAAGAAAACTTGTAGCTTCCACCTGAACTTTTGCTACACTCGCTTCTGGGGGAAGCTAACCACCATGCAAGAAGTCCAGCTATTCTGAGAATAGCCATGAAGTGGGAAACCCAAGACAGCCAATGAAGAAGCAGAAAAAGGTCTCACCAGTCAGGATAGCCTGTCACCGCACAAGTGAGTTAAGAAGCCTTCAGATGGCTCTAGCCTCAAATGCCGCTAGCTGAACCCCACGTAAGACCTGCCTAGCTGAGCCTACTAATCCTCAGAAATGGGAGACATATTAATAAGTTGCTGTTTTAAGCCACTAAGGTTTGGCAAGCTGAAAACACCATGAAAATCAACCTTAGTCCAGTTCTCCGAACAACAATGAACAGTATTCTGCTGCTGAATGTTTTAAAAACCAGTGAGCTTTTAGAATAACATAAGGCAGGAGCCTAACTAATGTTCGCTATTCCACAAGTTGCTAAAATCAGAAAACTGGGAGTCAGTTAAACTCTCCCCTTTCATTCAGTGCCCTCTTCCAGCTCAGTCGCCAAACTCTCCAGTTTGCCTCTTACTACCCCGATTCTGTCTCCGCCTCCTCACTCACATTGCCTCGGCCTTATAGAAAATTTGAACTTGTTTAATTACACAACTAGTATTCCTTCCTTCAGACCATCTAAAACCCCCATCAAACCCCTACTATATCATCTATAACCCAAACCTGTATATTCTTTTATTCTTTCTTTTTTATTATTTTTTTATTTTTAATCTTTTTTTATTAAGGTATTACATATGTGTCCTTATCTCCCCATTTAAACCTGTATATTCTTCATACCACCACTCTACTGATCTTTTTACAGAAAATTCAAGCTTCTCATCTTTCTTTTTTCTTTTAATATATTTTTATTGATTTCAGAGAGGAAGGGAGAGAGAGAGAGAGAGAGAGAGAGAGAGAGAGAGAGAGAGAGAGAGAGAGAAACATCAATGATGAGAGAGAATCATTGATTGGCTGCCTCCTGCACGCCTCCTACTGGGGATCCAGCCCACAAACTGGACATGTGCCCTTGACCAGAATTGAACCCAGGACCCTTCAGTACACAGGCTGACTCTCTATCCACTGAGCAAAACTGGCTAGGGCCAAGCAAGCTTCTCATCTTTTTACCTAAAATCCTTCAATGGCTCTCAATGACTGTTACAAAGAAGTTTAAACTCATCATTCAAACACATGAGAGCCTTTATGATCTGGCCTCCTCCTGCTTCTCAAGTGTCACCCCCACCATGCTCTTTCCCGTATGTCCATCTAACCACAACGAAGTTCTTATAGCTGTCTGAAGGAGTTAGGTATCTGACTCTATTATGCTTAAATCACCCATCACTTTGCCTTTTTAAATAATTCCTATTCTTCAAAATTCAGCTCAAAAATCACCTCTTCTAAGAAGGCTTCCCTGATTATCTAAATTTTGACACCTTGCCTCTGGACTCCAATGGATCAGTTTGCTTTTCCACTTGTGAGTTCAGTGCACTTTGAGTTAATTTCCCGACTCTCTTATTTAAGTGTGGGAGGTCGGGATCATGTCTGACACATATTAGGCCCTCAATAAATATTCTTTGAAGGAATAGATTATTGAAAGTCATGGTATTTTCATTTATGCAATAAAAAATCACAAATATCACTTTCCACTGTGAATAGGAAATTGTTTCTCTGAGGACGAGTAGGCAATTTAAATGATAGGCAAATTAGAAACTTCTCAGAGGAGGTCTCCTGAGCACGGATGAGGACAGTTTGCCAGACAGAGGGGAGAGCTGGAGTGTGCTAGGAATGTGAGGTTGGCATGATGGGCAGAAGTCAGAATATGGGAGGCTTTAAGGAGGACATTGTACTTTATTATGGCGACAATGGGAGCCATTAAAATATGTTAAGCAGAAGAGAAACACTGGGGTTCCATGTTAGAAAGCGTCAGTGTGGAGAATTGATTAAAGGAGGGATAGAAAGCAGGGAGGAACAGTTAGGAGCCTAAGGCAATAGTTCAGGCAAATCCAAAAGCCATGGAATTGAAACTGATCGGATTTATTAACTAGCTGGATATAAGGGAGGGGCAACTAAAATGCCTCTCAGAATTTTTGCTCTGCATCATTTTCTGGGTGGTGATGCCAAATTAAAATCTAGTTAAATTAAAAATACTGTGGAAATAGGAAATGATGCTACACTGTTGGTTAGGAGTATACAAAGTACAAGTAGTTTGCAGGATATTTTGGCAATTCCTATCAAACTTCAAAATGTACATTACATTCTTAGGTGTCTTTTCTATACAAATGATAACAAATGTGTATAAACGCATATGGTTCAAAAATGTTCACTAAAATACTTGTAATACTGAAAATTTAGTAAAAATCCTTATGTATATCCTTAAAGGAATAGCTAAATGTAAAATTTTCCAGTTATAAAAATAGTCACAGGGATGTTAAGTACAGCATAGGGAATATCATCAATAATATTGTAATAACTAGATGGTATCAGATGGGTTCCAGATTTATTGAAGTGATCACTTCCTAAAATATACAAATGTCAAATCAATTTGTTGTACATCTGAAACTGATATAATATTGTATGCCACCTGTAATTAAAAATAAATTAATAAAAATATATAGTTAAATTAATTTTCAAGGACTTTTGAGAATGTAACCATGTATTTTGAGCTAATTGGAGATGTTTTGTAATATAAAAGGCATGATGTTTTGAAAGAGGTGATCCTGACACTGGTGTCCATTTGTTATTAAATACCCATGAAATATGATTCTTTTGGATTATGCTATGGATTCTCAGTGTGATCCCAAAGAGTCATTTAAATTTTTTGCACCTCAGTCTTGCAAGTTCTTCCATACAAATAAGGAAAATGCACCCTAGAATATTCAATGAAGCAATTCAAAAGTGAATTTGTCAGTGTGGTAATTTGTGTTTCCTAAAGGTAAAATGAAATACAACCTCAATTTCTAGCTCTATTCATTTTTTTTTTTTTAGAGAAGAAGGCTTATCTGATTTCAAATGGCTCTTTCAGCTCTAAAGATCAATAACTCCCTAAGTCAGAACACTTGGTTGGAGCTACATTCTACCCAGATCAGTGGCTGATCCTCAACAAGAACCAAGGGATTTATGTGGAGGTAGGTTGTCCTATTTAAGCACTTCCTACTGAGTGAAATAGTACTTCCTTTTATTTGTCTTACTAGTCTTCTGTTCTTTATCATGCTTCTTTTTAATACAAAGTTTTTCATTTGTTTAACCAATATTTATTGAGTGCCTACTATGCGCCAGGTACCACACTGGTGCTGGAGAAACAAAATTAAATAAGACACACTCCCTTTTGTTGCATTTCTAAACGGTAAATCATATTTAAGCCAAAATACATCATCTTATAAAGTAATATTTATCATGTACACGATCCTACTCTAGGAACCACGCCAGGCTACCCCATTAAACTTGATGGGCCTGAGAGTAGTAAAACTATACACTGCATAATGTATTTATAGTATATAGCAAGGCAACAAGGTCCCCTGAGAAGGGAAGGCAGGAAAACTGAAAAATCATTGTAAGTGCACTTGGAACTCAGAACATTTGCAAATTCCCTCATTACTTTGTGACTCCATTTCTTTATCTACAAAATGAAAATAAAAAAGCCTACTTCTAATATTCCTAACAGGATATATGAAGATTAAATAAGTAAAAACATTATACTTTTAGCTTTAAAAAACACTAAATAAATATTAGGTATTGTTGTTTGGTAGCATTATATGAAATCACATTAAAGTCAAGTCTACTGTAGTTATTCTAATGGAAGTTTAAATCCCAAGATGAAAGCAGGGTGAGTTGAATAACTAAAATCAGGACACACCCCTAATCAGATCTAGTTAGAAACTAAAATTAAAATTGAAATTAGCTACATGATGGAAGCAAGGCTCCTCACCCAGGACAGATTTAACAAGACGTCTAGTTTGTGTCTGTAAAGTTGGGAAGACGAACATGAGCTCCACTTGGGTTGACCACTCTTGGATTTTAAAAACGGATCTTCATCTGGTGGCACTTTTCAGAGAGAAATTGGTGGAGATCCTGAATCCATGGAGGGTTATGGTACCAGCTCCCAAGTGCCCAGACAAGGACATTGCCACACCAGGGTATTTAATGCATATCAGCTTCAACAGCAGGGCCATTTGTTCATCTTGAGAGGTCAACTGTCATAAGATTCATTTGTCTCTGCTCCAAAACTTTATTTAGCTTTTGCTCAAATGTCTCATTATCAAATATGCAGGCCCTTGAAAAAGATAATTTGTCACAACATTTTTCTTGCTAAGATACTCAAAGCTAAAACAGACAACACAAGCAGAGAAGCTAAACTCATTAAACCTGCACCACCTCCACATTAGAACGATCTCTGAGCTCAGCAAGAAGAATCAAGAAACTGTTCTTCTCGAGTCCCAGGATGGAAACCTTCCTGAGTAGAGAAATACCAGCCTTAGCAATATGGACGTCTTCCTTTCTCTTTCTGCTCCTGCACTGGAGATATGAGGATAAAAAGGAGCAGAGCAAGCTTTCTTTTTGGATCTAAAGAATTTAGCACCATAGGTTTCCCTGAAACTAAGCATGGCTGAAAGTTGAGAGCAAACCTCAGGAACAACTTTCAACTACAAGCTAGCATTCGGGAGAGTGCGTAAAGGTGTCAAACTTTAACTGGATGTTCAAAGTCCCGAAATAGTGTTTATAGAATCTGTATTTGGTTTGACCCGAATTGTTAATTTTTGTTTTTTTTTTATCTTTATTGTTCAGATTATTACAGTTGTTCCTCTTTTTTTCCCCCATAGCTCCCCTCCATCCGGTTCCCACCCCACCCTCAGCCCTTACTCCCCCACTGTCCTCATCCATAGGTGTATGATTTTTGTCCAGTCTCTTCCTGCACCCTCCACACCCCTTCCCCCCGAGAATTATCAGTCCACTCCCTTTCTATGCCCCTGATTCTATTATATTCACCAGTTTATTCTGCTCATCAGATTATTTATTCACTTGATTTTTAGATTCACTTGTTGATAGATATGTATTTGTTGTTCATAATTTTTATCTTTACCTTTTTCTTCTTCCTCTTCTTAAAGAATACCTTTCAGCATTTCATATAATACTGGTTTGGTGGTGATGAACTGCTTTAGCTTTTTCTTATCTGTGAAGCTCTTTATCTGACCTTCGATTCTGAATGATAGTTTTGCTGGGTAAAGTAATCTTGGTTGTAGGTTCTTACTATTTCTTGCCACTCCCTTCTGGCCTGCATAGTTTCTGTTGAGAAATCAGCTGACAATCGTATGGGTACTCCCTTGTAGGTAACTAACTGTTTTTCTCTTGCTGCTTTTAAGCTTCTCTCTTTGTCTTTTGCTCTTGTCATTTTAATTATGATGTGTCTTGGTGTGGTCCTCTTTGGATTCCTTTTGTTTGGGGTTCTCTGTGCTTCCTGGACTTATAAGTCTATTTCTTTCACCAGGTAGGGGAAGTTTTCTGTCATTATTTCTTCAAATAGGTTTTCAATATCTTGCTCTCTCTCTTCTTTTGGCACCCCCATAATTTGGATGTTGGTTCTCTTGAAGTTGTCCCAGAGGCTCCTTACACTATCTTCATATTTTTGGATTCTTTTTTCATTTTGCTTTTCCAGTTGGGTGTTTTTTACTTCTTCGTATTTCAAATCTTTGACTTGATTCTTGTGATCCTCTAGTCTGCTGTTGGATCTCTGTATAATATTCTTTATTTCAGTCAGTGTATGCTTAATTTCTAGTTGGTCCTTTTTCATATCCTCGAGGGTCTCACTAGACTTATTGAGGGTCTCACTAAATTTATCGGCGGTTTCTAGAAAATTCTTGAGAAACCTTATAACTGTGGTTTTGAACTCTATATCCAGTAGTTTGCTTTCCTCCATTTCTGTCATTTGTGACCTGTTTCTTTGTCTCCACATTTTGGCTTCTTCCCTGTGTTGATAGAGTGGCTTTCTGTGCTAGGTGTCCTATAGGGCCCAGTGGCTCAGCTCCCCAATTACCTGAGGTGGACACTCTTGGTGCACCCCTTTGTGGGCTGTGTGCACAGTCTTGTTGTAGTTAAGCCTTGATTGTTGTATGTATCACTGGGAGGAATTGACCTCCAGGCCAATTGGCAGTGAGAATCAGCTGTGTCTGCAGTGGGAGAACTTCTGTGCTGGAGACACCCTTCTGGGTCAAGACTTGCTTCAGTGGGGCTTTGGTGCTCACTGAGTCTGCCCCCTGAGTGTGTCCCTTATGGATATGAGGAGTTGTAATCTGGATGGTCCCACTCTGACCACTGGGTACACTGGCTCTTGCATCTCTAAGGAGGTGCTAATTTAGCCTCTGCCTGAGGCTACCCAGCAGGAGCTATGGAGAGATCTGCAGATTCCTCTTCTTTGCTTGGGGTTTGGAGATGACCAGATGAGGCCCAGCTGTGAAGCAATGCAAGCTGCTGTGGGGCCTTGGGCCTTCTTTTGGATGTTCTGGGACTCTCTGACCCAGCTGCAGTTTGTTAGGTAATTGTAGATTGCAAAGGGCCAGGGCATTCATATGCAAAAGCCTCTGCAGCAGCTTGGGTGGGGCAGGGTCTCAGGGAATCAACAGGGCAGAGCAAGCAGCTATGGCTGATCCTCAGCCCTGCCCTAAGAGGTCCCAGGTCTCAGTGTCCGAGGTAATTGCTGCAAGCATCTCTGAGAGAAAGCCGCCCTCGAGTTCCTCCCACTGCCACCCAGTCCAGTTTCTCCCTGTATGAGTCTGGGTCCCCAGAGACTTGCCCGGAACTGAAGTCCAGGGCCATCAGGAGCTTGTGTCTCCCTCCCGATTGAAAAAGACAACAGTGTCCTCAGCCGCCAGCCCTCTCCACGTGCGCCTCCGTACCTCTGCACTTCACTTCCGCACCTCCTCTGATTCTCAGTGTGCTTTTCTCTTTCCTTCTAGTTGTAGACTTTCCACTCAGCCAGCCTTCCTGTGGTTCTGGATGATGTCCGTTTTGTCTTTTAGTTGTATTTTTGAAGTGGTTGTGTGAGGCAGTAATTTCAGGTGTTTACCTATGCCGCCATCTTGGTTTCTCCTCTGACATGAATTGTTTTAAAAATAGCCTTTTTTTTGACAATAGGTGGAAATTACATCATCATTAATCTTCCAGGACTTGAGTAGAGAACTGCTGTTTGAATATCAGGCAAAGCATAGGCATTTTAATATTGATTTTAATCCAGGGTACCTCACACACTTCTTGGAAAGGTGAATAGATCTCTTTAGAAAGGTGAATCTCTATAATTAAAGTAAGCAAGAGTAAGCCCACAAATTCTAGTAATTAACACAACTTTAGAGCAACACATCCCAGGGCTTTAAAATTTGTGGACTCAAATTCTCCATTTTACCAAATCAGTATCTCTTTTATCTTAGGAGATAAAAAAAAGTAAAAGAATGTCACCCCTTGGGAATTAACTCTTCATTTATATTAAAACTATAAATCACCAGCCACCAACCACTGAGTGAAATTAATGATCCTAGTTCCTATGCCATTTCCACTTACCTTCTAATTCTCCAGGACTTATGGGGTGAAAAGAAGGTGGTAGAACTCTCTGCTTTTAGTTTATGAAATGTAGTTATTAAATTCTCACTCTTACACACACACACTTTAGATTTTACACACACACACACACACACACACACACACACACACACACACACGGTAGAGGAGATGAGATTTTGAAACTTTGTTCAAGATACATTTATTAAGCACCTACTATGTTTTCTAGTAGGCTTGATTTTTCACTTTTAAGGTTTCATTTCCTTGATTTTTCACTTTTAAGGTTTCATTTCATAAAATACTTCAAACACCCTACCCACAACTACCGGGGGCAAATCATCTACAATAATAAAATCGTAATATGTTAATTAGACGGGACAGCTGAACGACCTTCCTGACGACCTTCCGGATGAAGCCAGGACTGCTAGGGCCAAGGCAGGCCATCGTGGCTGTGAGGGCCAAGCCCCTTGCATGAATTTTGTTCATCGGGTCTCGGGTCTCTAGTATGTACATATTTACATACATACATATATACATACATACATATCCAGCCTCTACAACCTCCTGTTTTCTCAGCTCTCTCCTGAGGGCTGTCACCAGGACTCTCAGTAATCCTATCAGAATATTTAAGATGGGGATGATTAATTCAGGAGATCCCAGAAGGCTTCAATCCAGTCTAAATTCCATACTTTGCCACTGCCACCTCCAAACAGGATCCTAAAGCTTTGGGCTGGTCTAGATTTCTGAACTGTCCACACAATACCCAGAATGTTGTTCTGGCCAAGCCCCTTAATCTTCTGCAGGAATCTCCTAACAGGATAATTTTAAATCATAATTACATTTTTTTACTCTTCACATCTTTCCATTTCAGTTTATCCTGGCATGGAGCACGCTGCGCAGGCGAGGGGCTGACCCAGAGTTCAGCTGGAGAGGTGCCCTGTTCGTAACACCAACTCTAACATGGTAGCTGTTGGAAGGATTCCCTCATTATGTGAAAGATGGCATCACTGTGCACACTATGATTCTCTTCCCAGTCAAGCCCTGATAACTAAATTATTTTTTAGGAACAAACAGGCTTATATTGGAGCCACCTAATATCTACATTCACCATGAATATTTAGTGGAGGAGAGCCACATGATTTCATTATTGTCGCAGTTTAACATCTGATTGATTAGAAGGTTTAACTCCAAGTTTTCCTCACTGCCATCTCCTTGACTGCATCATACTATAGCATATTTTAAACAGAATCAAACAAAGCTTGCAAATCTAGCAAAGACACCTGGAAGTGGAGTAGCACCCTTCAAATATTATTGTGATACATGTTTATATCAAACTTTGAAAAACATGTTATGTACACTCAAAGATTTTTTGTTTTAAATTTTGGAATCTCTGTAAAATAACATATTTTTAGGTTTTATTTTAAAAGACAAATATATCTGGATCCTCTAGAGACAAAAAAAAAAAGAGGAGGACATCTTATATAGAGTCCTAAAAGTTTAAAGAGTAGAATTCTGCATACTTTGGATGTCAAGGAAGAAACAATTTGTTTCTAAGTGATGGAATAGTTACTCAAAGGTAAATTACCCCACAGTTCCTTCAGCTACTGGTACTGGGTGTTTATCTATCTGTACTATCAGTTTTACAAACCTCAGGCTAACAATCACAGAGGTTGTGAGAACCCCATCAGGGGAAATCAATCCTAGTCAGGCTAAAGAAACTCGCATCTGCCTTTCTTCCAAGCTGAATCACAAACAGTCCACACCCATCATGATCCCTCTTCAAATAATTTCTTCATTTACCTGTGTGGCACTTCCTGAAAGCAAGGAAAGGGCTTGATGGGATGAGCTATTATCTCCGCAGGATTTGTGAAGGACCAAACAGACTGGAATGCTTTTCATTGCCCTCCCCCTCGCCTCCCCTCTCCATTCCCGGTACCCTGGCCACCAGTCTGTACTGTTTGCCTTTTCTCAGTTTCTGTGCTGCTCAGGAAGATAGATAAGCCCTTTAAATGATTACTACAACCCTGCATTAGCTTTCAAAGACACTGACAATTTTTCCACGTTTGGTAACTGATTTGTGATAGAAGTGTTGACAATGCAAAGAGATAACTAAATCACAGACAAGAACTTCTCAAAGGCTCTCTGGGAACCTTTTCCTTCACAGATCTGTTCAAAGTGCATGAATTGTGGAGTAAAATCTATTTTCACTTCTTTTTAATCAGCAGAAATACCAAGAACAATAATATACCTATATA
>NW_005871070.1:2510158-2563447 GCF_000147115.1 Myotis lucifugus | reverse complement strand
ATATATATATATATATACATATATACACATACATACACACACACATACTGTTTTTTGGGGGAGTGGGGGCTTCAATATGATAGTTTCAAAATGAATTTTATTTTTTCCATTTATTTTTTTAGATTATCCTGAAGAAAAATCATATAATTTCTCAAGTTGGTGTTCTAGAAGAATCACAAACTTTGATTTTCATTTCAATACATAATAACTGTGTGTACAGAGAGAGCAGCTTTCCCTCTTTCCTGCCACATGTTCACTCTGCTGCTCCAAGTCCATCTGTGATAGTGTAACTGGAAATAAAAGGATGCAGCCAGAATCCTTTCTACAGTGCAGGGACAGACAGATATTACATTTCAGCTCAAGAGACAGAAAGGAAAAATAAAGGCAGGATAGTTTGCTGAATATGTGCTTCTTTTCAGAGCACTACTAAGTTTTCTTTTGCTGGTTGATTGAATGCCTGTTGTTGAACAAAACCTCACATTGTAGAAACTACTGTGTCTAACTAAACTGCAGTGATGCTGACCGTGCCCTGCCCCAGGTTGGCCCACACTGTCCCACACTGCCTTGGGTGCCTAGAAAGAATACGGCTGATGAAGACCCCTCAGAAGTGTTGTTCTCACTTGGGGTAATCTGGAACGGACAGGTGTTCCCTGATTGACTTTTCCTTCAAGGACAACAGACTAAGTTAAGAATGCCTACACAATATGCCAAGGGAAAAGCAAAAATGCTGTAGCTTAACCATATTAAAAAAGCAATGACTGGGGCAGCAGAGTAGAGAGTGACATTGATTTCCTTTGGACATGGGCTGCCTAGTGGCAACATGTATGTGATGGGTACATTTAAAAGGGCAGCACTCACTCCTCGGACTCTCTTTCAACACCTACTATGTGCCTGTCACTGTTCAAGATGACAGAAATACAGTGGTGGAGAGTAAGAAATAATAAAGGAAACTATGTCAACATAATTTTGGATCATACGTGAAACAAACATAAAATTAATAGGATAGAGCAACAGGGCAGAGAGAGATAGGCTGATATAGATGCTCTATATAAGGGAAAAAGAACTAGCCATGTCAAGAGGCAGAAGAGCAATCCAGGCAGAGCACAGTGAATGCAAAGGCCGCGAGGTAAGAAAGGACAGAAAGTGCTCAAAAAACTCCTGGCACAGAGGAGAAGGCCATTTGTTGTTGTTTTGAGGACCGAGTTTCTGATAGATATCTAAGGAACAAAGAAACGAAAGTATATAGTAAACAAGTGTAGGTTAGCTAAATATGTTTGTTTTTAAATCAATCTGTTACTTTGGATATATTCTGAAGAGAACACTTTATTATTCTTTTTTTCAGGGAGTAAATAAAATATTTGGCTATTTTTTCCCTCCTTTGAGTGCTCTGAAAGGGAATGAGGCCTGAGAGGTCTACATTTTCACTATTAGATTATTTTCTCAAACATAGCCTCTGAAAGCATGTTGTTAAGCTATATGCTAGTCCCACTGTTGAATTTCTTATTTTATCTTTCTTAGAGAAAACTTCTCCTGGCAACACCTAGATGTTGATTAAAACTGACTCATGGATGACAACAAACCAAGTCGCCATGGCACAGGGTGGATTGTGCCCAAGCCTTTGACCCGGACTCCACAGGAGTCTACTGATCTCCAATTAGGCAGGTTTACCTGATGCCAGATGACACAGCTCATCTCGAGGGAAAGACCACCTTGTTTGTTGATGGGGCAAGCAAGGCACTGGTGGAGACCATCAAGCTCTGCACAGTGTTAGAGGAACAGCCAGGTGGGATCCTTGGCATCTCTATGACTCCTTTCTAAAGCTGCATCCCACCAAGGTTTGTCTCTATGTAGGACCAAATGGGCTTTCTTCTGCTTGATTGATTTTGATTTTTCAATACATAATAACAAATGATTGCCAAAACAATCCATTGGATCACTGAACAGTCAATCTAATTTGATCACCAAGATCACATCTGGTTATTGTACTCATCCTAATGACCAAATAGAATTTACCATGAAGAAATTTGGGCTCCTTAGCAATCAGTTAATCTCATAAACTTCTAAACAAGAACCTGATGAAAAACAGTCAAGTTAGGATTGTATATATAGGTATGGCTTATGTGATGAGTAAAACACAAATTTATAAAAAAAAACACACCAGAAATCTATTTTTCTCATTACATCATTGAAATATGTCAACCTATAATATATTTAAATTTAACTCTCTCATGCTTAGTTAGTAATCATTCACGACTTTCAGCTTCTGTTTCTGAAAAGTTTTATGTGAATCAAATTTTTGAAAATCTAATCGTATTTTAAATAAATTAACAGAATTTACAACTTAAATTATGAATCTGTTTATAATTAATGAAGTGCCCTCACACATGTGTCTGGTGTATATATTAATTTCATAGAACAGCCTTTGCTTAATAGTGAGGTTTTGTTGAAAAATTTTGTTTCCCATATAACTTGTAACAATATTTAGTAAACTTTAATCTGTGGTCAGACATTTATGAGGAAAAAAATAAAGAAAGTCATGTTTCTCTATTTAAAAGAACTAAAGAGGGACAGCTTGTTTTTTCCTGATCCAATAAGCTGGAACCAGAGGCAGAAATGTAAATATGAACTCTCTATCATGCTTGTTTCCCTGTAAGATGATTGAAAAGAATATATTCCCATGCATTGCTTGTGAAGACAGCATTTTTGCAAAATGACTCTGTTGGGTAAACATGACCATCCCTCTTTCTTATTCCGTAATCTTCTTGTTGTCCACCTAAGTCTTTCGGACCAGCCACCTCCAGGTTCCTTGGAGCTTCCTCAGATCTCCCAGAATGCAGTCCCTCTCCTTTCTTGCACTTTCACAACCATCTGCCTTTTGTCGTCCTTTGTAAAGAAGCCCTTTTTTTAAGTATTTTATATCAAGTAGACCAATGGGTTCTTTGAGGGGAAAGCATTCAATATTTATACACATATGTGAATAAGTTGTGCACGTACAGTTCTACTTATGTTTTATTAATCTCCCCAAAGTGGATTCAGAAGACTCGGGACTTGAAAGAAACAGCACCATTTAAAGACACTTAGAGAGCAGCAACACTTAAAGAGCAAAGTCTGAAATGAATGGATAGAACACATGGACAACTTTAGTCACTAAGAATATGCACTGTAAGAAAGAAGGAAATATAATTGCTGACTATTTCACATTTCTTTTTTATACTCAGGGTCCCTTTGCACTTCAGGCTTTCCTAGAGATCTGCTTCCCCATTAGCTCTCCGCGATGCACTGAAACAGACTGTAAAAAATCACCTTAGCTGTCAACACACCTACTTTCCCACATCATTTTATGGAGAGGGAATCTCACAAGAAAATTTAAAACATAGAGTCTAAAATGCTTATGGCAAAAGTTCCATAGGTATACTTAACTTCAGTCAGCTTTAAAAACTATCAGCAGTCTCTTTGAATTAATACACTATCAGCAGCCTCTTTGAATTAATACATTATAACATTATCTTACTGCACAACTAAGCTAGTTTGGAGTTGAAAAAGAACAAAAATGTATTTGAAACCACTGAGATTTTTTTTTGTGTGATCTCTTTCAAATTCAAATGAATAAAACTACATTGATTTTCAATTTTTAGTAAAATTTTCTGTCAGATTAAAAAAAGAAATTTACTAATCTGAATGTAGATTGGGTGTTTTTTTTTAAAAAAAAAAATGGTTGAGCTATAAACCCAAACTCCTAAAAATAGGAGAATATGGTGGAAATGACAGCATTTTAAGTATAAAGGCATGAGTGGTGTCCTTTTACAGATGCCTAAATCAAACACAGAAAAAGCGATGTACTGCCAGGACACTCGGCGCACTTTTCTTTAATCGCCGTATATAGTTAATAGCCTGACTTTTTTTTTTTTAGAAAATAAATTGCAAAGATGCAAGCAACTCAATTACATAATATCTTTCCATGCAACATATCAAAAAATGAATTTAATTATCCTGTGGTTTGGATTGAATTCAACACTAAAATCTTTTTATTGAACTTCATAGCAACAAAGAATTTTGAACTTACAGATAACCATCTTTGAAGTTAGATAGAACCCTGACCATACTATGATTGCCTGATGCTGAAAACGGACAAAGTACAGAATACAGTATTCCAACCAGGATTCGGGCCGATCTGAGAAACTCGAGAAAAGTCCTGGGAAGGAATAACAGATAGAGAATGACTGGATAGGTCATTTGATCTTGCTTCTGAGACTGAACTTAAAAAACCTGTTTCAGATTAAACAGTACTTCATTGCTTTCTGTTTTCTTTTCTTTTTTTTCTGAACACAAAATATTTCTACAGATTAAAATAAACAATCAGAATGGAGGTAATAGAATTATGCAGTATGTATTATATCTATATAGGTCCAGAAGATTCCTAAAATTTGAATAATCCAAATTTTACTCCAAATGACACTAAATAGTATCCAACCAAACTCTCAGAGCACACAGTGGTCTTTTCCACAGTGTGTGTGATCAGTAACATCAATGATCATATCCCATAATATACCATAAAACCGAGGAAATAAATCATCTAACATTTTTAGAAATCAAGCTATGCCATTAGTCTAAATATACAATTTAGGAAGTCAACATTTTATGACTCTCATCAATTTCCAAGATGATTCTTCACACAATTGTACAGAAAATGTTTTGAATATATATTTGACATTAAAAAAATAGGAATGATGACAATAATACTGACTATAGCTTTAACTTACATTGTCAAGATAACATCAAATAAATTTGAAATTTATAGTTTTGATATAAATCTTGAATAATATCATTCCCACTATTTAAATACTTTTACCACATTCATTTGCATTTTATGGTATTTTTTAGGTAGAATATCTATGGTATATATTTAGTTATGGCATGGAATATTTTATTGTATTTTCTTACATAGCTTAGGATATACAAAATTAAATAAAACTATGTGTTCCCAAAATAATTTTATATACTATTATTCTTTGGTAGTTAAAATGTGAACTTCTAATTTTTGAAAAATTCAAGTTTTTATTTTAAAAACTAAATTTTAAAATAATGAAACCTTTGAGAGTAGGTGAAAATAAATACTTAATTTAGAATACTATAACAAGTAAATGACAGAATGTATTATCTTCATTTTGAAATGTATAAGAATTTTCAAATAAATTTGAATATGACGAAGTAAAACAAATGATACATTAAATTATATATACAACTCTAAGGGAGGAATAACTGTTATCAAATTGAAAAACTAATCCCTGAATAATAAACTGGTAAGCATCTAAAATTTTGTTCTTATTAAAAATGTGACATGCCTATTTAAATTTATTTATATTACACAGTTGTTTAATTTTCAGTAATTTAACTATTATACATTGTTTCACAATTAATACTGACTTCAGACTAAAAATAAAAGATCTTGCTACTTATAATGAGTTAAATTCATCACACCTGAACAGTGTTTGAAACTGAAATTCTTCGAGATTAGAAAGCCAGTCTAATGTGAATCTTTTTGGTCAAGTTTAGTAAAAATTAACAAACAAAACAAATAAACAAGACATTCAAAGTCCATGGATGGAGGATTGGCTGAAATACCACCTCCAGAAAGGAACAAAAGCAGGGAGCAGAGCTGTGCTGGCACCTAGTGGAGAAGGCAGACAAGAGTCGTTTACTTTAGGGTCTCAGAGGCATGCTGGGAAAAGAACACATTATTTTAATCTGTGCTTTCTATCACACACATCTGAAAAGAAGATAAAAGAAAAGTATCTGGGGTGATTTACCTAAGTATGCAACCAAATTTTATGATTCTAATTTTCTCCAAAGACAAAGAGAAAATTTGGAGGGGTGGGGGTGATGAGGAGTAACAAGACCCATTGTGGTGAAAAATATAACAGTAAAAACAAGGTTAGTGCAATTTTCTCTTCCCTTGATATGTTCTGCCAAACCTGGCCACACTAGTCTATTCTCTGTCAGGCAAACAATTTTTATGAAATCAAGTGACAGATGTTTGTAAAATTCTGTCTGTATTTGGGACATAAATCACCAAACACGACTTACATATATCTCGCAACAGTAAATTTGGAATTTTCAAATGTCAATATTATGTGCAGAAGTATAGTTATTTTTCTTCACAGAATTTTTAGTAGAAGGGCAGGCTTAAATTTGAGCCCTGCCTCCAGTATCTTTTGGGACTGGGGAAAGCTCTGGTTTTAACAGAGAGCTTCTGCCTTCGAAGGCAATGAATCCCCAGTTTGATGTGAGCAAGCGAGGGCAGAATTACTATTACTCATCAGGGGAGTCATATATCAGTTAAGTTTCCCCAGTGACTTCTTGGTCTCTTCCAATTGTGAGATTCTATGATTTCCTAAAGAAAAGGTTTTATTATATTTTTTCTACGCTAGGGAATGGATTTCAGTTCACCGTCCCTATAAATGTTCAAAGGACTACATCTATCCCCTAATTTCTTGTTATTCATGGAAAGATTGGTAATGATTTTATGATGAAGACACAGAAGGGTCAAATCATACTAAGGTTATAACAAGACTTACCTTGTGGTAAGTTAGGTGTCAAGTTTTCCAAAATTGAGTACTGATTGAGGTTACTAACATGCAAGTACCCCATGGTTTAGTCTAGATCTGCTTTGCTTTATCAAGCAGCTACATTGTTTTAGATAGCTGGCCTAGACCTTAGCTAATGCATGATTAAGGAGGTTCATGAACACATTCTTTCCTGTTAATAACCTTTTCCTCATCATTACGCATGGCGAGCAACCTGTTTTCATCCTCTGTATTAACCTGATGTCTCACACCTAACCATGCCTAAGGTTTATCCTATATACCAGTGATGGCGAACCTATGACACGCGTGTCAGAGGTGACACACGAACTCATTTTTTTGGTTGATTTTTCTTTGTTAAATGGCATTTAAATATATAAAATAAATATCAAAAATATAAGTCTTTGTTTTACTATGGTTGCAAATATCAAAAAATTTCTATATGTGACACGACACCAGAGTTAAGTTAGGGTTTTTCAAAATGCTGACACGCCGAGCTCAAAAGGTTCACCATCACTGCTATATACTGTACTGATGCTCAACTTTAAAAACCAGTATCTTGGCTAATATAATTGGGTTTATTTCATACCATATTTTAGATTTCTATCTAGAAGTTTATTTCAGGGCACATGGATGAACTAGTCCCAGTGTCACACCAGTGGAGGACTGGCTCTGCCCCTCGAGGTCACTGCTCTGCTGCAACAGGAGGGAACAAAATCAATTGCCCTTGTGGCCTGGGTTCTCCTGAAATTGCAGGACGGCCAGCGTGGCCCCTCTGGCTCCATACAGCTTACTCGGGCCCTAAGAGAGCTCTCCCAGGTCAGGTCGGAGTGGTTTCTCTGAGAAAACGTATAGGTAGAACAGGACTGTCCCTACACCACCTGACTGTGCCTTCCAGTTAGCAAGTACCCTTCGGCTGGCTAGGAAACCTCCTAGTAAGAAATTTGATTAATTAATTGAGAGAATATGCAATAATAGATCTTTATATTATTTGAAATTCTTATTAGTAAATTTATGAGAAGGGATACAAGGGAAAACAAACTGATAGTCCCTAGTTCACTGGCAAGAGAGGCTTCCTTCAAAGGACATCCTAATGCCCTCTGACATCCCAAATTCACATAAATACAACCTCTGCCCTACGCCCACATCACAGAGCCAATCACATCACAGAGCCACAGTCTTGTGTCCACCTCTGTATTTTTTCAGGTGACCTTGATGAAGAGGTAAAGGATTTTCTCCCCTTAGGCCAGTTGTTAGGATCAGGTCCTGAAGTCTGTCCACAAGTGGGACCATAGCCCAGCGTGCTTATGGGACCAGATAGGATCAACCAGAGCCTGCCATTAGCGGCAGGGGAAAGACCTGTGACAAGCAGCAGAAGAAAGTGAAAGCCACAGTGGGCTCAGATAGACTGCTATGAAAACCCAGAGCAAGGGACCTGCTTTTAGCTCAGGGTGGGGATGTGGAGATGATAGTGTCAAGGAAGGCTTCCCGAAGAAGGTGGAGATGGTTAGGACTTGGGAAACCGTGCGGGGAGAGGAGCACACTGCATACAAGGAAACATGCAGATAGTGACAGGATATTTCTCCCCCTCAGCCAGACAGTCTGAGGAGAAAGACATTTGTTCCAGCACCAGAGGGGTGGGCTCCAAGTGGCCCACTCGGCACAGGCATGAACAAGTGACTGTGACCGAAAACCACTGCATATTTGTAAGCAATCCTAAGCCCAGAGAATTTACCAGTGGCCTCATCAGCAATGATAAATTCCACGTTTCTCACTTTCTCGCAGCCTATTCCATCTCTTGTCATTTGTTAAGTACAATGAGCATTTCTGCAGAAACCAAACCAACAAAACAGAGAACCAAGACTGAGTACCCTAAAATTAGGTTCACAAAATACCTTCTTTCCTCTGACCAAGATTATTATTCTAATTTTTCTGGACTGCCTTGGAGTGTAAAAGCAGAGGTCGTTATTCATTTAAGAAGCACTCCCATACTTGTTTCAAAACTACTGGATAATAAGGAAAGTTATCTTCATTTAATGGAGAGAGTAAAGTTAAGCATATTGCTACAAAAGGAGGTAGAAATGTGAATTAATACCATGTATCCAAGTGATATAACGCATTTTTATCCTATTTAAAACAAATGTAAACCAGATGACCAAGCAAATCCATTTCTGGTCATAGACCCAAAATAATTGAAAGCAGGGACTAGAAGAGATATTTGTACACACATCTTCATGGCAGCACTATTTACAATAGCCAAACAGTAGAAGCAACCCAAGTGTTTGCCAGATGAATGGATAATCAAAATGTGGTATATGCATACAATGGAATATTATTCAACCTTAAAAAGAAAGAACTTCTGACACATGCTACAACATAGATGAACCCTGAAAACATTGTGCTAAAGGAAACAAGCCAGTCACAAAAGGACAAACACTGCATAATTCTGCTTATATGAGGTAGTAGGGTAGTCAAATTCCTAGAGACAGAAAGCAGAGTAGTGGTTGCCAGGGCCTGGGAGGAGGGGAAATGGAGTCATTGTGCTAGTATAATGGGTAGAGAGTTTCAGTTTCGCAAGATGAAAGAGAGTTAATGATTGCAAAACAATGTGAATATACTTAATGCTACTGAGCTATACACTTAAACATGATTAACATGGTAAATTTTATATTATATGTATTTATCACAATAAAAGCATACCTCATATTTTTCAATAAAGAAAAAAGTTGAAAAAAAATTTCACTGTTCAGAACTAGATATTTGGAGATATGGATATAAGGAAGTTCTCTGGTCCCATGATGTACCTATAATGTGAATGATGTTCATGCTTCTGTTAGTACAAGATAAAGGCATCAGATAAATTAGTGAATACCTACCTCAAGTATGTTGTAAACATAAAAATATTAGATTCAGAACAAGAAATAAGTAGAATGATATTAGCAATCAAAAGTAATGTATGAAATAAGTTTGCAAATGCCAAGTTACTTCTTTATTTTCACACTGTACGAATATAGTAAATAGTATATTAAAATAGAATGTTAAAAGCTTGAAACAGTGTCTGTAATCTTACACACTATGGGTACATGCAAGGATTAACTCCTCTTGCTTCTAAATAATTCTGTATTTGCTAACCATTAGTCATCATCAATGCAGGAGGAAGAGTGTGTGTGTGGTTATTTTAAATGTAATTCATTAAGTTTAATTAAGAGTACCATACATAAACTCATGATTTATCAATTATTAATGCTGATAAATATATAACCCCATAGGTAAATAACAGCAATAGTAATTCCAACAAAAACGTAGTACTTGTGTTTCTAAAATTTTCAATGAAATTAACATGTGTTCCCTTAAACTTCTATTTTATACACGCATCTGCCTGCCTGATGTAATCAGTGTTAAGAAAAAGACCTGCTAAATACTGAGTAGGTAAAATCTTTCTTCCATAAATCATTACTTCAATGTGTTGTCACAATTCTCAAATGTCCAATTAATTAAAATCCAAGTAACAGTTGGTTTCACTCAACAACTGTCCAGCCTCGCAGGCCACTGAACGATGGCCACCCCTGCAATCTCAATAGTCCCTCCAGGCTGTCGGCGTGTCATGGCCAGAGCATGAAATCTAACTTGACAGATAATGGAAATGAGCTATTAACACAAACCAACCTGTACTCAGATCATGTTGTAATATTTCATATGTGTTTTCTGGCATAATATTATAACTTTTTTCAGTCTGTCAGGTAGCAAACCCATCCTGGAAACTATTTCTTTTTTCTAATATGCTTTTCTAAATTTTATTTATTTATTTATTTATTTATTTATTTATTTATTTATTTAAGAGAGAGAGAAAGGGTAGGAGAGAGAGAGAGAGAGAGAGAGAGAGAGAGAGACTTGTTGTTCCACTTACGCATTCATTGGTTGATTCTTATATATGCCCTGACTGGAGATCCAGACGATGCTCTAACCATCTGGGATACCCAGTCAGGGTTATAATATGTTGTTTTGTTTTTAATGCTGAGAATTTACTTAATTCCATATTCTGCAATCCTCCTCACCTTACCTTATGTGCTCAGCAAAAGTTTCTAAAAGTTATTTAGCAGTTGGCTCTTAGGCTGTTTCAGCTTGCCTTTTAAACAGCCCGTAAGTGATAATGAGAAAGAGAATCCAATTACATCTACCTGCATAGCTCAGCTGCACACCAAGTAACATAAACAGGCATTCTTAAATCACAGCATTTCACTGGAAATGGGGCAGAACCTGTGTATTTTAACAACTTTTTACAACTAGTAACCACTACAGCATTTATTTTACTTTCTCAAAGAAAACCAGAGAAGGTTCATAATTTAAACTAAAGGGCCTTTCAGCCTTGAAGACAAAAAGCACTTCTGCTTCACACCTGAGTGATAATGCAGGATGTGTACAGGTGAATTTAGAAGACTGGCTTCAAAGATAGTGTGTCCTAGGCCAGTCTGAAACATATGATCCTTTCCAGCCCAGAGATCATTTATTATCCAGCAAAGAAAGGCTGGGATTTTGCTCCACAAACACAGTGGTGGTCCTCAGCTTACGATGATTTATCATGTCTGCTCTGAAATGCATGACACAGACTTTTCCAAAACGGTCTCTCATATACAGACACCCACATCTGATGGTACTTGAGGTCTGATTTACTTCTGTGCCACTAAAACCAGAGAGTTTTGGTCACCTGCACACATTTTCCCTTTCAAATGTGACACTCAAAACACATTTTAGGGAGTACTTTATTTTAAACGATATATATCTGAACATATGTAGCAAAAGCATCTCAAGTTTTATTGGATTAGTAACCTGATATTCATTTTTCCTTTTAGAAGGGACTGTTTTTAAGACTTAGAAGTATTGCACCCAAAACACATTTTAGGCATGACTCTATTTTAAGTGATATATGTGTAGAAATAGTGAGAACTTCTCAGGGAATGTTGGATTAGTAACTAGATATGTATTTTTCCTCTAAGAAGGAACCATCATTACTTCAAAGTATGAATATTTTATAAGAGCACAGGAAAATATAGTTTTAATAAGAAGGCGCTTTAGCTCTGATGGAAATTTGGACACATCAGTTTAGAAATCCCAGTTCCTACGTGTGCAATTATACCTTCAAATCTACATCATGCATCCACGCAACTATAGACACAGCTATAAGTTCTGTGGTATGTATACCTGGGTGCTCAGAACATCTAGATGAAGTCAAAGGGTCCAATTTTTAAAATTTGCTACCCTAGTGAGCTGGGATAATACAAGTCACAAGCAATCAATTTTTAGAGTTAGCTGGTGTATAGATTTACATACTTTCCTTAGATACACATGGTAGCATGAGTTTCGATGCTACGTTAGAACACAGATGGCTTATGTTAAGCTTGTCATTCTCAGCAAGGATCAGTTACAGATCCATCGCAGATAGTTTGGCATAACTGGCAAACTTGTACTCAGAGAAAACTATTCTGTAGTGCTAAATAGAAAAGAGGTAGGAAAAACTAATAAGAAATCATTAAACCAAAACCTGCTTGAAGATAATAAAAGTAACTAGACATCTAGTAGAATATAATAAAATAATCAACATTGAAAATCAGAGTAAAGTTACTCCAGGGTATCAAATAGTTATGAAAAGTTTGGCTTTCTAATGCTCTATGTCTGAGCCTGCCCAGCTAAATATGACAGCTACTAGTCATAATTGTCAGTTGAGCACTTGAACTATGACTATTGTTAATTTTTTTAATGTGACTAAAATTTGAGTTTACATATGTGGTTTGCATTGTATATCTGTTTTACAACAATTGATCTAATGGATAAAAGTCACAGGATGTTAAAACTGGTTGAGAACTTAGAAACCACCTTGTCCAAACTCCGCATTTTTACAAACAAGGAAATTGAGGCTTAAGTAGATAAAGCGATGAGTTCTGGTTAAGCTCAGAATTAGGTGTAGATTCTTTAAAAGACCAGTGTCTACCAATCCAGCTCTCTTCCTTGAGAGTTTCACTCAGGAAAAACAATGTCTTGTCTCAGTCACCACAATCAAAAGTACCCTACTGTCAGGCAGTTTCAAAAACCTTATCTCATCTTTTGCCATATAATGTAAGAACCTTTTATCTTGACTTACAGTCATCTATGCAATTGTCTTCATTCTCTTCTTGATTCTGGTGGTGGACACTTACCAGAATTCATGCCCTTTATTCACTGTTACCAATATTTGTAGGTATTTCAATGAAGCTTTTAAATTCATGTCATGCATTAAAATAAGTTAATTAAAAAGTGAACAAGTTTATAAGCCAAACAGATTTAATAAACTTTAAACCACAATAAAGGTTAAATCATCTTTCACATGAGCTCCTTATCTTTCACAGGAATTTTCTAGCCTCTCCCCTTCCCTTTCTATCATCCCTCACCCCCTCCAGGCCCCAGGCCCAAACAAAGTGCTTCTCCTTTCTACAGTTATTTCCATATTTATGTAATTTTTACCTTAGTTAAATAATTCATTTTTATTATTATTGCCATGATACCAATTTTCAGTTTAATGTCCATTTCCAGATTCCCATGTCTGAGAGTCTGGAGTTGAGTTGAGATACAAATGAAAAACAGGATAAAATAGAAATCTTCCCCCAACACTGAGAATATTGCCCCTCAGCATGGGTTGAAGCACTTCCCAAAGTGGGCAAGTAGACACAAATTGACAGCAGTGGGCTTCTTTAAGGAAGAAGAAGCGATGGGTTTCTTTAAGGACATCTACTGATGTGTGTGTGTTTATACACACACAAATACACACATACATATATATATTTAGAGAGAGAAAGAGAAGGTTCTGTATCCAATATGTGGATGTAACATATGGGATTCCAGGTTAAATATAGGAAAACAGCTTTCTTTTCTGAAGTATATCTCAGAAACTTTAATATGCTGATGTATAACCTGACTCTCCAAGACAGGGATGTAGTATGTAGTAAATCCTGTTTTCACAGAGTATCTTGAGAGTATCCCATAGAACACATTTGGGGAAACCTTGGACCACAGAATTTGCTGCAAGATATAAAGCCATGTCTCATGGATTGCAGTAGAAAAACAACATTTATTTTGTCCAGTAATTTATCGACAAATGTTATTAGCTTGTTATGGATTGTACTGTAGCCCCTCCCCAAATTCATCGATTGAAGCCTAAGCCTCCCAGTGTGACTGCATTTTGGAGACAGAGTGTGGCAGGGCATTCCAACCAAGTAGTGAAAAATATACATCCCACGCTTCCCCACAACAGCTTTCCAGGAGTCCAAATGCAAAGCTCCGTAAGCTAACTCCCAGATTTCCTAGCTATGGTTGCAGGAACCACACTGTGAGCACTCCCTGCCCTTGAATCTCCAGAAGGAAAAAGGAAGCGATCAGAAGTCAATCCCATCTACCACCCCCTATGGAGGCAGCCTTCTCTATCTGTCTCAGAGGCAATGTTTTGGTGACTAAGCCACAAAATTACACATAAAGAGCAATAATTTGACTTCTTTCTTGCCATTAAAAAAAGAAAGAAAAATAACTATTATGAAGATAAATAGCCTATCAATAATTGTGTTCAGAAACAGGGGTTAAGCAATATAATAATGGCACTGTCTTTGAATCATTGCAACACTCTTTGTCTCAAAATTCCAAGCTCCCTATTAACCGATGCGTAAAACCTGTCAATTACCCTGGCCATGTCATGGGAGTAAGTAAAGGAAATGGGGCTTTCCTTATCCATAGACCTGTTCATTAAACAGAGTTACTTATTTCATCTAAATATGTGCGCAAGAAACATAGTTTTTGCAAAGAATTAAACAAACAATTAAAATGTAATAACATTAAGTATTTCAATTGCTATTGAAATGATATAGTCTAGAGCTGGTTATGCCTTCTTGAAAACATTATGTTCTCTAAGCCTGAGTTTCCTAAAACATAAAATGAAAGGAACAGTTTACTTGACCTCTAAAATATCCCAAAGTGCCATAATTGAATAAAAAATTCTTTCTTGAAACTTAAATTAACTGTAAAGCTATCTTTAAAAGTCCGTCACCTCTGACACTTTGCAATTCTAAATTTTAAGCACATCATGATACATTAAGAAAATAGGCTAGTTCTACTTAAATTTTAGCCATTGCAAAACTGTCCAGTTGAGCTGCGGTTTTTATTTAATAGCAAGAAAAAGCCAAACAATGCCAACTGCTTGCTACTATTTTCTTTCTAGAAATAGGGACAAAGCCAATCTCTTTGAAGGAATGAGTCTGAAATTTGCACAAATAAACTATGTGTGTGCTTATAAAACAGTATAATATTTTATTTTAATACTTACATATCACTGTACATGCTCACATTGTTTTCAAATACTCTGCTGTGTGGTCGGGTAACAATTGGCATTTTGATGCTAATGCAGAGTAAAAGTATCCCATTCAGGACATATTTATTGCTCTTAATCCCTGTTCTTTACTGGATGTGCCCAGGACCCAGAGGAAGTGGGGCTGTGGTGCCTGGCCCTTTGTCTGGGCATTCGCTCCCTACCTGTAGTCACTAAGGCCCTGGAAGGGAGACTCCTGACCCTCTGGTTATATCTCCAGAGTTCTGCCAGGGATGTGGATCAGTGAGGAAACTTGCCTTTCAGGTGAGTGGTAGGTGTTGGGAAACCTCATTAAGTTCTGTGATTCTTTATCAATGAGGCAGATGAATTTGGAGGGTTTTTTTATGAGTATAGTGGAAGCACAAACAGATCTATTTATTGCAGAAATATATCTCATTGAAGCAGACATTAGTCCATGCTACACATTGTTCTGTCTCTAATGTTGAACTAGGGTCAATTTTGTGGTAAAGCATGGTTGAATGCCAGGAGTTCACAAGAGGACGTGATTAGAAATGTGATAACTTTGCCTGTGAAGAATTATCTGTGAAGACACTTTACCCTATTTAAAGCTAATTACATTTTCAGGTAGTCTTGCCTTTGGAAAAAAATAAACTGGATTTATTAGATTCTAATGGTTATCAGGATTTGGAAACTAGGTAAACCTAAGAAAAAGGCCACCTCAAATACTGGTGGTCCTCAAACTATAACATTTCACATGCCAGTAAATTTCTTTTTAATCTTGAGAAGTAACAAAGAATTGCCAAGTTTTTATTTTGCCAAGCAAGAAAAAAATTTGTTACCCTTTTCTACTCTCACCATTATTTCATGAAAGAAAGAAAAGTTTTAATAGTACAGAAGTAGAAAGGACACATCTTTAAAATGAGTCCTTTGACTTAATTAAAATTAATTTTATAAAGATGTACTCTTTACTTTTCTTATTTCACACCACCAACGACTTCATCCTGAATAGGCATGGTTTAGGCAACAGCATTTTGGAGTCATGATTTACACTGTAAACCTTTTCTTAATCCTACCCTATCAGGGTACCTATTTTCTTTCTATTTCCCTTAACATTTGCTCATATTAGTTCTATTTTAGAAGTAATCACAGTGTATCACATAGCTGTTGATTTGTATGTGTCCTACTGAACGAGGATAAGGATTTTTTTTCATCTTCTGACTTCAGTGTCTAAGATAATAAATTCTGTTAATCTTTTTATAAATAAATAAATAAATGAGTGAGTGAGTGAATGGATGAATGAATGAGAGAATAAATCAGTGGAAAAAAATAAACAAATGAATGAATGAAACCCAGGCACACCAAACATACTTACTCAATGCCATGTGGTAGCCTATATTTCCCTACTGGGGAAATAGATGGCTGTGGGAGCCTGGTATCTCCTACAAAGAAAGTACATAACTGAGAGATCAATCTTGACCTACCATTGTGGATATACAGCAGTGTGTAGAACACAAACACGAATCAACTCAGAGCTTCAGATTGTAAGTTTTGGGGTATCCAGAGATTTCACCAGCTATGACTCTGCATTCTGAAACCTCACAGAATTATTCACTGGTTATATATAGCCTAGGCTTGCAATGGCTTCATTTTTGCCTAAGCTTCAGGTAGTCTGGCTTCAGGTACAATGAATGCTGGGTAAACATGAGCCAAAAAAAAAAAAAAAGAGGATCACAGTGAAATGAAAGATTGTCTTCATCCTTTCAGTTCTTGGCAGTACAGATAATGAAATAGGAAGTAGAGCATCTCTCTCTAAATTTTTTTTGGGGTGGGGAGGGGAGGGTTGCCTACTAGTTGATGTTCTTAAAGATTCCTATATTTACATGATTCTTGGGCAAAAAGACCATACTTTCCATAGTGTGGGCTTAGTCTTCAAGTTGTCATGTTTCAGGTATGAAAAACGGGATATTCAAGAAGACTTCGCTCAAATGACTGGGTATTTACAGAACATTTAGATCTGGTTACTCATCTATCATCAAGCTGTGGCGACTCAGTGTTCTCTGGATCCTTCAGTGGTATTATGGAATTTGATTTTTATCATTTTGCTATTCTATCTTTACTTGTACCTATTTAGTTTTGAAGTATCAGTTGCCTGTGCTATGGTCCATGTCTAAACACTGCTTTTGCTTATCAGGGGTTGAATGTTAGGAAATATTTGGTTAATGATAACAAGACATACTATAAGCTATTACTAATCAGCAATGTGCCTGAACTTTAAGATGTTTCTTAATCATCAACTTTTGAATTTCATGTCAATGTAGCTCACTACTTCTGGGCTATTTGGTATAAATGGCAGGCAGGGCTAAATAACAAAGATGACATTCATATTTCTGTTTTGTAACCCTAAGATCCACATTAAATATGAACATGGCATAAACAGCTGATAAAATCAAGTACAAATCTTAAAGCATATATAAAACCTGGAATATGGAATGACAAGGAAAAGTCAAAATAGAACAAAACAACATATGAAAAATTGTAAGTGCTTAGCTTCAAACTGAAAAAATGCGAATCTGTGCCTACTCTAATATTCAATAGATGACACAACTAAAGAAGTAAACACTTTTAGATAATTTTCTTTATTTCAGATTGCAAGTAAATGGCTTAAAGTTAATGTTCTTTACTGGCAGAAACTAATTTTGGCACAATTTTTTAGTATAAAAATTTTCTCATTATAAGACCATATATTTCAAATAATATGTTCAGTATTAACTGAAAAGAGAGGATATAAATCTATCACTTTGGAAATTAACATAGTAATATAGACATTTATTCAAAAATAATAATTTACTATTTGTGCATTTTAACCACTCTTATGATTAAGAAATAAAACTTAGTAGATAATAAATACATGCTTAAGTGTATACTATGTATAAACATTGTGAAGAGAGAAAATGAATTATGAATTACTTGACTTTCCAGCTATCTACTGGACACTTCACATGGGGCAATTTGCTTGTTAAGTAACTTTCTGACTTTATTCAGCATCTATACTTTGGTAGAAATTGAAGGTTCAAAGACAGATGCAATATGACTCTGTAGAACCACGTTATTCTGGTGTCCAAAACCGAACTTGTCATTCCATTTCTTCTGAATGTGCTCGCATTATTACTGACTCTCCCAGTCACGGGCTGAAACCTTGAAAGTTTATCTTGATGCATCATCCCCAGTAAAAACTGCCTCTGATCCTCTTATATGAGCACCATCTCATGTTTCTACTCCACTGCCCCCCTTTCTCCATGTTTTTTTTTGTTGTTTTGTTTTGTTTTTAACAGGAATACTCTCTCTCTCCTCAAGGCCTCCCTACTAGCCCTGTCACCTTTGGTCTCTTTACCCTTCACCTCATCCTAGAGAGCTCTTCCTTAGTACAGTTCTGATCAAGTTGGTTTCTGCTAAAGACTTCAAATTCCTACCTACTGACTATGGAAGAAAACCTGAAATCTTTGGCCAGGCTTCTCAAGGTCCTTGCTGATCTGGTCCCAACTTATGTTTCCATTATTTTCTGATTTCCTCACTTCTCACTTCCTTCCCTTCATCTGTAGATGTCTTCATTTTCCTTGTGCCTGTGATCCCTTTTTTCTACTTCATCCTGTCCCCTGAAGGCTAGAATTCTGGGCATCCTTTAAGGCCTATTCTAGGAAGTCTTTCCAGGGCCCTCTAGTAAGAACTAATGATTATTTCTGCATCTGTACCTCCCAACTCTATCTGTAACTTTCTAAAGAGATGGATCTCATTCTACCTTATATTGGGGGCATTTTTGCACCTGTTTTATCTACTACTTTGTAAGCCATTTGAAAGTTCCTTGCCTGATGCATCTTTGTACCCTCCTTAAAACTTTGTACAATGTAGGCATTCAAAAATACTTATTGAATGAGTAAATGAGCAAAATAACTAAAAGTGACTGAAGATGGAAACAAAAAATAAATAAATTGAAAGGTATAACCATCAAGAAAGAAGAATGTACAGCATTGAGAGGTTATAATAACGATATAACCCTAAAATAACGAGGGATAATGGCTAAATACTTAGAAAATTTTCCCAAGGGATTACTTTTCTATAATGGCAATTTCCTACTAAGTGATGAAAGGAAATTATCACTTGGATTGATACTAAAAGTTTTCCCTATTTTTCATTATAACTATTTCCATCCACATGGGAAAGAGCACCATGAGGACAAGTCTATGCTATCATTCAGGTGGCTTGTTTGCCTTGTTGGTCTCTTATATTTCTGAGTTTTGTGATTTTTATCTATAGGCACTCTCAGTAGCAACTCACCATTAATCATGGGAATTTTAACTCTGGACACATTAGAGATGACTAATCAAGATTAAAGGTGTATGATAAATGTAGTAAAAAACCTTCTCTGCTTAATTTTTCACATTTACCCATCAACAATTTCACCTCTGGTAATGAATACTTAGGCCTAAGACTATTTTTAAAGAGGGTAATCCATCTTGTGGAATGATATCTGTGAAACAACTTAAGAACTGTTGCCTGTGACGGGGTGGGACATAGAAACAGTTTCCACAAAATGAAAAAAGTAGAGGTTGTTCAAATCCAAGCTTGGTCCTACCCTTTGGTGCTGGTCAATAAAGTCGTACCAGATATAAACAAAACATTCCATTCAACGTTATGTCAACCTTCGCAAAAAGGTCATCCATCACTGTACATTAAGGTTCCGAGCACCTGTAAAATCTGATGTGCATTCTTTCAGGCCATTTTTTTCCAACTCTGTGTCTGTCAGAGATACCCCCCACTATATACATATTATTTATGTTGGGAGTAGCTTTCTAAATGTCACCCAAATGAATTAGGATCATGCTGAGCCTCGGAGTTAAGAGTCGCCATGTGCATTTATGTGTTTTCTCTCCCCGAATACTGACACATTTATATCCTTTCCCCGTCTGCTCTGGCTTTGGCTGGGATGCATAGTACAAGCAGTTTATTTTACTATGACATGGTGACAAAATAGAACTTTATTTATGTGAAGCTGGTTAAAAATGCCCTGGCCAAAAAATATGACACCAGTTAAGGAAATCTAATAAAACCTCTTGTAGAAATGGTGTAAAGTATAGAGTTTTATTTGGAACTTAATGAGGTTAGCAATGCATACTGTACCTTACTGTGTCTACCAAATAATGTCAAACTAATGTTGCTAAATGTTTTCTTAAAGTAGCTCAATCTCTGTTAATGTAGCATCCCCGCATTCACTCATTCATCCATTTATTCTTTCAACAAATAGAATATTTATCCCATATCTACCTTATGTAGCTGAAGAGAAATTATGTTAGCTTTCAGATATATGGACATTTAAACCATTTTTATCAATATTTATGAGTTCTCTAAGGGGCTCAGTAGAAATAACTCACTAATCACAGAGATAGCCATTGAAGCTGAAAGAAAAACAAACCCTGAAATTTGGTTTTATGAAATTTTTATGTTAAAATGCCTTATCATGTAACAATTATTTTTCAGAGTGACAAGTATAGATACTTTCCTCTATATGTATGATGTCATGTGGTTTGCTCTTGGTGACCTAAGAAGCTTATAAGAATAAAAGGCAAAAATTCATAGGCAGCCCCAAGTTCCTGCCTCTGTATGCATTCAAACAGAAATGAAATCAGAGTTCTTCACCCCAATTTGTATTGTTTCTGAAAGGCACCACACTGAAAGACTGAATGCATATTCAAATGATGCCATCTGCTGCTCAAAGCATTTTGGCCATCAGAGAGCCTTTGCAGGTCACAAAAGAAAGTCCATCTCACTTTAGAGACACAATACACTCTTCCATGATCAACATCCCCCTCCCATCCTTTCTCCTCTTACTTCCTGCTTCCCCCTCATTCCTGGGCCAGGCCTTGCTACCAGCTGAGATCCACTTAAAGAAGGGGCACTGCAACCTGTGCAGGTCCTAGGGAGCAAGAGGTGCCTTCCTCAGGACTCATCAGGGTGCCTGGGGGAAGTGCTCACTACTGATGCCAGGGGTGAACCAGGCTGACCATGGCTGGAAGTCTGAGTCCTGGTTCACTCACTAACATGCTATGTGACCTTGGGTAGGGGAATCCACCTCTCTGGGTTTTTATTTCTTCACCTATAACATGAGTTGTTTGGGGGTGGAGCTTAGGGTACCGCAGGCAATCTCTATAGATCCTTCCTGCCCCACAGTAGTCCTGTGACCTGACAGACCCATCTCCAGACAAGCACCAACAGTCAGAAACCGTCTTTCATCAACCACAACCAAAATGTCATAAAACTCCAAATTTGAGGAATCATCACATTGCCTAAACAAAACTGATCTTTGATTAGGATTTCAAATACAGCTGCTAGTCTAAATATCACATAGAAACAGCAATATTTCTCATAACAAAAATGTGCCTGTTGATTTATTTTCAATGTACCAGGTAATTCATTATGTCCACCTTAACAATTATCATTAGTATAGGCTTCTGGCTATGTTATGATACTTATTTTATTATATAGATCTTGTTTTTATAATGATATTCATTTATATAGAATTTTTCTTATGTTCAATTTATATATATCTTTCTCTCCTCAATAACTCTAGGCAAAAATCGAATATTTCCATTGGAAGTGATAAACTATAGTATTGATTACCTTGAACACATATGACATAGGATATGATTGGGTTACATGTTCCAGAGAAAAAGGAAGAAGGTCTTCAGAAATTACTTAAGGCTCTTTTTTTTCTTACTCAGGCATTAGGCATTTACACACATAAACAGCTACTAAGGATAATTCAACCTGGTTGTTTCCAGGTGTGTCTCCCAGAGGGCCAAACTGCCAAACACCTACAACTGCCTCCATCATCCCACGTCACCCAACACGTGCCAGACACATACGCAAGGAGTACACCCAGCTCCCTGGCCTCCCGTCTGAGACGGACGGCACTCGCTCAGAAACGTAGGCAACTACAGCTCCAGCAACATCCAATTTTCTATTTCGCCGTTTGTAATCAGTACCCACACTTATTTCACATACCAAAGAGTAAAGTGGGTCTGAAAAAAAGTTTCATAATTAAGAAACTATTTAAGAGACTGTCCCTTTAGGAATCTCAACAATGAAACTCCTTTGAAGTCTTCCTGCAGCATAATGTTTCATATGGTCCTTTACGCAATGAATACCAAGCACTAGTTCAGAGGCAAGCTTCCTGACACTGGAGAAATTAAGTTATTAACTGTGCCTTGTGGAAACTAGTCTCGTCACCAGGTGTTGAGGCCTTACCCAGATATGGGAGACTGACAATCTCCTCCCACATACTACTGTCAGGCTCACACACGCATGTGTGTAGACACACACACACACACACACACACACACACACACACACACACACCTGCAAAGGAGCCAGAGTTAGGAGGACACTGAGTGAAGTCACTTGGTTTTCAAGAGCTTCTATGAGACCACCATACAGATAAGTCAGACAGAGTGAAAAGAGACTGCAGGAAGCCTCCAGAACAAGCTCGTACCAAAACTGTCTTCTGCAACCAGCTTCTTGGTAGATTAGCACACTTCTTCAGGTCTGCTTTTTACAACTGTCTTGCTAGATTGTGCATACGGACTTCACAAACTCTTAGCCTTTTTGTTGCTTAGTAAAGAAATGACTCTACCATTCAAGACGTGGAGTAAGAAAATCACTGTCATGTACTTCTGTGGTTGCTTCCGCTGTCAGTTGAAAATGTCTTTTGAGGGAGTCCAGCGTGTGTGGCATGAACCCAAGCCTCAGTTTTGCTTTCAGTAGGTGTCGCTGTCCCCCACCCCCACAAGGCACGCTGACTGAGGGGGCAGCCAACACACTGCTTCCTCTGCCAAATGCCCCAATGCCTCCACCATCCTCTCTTCCTCCCTCCATCAGGAGTCCTTTGATAGAGTGAAGGCAAGTGGACTTAACTGGTTGGGCTGCTAGAACCCAAGCTTTTCCTATTGATT
Organism: Myotis lucifugus; assembly: GCF_000147115.1. Classification (NCBI taxonomy): domain Eukaryota; kingdom Metazoa; phylum Chordata; class Mammalia; order Chiroptera; family Vespertilionidae; genus Myotis; species Myotis lucifugus. The sequence goes on along the minus strand of NW_005871070.1, from coordinate 2,540,519 downwards.
CTACTCACTCACATCAAGACATTCTCCTCTCCACTTTTTCTAAAACCCCAAGAAATGTCTTTAAATATTCTGATCCTCTATAATCTCCCACTGACTACAGGTGGAGGGGGTGATGCCTCACCTGCTTTTACAACCTTGGCAATAAAGCCTCGGAAGCTGAGCACGTCCAGTCTTTACTGTGTTTCCCAGGCTTAAGGGCCCGTAGGAAGGATAGGCCCTCCACAAAGCCAAAGAGAAGGAGAAGAAAGGGCATCTGCCCCCAACTGACCTGAGACACCTATAGAAAAAAATGAGAGGAAGAAAAGGCAACTCAATGTTTTGCTAATTTTTACCTTCACATCTTTGAATTTCCTGAATCAAGATTCTATAAATTAGAGCACAATTCCTGTTTTGTTCCAATAAACAGACCAACACATAACGGATGTTCCAGTAAAAAGCAGTTTGAATATCTATCTTCTCCTGAATATTAAGACAAGAGAAAAGACGGCATATTTGAGAACAGGTTATTGAACTGTGGACCTGAAAAATGGGCTGGAATGCTCCTTCTGCCACTTACTGATCTGAAAGTGTCCAGTGCAGTGATGGCGAACCTATGACACGTGTGTCAGAGGTGACACGCGAACTCATTTTTTGGTTGATTTTTCTTTGTTAAATGGCATTTAAATATATAAAATAAATATCACAAATATAAGTCTTTGTTTTACTATGGTTGCAAATATCAAAAAATTTCTGTATGTGACACGGCACCAGAGTTAAGTTAGGGTTTTTCAAAATGCTGATATGCCGAGCTCAAAAGGTTCGCCATCACTGGTCCAGTGGGTCACTTAATCTTTTTGGCTATTAGGTTCCCCATCTGTCCAACTGAGATAAGGACTCCCTCCCTGCTCTACATGACTGTTTTGAGCATCAACTGAGGTGAGGTTGGTGTGAAACCTGTAAATGCCTAAGGGAGAGAGGTGCATTGGTGTGCCTTTTTTGGTTTTGTTTTTGTTTTAAATTAAGAAGGGAAAATGGAAATCTAAATATTTAATCTGAAATACAGTCAGGTATTTATATAGCCATAATCCATTTTCACAGGTCAAATTATGTCATTCCTATTTTTATTCTTGTGAATCCTATTCCTATCTAATTATACTTTTTTTTTCATTTCAGTAGTTTCCCACTTAACCACAGATAGCAATGTGTTTGTGACTGAGAAAGCGATCTGGAATTTACAGGACAACAATGAAGATCAAGTCAGGATTTCAAAAAATTTGTTTTCATAAAACAGAACTAGGTATCTGTTTGGGGCTAGTGGTGAGGAGTGGAGAGAGAAGAAAATAGGTAGAGGTAATACCAGATAAATGCCTATTTTTTCAAATCATGATAACATAATAATTATTTCTATTTCTTGAGATTACCTTTTTCATATAAATCCTTATGTTGTAATGTGAACCCTGTGCTGATGTCATGCTTTTGCTGTCTCTTTTGTGTTGTATTTTATCCTCCTTGCCCCAACCTGCCACCTGCATCCTTCCTTCCCTCCCTTCCCTGAGCCACTTTCCCTGAAGATGGCCTCAACATTATTCTCTCGTTTCTTTTCTGGCTGGTACCTCTGCAACAAATCCCTCTTAGCAGCGGTTCTCAACCTGTGGGTCGCGACCCCTTTGGCAGTCGAACGACCCTTTCATAGGGGTCGCCTAAGACCATCCTGCATATCAGGTATTTACATTACGATTCATAACAGTAGCAACATTACAGTTATGAAGTAGCAACGAAAATAATTTTATGGTTGCGTCACAACATGAGGAACTGTATTTAAAGGGCCAGAAGGTTGAGAACCACTGCTCTAGAGCAAGAAATGTAAAGCTGTAGGCTGTAGTTATACGCACAATCTTGCTCGGCAGCATCAAACAAAGTTACAGTCAAAATAAGCAAGAAAGTCTGTGAGAACCTATTTAAAAAGCACTGGTGATTCCACTCTCCAAGCCACCCTGAGCATGGAGCCACTCTCATGCTGTGTGACTCTTGCTTTCAATAATCAGGAAAAAGGAGGTTCACACAGGAGCCTAATTGCTCAGGTGGAGTTCTGACAGAAATAATGCTGTCGCCACTGTACTAGTGTTTAAACTGATTACAATCTGTTAATGTGAGTAAGTTTAAGACAATATTCTCAAATTTTCATGTGCAGATTTGTCTGAGTGAGCTTGTAAAAAGCCACCTCCAGAGTGTCTGATTCTGAAGATCTGGGCTAAGATCTGGGAATTGGTCGCTTTAGCAAGGCTTCCCCAGGTGTTTCAGATACAAGACACCCACTTTGAAAAACACTGCTCTAAGGTGGCCATACCATACCAGGCTGGGAAGATCTTCTAAGAAGGCGTGGCCCCAAGAGGGTCACTTTGACTCCAGGTATCATGCTGACCCCTTACTGACCTTAGCCTCAGTCTTGTCCCACAAGCTCTGGGGCCATTCTCCTTCCTACCATCCATGCTCTATTGCTGGTGAGAAGTAGATGGCAGCTGGGCTCTCGAGTTGACACCCAAAGCTACTGTCCATATAGGGCAAGAGCAAGGGAAATGCAGGCCCTTCCAGAATGATGAAACAATGTCTAAAAAATGCCCTTTGCACATGAATATTATACCAGAAGTAGAGAGACATATCCCCTCCCTAAAGCTGGGGAGATAAGAAGTATTCCCTGACCCTCTATTCTAAACTCCTTGATCCACCACATGCTGAGGCAGTTGTGAGAGCCATCTTTCAGACAGACATGGTCCCTCCTTCCTCTATGTCTTAAAACATAACTCCCAATAGAAACAATATTTCCCATAGAAATGATAGAAGGGGAATTAGAACCCCAGGCCAGCCTATGAACAATACCACCTCTTGGAAGTATTTCAACTCCATCTCCACAGTCTTGGTCTGAGACCTCCTCATCATTTGTCTGGACAATTGCACCAGTTTTCAAAGAGGCTTACTGCCTACATTCTCTCCTTCCACTCACTCATCACATTTCAAGCCTGCTACTAAAGCTATTTTTCTCACATATACATTTTTTATTAGTGTTAATATCCTTGTTTCTGTCTATTACGCTCCATGCTATTCCTTAGTGCAATGTTTTAAAAATATAACCAAATAGCATCAAATATAAATCAGTAGCTGACATAGCTGGAAAATAACTTGAAAAGGTAGTAGTAGTGTATGTTGTATCTGGAAAGGAATCTGGAAAGTATTCCCCAGTTTGATTAAAGATAATAGAATGCTGTGTAACCATCCAGACTTTCTCATTTCTAAAGATAAGTCTCTTTTAGGGTTAGACATACCAAATACAATGAAATTCTCTTTTAATAATTTACAATTTTATTGCTTCCCTTAACTCTAGAATTTGAAGTAGAGGAAGTAGATGTGTTGTTTTGACTATACCAGATTTTTTTTTTGTAGAGAGGTGGAACTATTAATATAAATAGCAGTAATTTTAGTTTTTGGCACAAAAGTTATTGTGAGACCTGCATTGGCAGCCCTTGAGTTTTTATTTTGTGATTCCATATTTTTGAGTCTTTTAAGAGGTTGAAAGAAAGTCAAAATGCTTCAGAAATATTTCTCACTTTCTTTCTGTTACAAATAGGCTTCCCTTTCCACCAAAGGTTAGTACTTACCCCCTCCTAGTATATCAAAGTGTTTAGAGAAACTATAAGTGAAAAAGCCATTAAGCTTATTCTATTTTAAATACTTTCCCCCCTTTCCTGTTTTATTCCCCAAAGTCAGACAGAAATGCTGCTTAGATCATGTGAACAGAGGATATGATACAGCCCTCCTCGGATTATGGTGATTCTGAACAGCATGTTAGCAAAGAAGGTATTTATGGCTGACAGAGTAATGGGAAAATTTATATTTTAAAATAATAGATTATTCATGCAGGGACCATAATAGCTCTTTCTGCCTTCAACACAAAGAGATACAAAACCACGCATGGGGTTTGGATGAAAATAGCTGAATCAACGTGCCTGGACATGCAGGCTATTGTACCTGGTATTCCGTACTCTCTTGGGAGAAGGCATGTTTTGACTTTGCTGGTGGGAAATGAGGCCACTACAACCTTTAACCCTTCCTGAAAAATGAGCCACGAAAGGTTCATGTGGAGAACTGCAGCTACCCTCATTCCGAGCCAGGCCAGGCTTGCTCCGACTGCACAGGCCTGCTCAGAGTGCCAGAGCACCGGCGGCCTCTCATTACATGGCACAACCCAAAAGGACCCTAGAGAGAACATCACTGGTTTTTGTTTGTGAAGAAAGTTGCTAACTGAAGTGCAGAGACACTCAAGATACTTAGTGAAGAATGGCTTTTCTTGTCTACTAGGTTCGCTGCATTCACAATTCCACAGTGCTTTTCTCCATCTCTCCCTTGAAAACTCTCATTGAAATTGCACTTTTCTATAGATACAAAGAATATTTAGTGATTTCGTTTTCCAAGACTGCTTATGCACATACTCAATTTCCTAATCTAAATTCATAAAAAAACTAAAATGGGTAAATATATATTTAAATAAATAAGGTTTTATTACTTTCTCATAAATACTAATTATCATGGACTCAAACCATGTACCAATAAAATGTTTTTAATTCTATGCACCCTAATTTGTGAATAAATAGCTTCTTTATAATCAGTATATTGAGTATAAGCTAATGAACATGAAATGCTTGGCAGTCTTTCGATATAGCACGTTAAACTTTCTATGTATATGTATTACTTCATTTGCTCAGCAAACCCTTTCTGTATGGACTCTACAAAATAGATCCCTCATGTATGTTCACAAATTCTTAATTTAATGGGGTCCACATGACCATGCTCTGGGTGAGAGCCATCACAGAATGCCTACTTCAAGTGTTAATCTTGAGGGTGGAACAGTCAAGCCCTGGAATCAGGAGCGGCTTTGTAGTCACATTAGAAACTTGACTTGAGCCTTTGAACAAGTTACTTATATCCATGGGAAGCAGTTTCCTCAGTTATACAACAGGAAGAGTAATCCCGGGAATAACACACTAATGTGAGTAAAGCTCTTAAAGATCCTCTCATGAGAGGTGCAGTAAAAGGACAAAGTAATATTATTGGTAACTTGTCAGCACTCAAACAATATGCTTAGGTATTAGGCATTACAGAATATAAATATAAGTAGAAATGGTGCCTAGAGTATAATCACATAATCCCTCTTAGTGTGCTCACCCAGAACTATAATTTAGTTATGCATTTCTAAGAAAATACACTATTCAACATCAACACAATCTATTCAGCTTCGTTTTACCAAAATTGCAAACTTGCTTGTGATGGGGAGGGCAATAATTTTCTTATATTTGTTGCATCAGTTTAGTTCTGATTTGTTTTATTAGCTTATTTGTTTTATATAGCCATGTGGATGTTTCTACAAATGGAGAAAAGGCTCTTCTAAGTTACTTCAAGGAATGGTTCTGGTTGGACTCTAACCTTGTCTTCCAATTACCTATTCCATATTCAGTTTTAAATGTTTGTGGTTACTTTCAAAAGATATGGATCAATTAGTTATCAGATGTGCTAATTTGATTCTTTTTGCAAATATTTGTTAGCTTTGTTTCCCTTTTGGAATCCTCAGAATTAATCAAACTGAAGGTAAACAAAGTGCTTCCGTTTGGTCCTGACCTATGGAATAGAGTTATGCTTTAATCAAAGGACTTCGTATTTCATATTACAATCACTATGACTTTCCACATAAACATAAATTCACAACTCTATAGTTATTGTCCATCTTTTCCACATACTTAGGCTAGCTTCTCAACCAGATCAGTGAATCTTGATTATAATTGTTGATAGCTTAAGATGCTGATTTTTATTGTTTTTAAGAATAGTCAATAGACATTTAAATTTCTTATTTTTTAACAAAGGACAAAGATCCCATGAGATAGTGATATATAAATTTTTTATTGATTGATTGATTGCTTTTAGAAAGAGGGAGAATGAGAAGAGAGAGAGAAACATCAATTTGTTGCTCCACTTAATTATGCATTCATTGGTTGATTCTTGTATGTGCCCAGACCAGGGATCAAACCTGCAACCTTGGAGTCTGCATAATGCTCTAACCCAGTGGTCAGCAAACTGCGGCTCGGCAAACCATGGCTCGCGAGCCCATGCGGCTCTTTGGCCCCTTGAGTGTGGCTCTTCCACAAAATACTGGCTCTTCCACAAAATACCGACTTCTGTGCATGGGCCTCGAAGTTTCAATCGCACTGTACGTGCACGCTCCCACGTGGTATTTTGTGGAAGAGCCACACTCAAGGGGCCAAAGAGCCACATGTGGCTCGCGAGCCGCGGTTTGCCGACCACGGCTCTAACCAACTGACCTACCCAGCCAGGGCAAGATAGTGATATTTACAGAGAATTTCATAATCTCTAACATTCCAATGTTTGAATAATTTCATTTTGGTTTTGGTATACAGATACACACAAATTTTATATAGAAATATTTTCCAAATAAAAATTATAGCATTCCCATTTATCCTATCAGAAATAAAGTAGAATATTATGGAGCAAGTCCAATATTTCTTAAGCGTACACTAGGCCAGAAATAATTTTCTTCTGAGTTTATTTCTTGCTCTCTCGCTCTGATAGATTTTTGTTAAATTATGACAAATAATTTTCATATGCATATGAAAATATTTTATTTCTATTTAATACTAGAGGCCCAATGTATGAAATTTGTGCAAGAGTAGGCCTTCCGTCCCCCAGCTGCCGGCAATGGCTTCCCTCTGGCACCCGGGACCAGGGCTTCCCTCACAGCCCAGGCTTCGTCCGGAAGGTCGTCAGGAAGGACATCTGGCGTAATCAGCATATTACGCTTTTATTATTATAGATAATATTCAAAAATAAAATATAGTCTATAAGAGACCTCTAACCATCTGACAACTTTGTAATTATATCTTTGGTTTAGGATAAGAACCTCACAGAATGTAACAGAGTGGGTATCTTGGTGGGATCACAGGCATGAGAAACAGCTGAATCTCCATTTTCAAGGTGGCTTCTCTCTTCCTGCTCTTCTGCCTCATTTACTACCTTAAAGAAACATTTCAAGAAGTGTCCAAAAATGTGGGGGGAGTTTCCCATCAACACACTGGTCTATAATTTCACAGACATTCCAACCTTCCCCACTATTTTCACCATAGAGAATGGACCTCCAAGCAACATGAAGGCAAATTTGAGAAATTCCTCGGTTGATAAAATGAATTGCTTTTTCTATTCAACTCAGTTACCTTAAGGAAGAGCCCTGTGTGTTCTGGAGTAGATTCAGGACAGTATGACCTAACGTCCCAACTGATCTGTGGATCAGTGTCAAAATATTATCAATTTCTTGCTTTTCTTATGGGAAATGTTACTGCTTCTCTCTTTGTCTCCACACTATACTCCCAGCTTATCACCATCCTGCTCCTCTGACATTCAAATGGACTAACTTCTGTCATTTGCCCTGCATAAGAATTGTTGGGCTCTGCAGTTCAAGTAAAAGTTAGCCAATCATGGCAGCAAAACGATTTCTTCTAATGAGATTCTAAATGAGAATCTAAAATTCTAAAACAACATAGAGCCGTTCTGGTTGGAGGACTGAGGGGAACCGGACCTTGATCCCTTGAGTTTCTCCTTTCCTGACATCACCGTGAGAAACTCCTGCAGCAATTTCACAGAGAAGGAAAAGCCTCTAAATTAGATAGGCAAGGGAAACCTCCATGTGAATTTTTATTTTCCTGAATACTTAACTCCTTAGCTCCATCTAAAAATAGCAGTCAACAAAATGCACTTGCTGCCATCCCAAATCTTGTAAGGAATCTTAATATTGTGTTAATTTTAGAATGAAATCATAAGATTTATGGGTTGTAGATCTATATAAGTCACCACTAACTGAGGGTCAGTTACACTTTAATCTTCATGGTTCCACAGATTGGACCCTCTGGAAGGCATGAGAATTAGGCCTTCCTCCCCTACATGTGAATCGCCCACATTCCCACAAGTTAATACTTTCTTCTCTGGTCTTTATCGAATGTTTCCTATTTAGATGATAAGACTCAGCAGGGCAGAGATCTTGTCTATGTTAGTCATCTCTATACAACAGCAAAGGACTATCTATCCTAAACACATACCAGCACCTGGTAGCCATTGTTTGATAGGGCCAATAAGAGAGAACTTTATTCAAATACATATATTCATTTGATACACAAATAGGATATTTGTTGTGTCCTTTAATTATGAACAAACTTTTCTCACATACAAAAGGAAGGGCTATTATACTTGTTACTAAGCAAGCAACTTGCTCTTAAAATGTACCTCCTACTATGAACGTTGCGCATTGATTTGTGCCTATGTACAGGATACAACGCATTTCTGTTTTCTTAATGATATAGAAATTAAATGGCAACTATATCCAGCAGCAACAAATATGCAGTGAGTAGTGGGCATTGAAGGTGCAGGGGTGAAGATGGCAGCCATTGCCCCTCCCCTTGAGAAACTTACAGTTGGGGCAGGGGGATAGTATCAAGGAAGGAGCACTGTCCTATAATCACCTCAAGTTGGGAGCTCCGGCCTAAGCAAGAATGCGGGGGGACTTCTCCATGTGTCGAGAATGCAAGGATGAGTAGCAGTAAAGAAGACAAATCAAGGAGGGAAGAGCATACATCGTCAAGTGAACAGCACGTACAAAATCCCTGTAATAGAGGCTAGCTTGGCAAGTACCAGGGCCTGAGAAGAGGCCAGGGAGGAAGAATTTCTTAGCACGAGGTAAAGTGAAAATGCTTCTGAAGGCAAAAAAGGTCAAACCGATTCTAAAGCAACTTCTTCTGTTATTCCTCTTTATGCAACTTGATTCTTTTCCCTCACTGCCCTTCTCCCCTGCGCCAACAGCACAGCTCAGGCCCTGTCTGAGAGTGGGAGGTCCTGCTGATTGACAAGCAGTCACTGGTGAGTCACAGTCAGTCATTCCTGACAAACCCAGGTTATTATTAAATGTAGTGGAGCAGTGAATTCAATGGTTAGAAACGGAACAGAGAGAGCCTGAGAAACGCGGTGAGGCAGCCTAGAGGAAAGCCACCTCCATGGAACAGGAAGTCTTTTCTCTTTTCAGAGCATCATCCATCATGCTGGGGGAAATGGCAGGAACGTAACCTACTACTTCTTAATAGTCTTCTGCACAGAGTGTGGCTTTGAAGCAGCAGCTGCCCACAGTAAATTTCACTGACCCTTAGAGCCTTTCCCCAAGTTTTCCAACTGTTTTGTCTCCTGAGCTGCAGCTCAGCGTTGGGTCCAACTTACAGCACCTGACAAAACTAAGGACCCTCCGCGAAGGAGAACGGAAAGTGTTCAGTGATGTTGTCTTTTCTGTGCTACCCCGACAGTGAGACATGATGCCATTCCATCTGGCCATAAAGTGTATTCTCTCCCCGGGAGGAGAAGCTCGGCAGGGATTTTATTTTAGGATCTGGTATTTCCCTGTACATATAGCACAGAAAATATAGGGAAATACAGACCACTCCCAACATAATGTAGTCAAGAGGGTCAAGTCTTCTCAATAAAGCAGAATTAACAAGTCTACTATGAACAAAGGTTTTAAAGTTTGTTTAGGCTTGATTTCTTCTAAATTATGAAGCTGCAGAGACAAAATCAAAGGAAGGTTCCAGAAGAAAAGTAGTATGGAAATTAAGAAAATTCAGCTTTTTCTTTCTCTGAACAATTTTCATAACAATCCAATTAAATTTAGGGGAATATGATGGGTATATACAAAGCAGAGGCAAATTAATTAAATAAACAAATATGTGGCCTTGGATGCCCAAGGTTGATGTCCCGGGGCCCTGCTCTAGAGCTTATGGGTGGAGCTGCTTTTCCAGGAGTTGGAATAGGTTTGTTTAGCTCTTACTATCCTCTCTTACAGTCTGGTTCCTGCTGTGGGCTATGGAGGACTTTAGTGAAATGAGGGGTTGGACCACAGGGAATCTACTTGACACTCAGGGGCCTGATATCACACTCTGGTTTTTATTATTGCCAACTTAGCTAAGTATAGGGCCCCCAAAAGACACTTACTTTTATACTTCACTTCTCCCATTCCAAAGAGGTGATAGAGGCAGATGTAAACAAGAAGGTTTGGTGGTACAGGTTTTGAACCATGCTCTCACAGGTAAAATGTTTCTCAGATGCTTTAGAGCCTTCAGACAGGGGACGAGCGTAAGAGGGAGCAAGGCTCCGAATTGCACTGATTACCTTGGAAGGTCTAAATAAATTCCTATGAAGTTGATGCAGTTGAGCATTTACTTAATGGAGCCATCTCCTTTGGATCCTTCTCATTCTCAGAAGAAAAACAATTATGCATCAATGTTTTTTTATTATAAAGAGAAATTTTAAAAATATAGCTAACTATCAGTTGGGATTATTACCATGATCATATAATGATTATCACGGTGACTGTCAGCTGAGCAAAGATCATAGGCCTGGCACTTTTCATACCATCTCTCCTTGAGGTCAGGAACCCTATGTTGTTTGAGATGGCATGTTCTGAGTAGGTGCTCAAGAAACATTTGCTGATGAAATCATAAATGAATGGATGAGCCAAAGAACATAATTCTTCCACAAGCATGAAAGTTACTGAGTCAGGATCATGACATGGCATGTACATACCTTTAAGACAACTTCAAAGTAAAGGAAATACTCAATTAATTTGATATCTTAATTACTAGTATAATAAACCCAGCTAATTATGAACTAATATGAACCGATAACTAGCAGGGATTTAGCAGTAATGACAAACAAACAGCATTACTAATTAGCACTCTATCTCCATAGGCTAAGTCAAAAGTAAAATAGCAAACCAGTGTAGGGTGAAGGAAAAAAACAGCAGCACATGGATCTTCGGAAATAATATTAAGTTCTAGAAATTTGAGACGGATCCCACCCCTTGTCCGAGTAGGTTGAACATGTGAAATTGTTGTTTTGTTAAAACGCTCAAACATCATCAGTTTCATATAGTTCAACCTAATATTTTCATGCATATATCCTTGTACTAAACTAAAAATAAAGGCAACAAATTACTATGGGTTAGGTACATTACTAATCTTTTACTCTAAAGAGCTCTTAAAAGAAGTTATGTTAAAATTTCTAGCTTCTTTACATTTATTCAATCTATTTTTTATATACAAGATATTTTTTAATCCTCACCAAGGACAGTTTTTATTGATTTTAGAGAAAGAGGAACATCAATGTTAGAGAGAAACATCCATCAGTTGCTCCCACATGCCCCCCAATGGGGAATCAATCCCCTGTAACCCAGGCATGTGCCCCGATCAAGAATTGAATCCGAAATCTTTTGGTGCACAAGATGACACTCCAACCAATTGAGCTACCTGGCCAGGGCTATACAATCTATTTTTATATATTCATTTGTACATTCAACATTTACAAACTGAATATATTCAATCAATCTTTGCCCATAGAAACTCAGACCTCTTAGCAGAGGAGATAAACATATAAACAAATAAAGCTCTTTGAGATTTTTAAAGTTCAGGTAAGTGCCTAAGCTCGCTCAGCAAGGCAAACTAAAATGAGCTTTCCAGATTCCTTCAACATTTCCCCATGAATCTATAAGTGATAATAGTAGGCTTTTCAGGGGTTCATTCCCACTTTCTTTCTCAAAGTACAAGTCCTGGTTGGGAAAGGGAGGTGCTGAGTTTTGCAGTATTGAAAAGTATGAAACACTGGCTGAGTGTATTCTGTTAAAAAGAAAATATGTGAAGACATTGGAGATTAATATATAATTATATGCTATATGTATTTCAACATATAACACATTTATCAACTACCAAGCATGTATAAGACATTCTCTGGGAACCATGGGGAATACAAGAATAATTAAGGCAATGGTCCCACCTTCATAGATCTTAAATTCTAGCCAAAAAGAAATAAACACAATAAGCTATAAGGGAGGTAAGGATTGACAGAGTAGGAAAGAGGAACGTGTAAAATGAAGACCGCAGAATCCAGGATGGCTTCATCAAGAAGTAGTGTTTGAGCAGGCTCTGAAGAATGCCCAGTATCCTGGTCCTGCTGCTAGTCATTGTGGGGGAGGCAGTAGGCAGTAGAGAAGCACTGAAAGGTGTGGGACAACAATAAACAACTATGAGAGCCATGTTTTAGGAAGAAGAATCTGGCAGCTGTAAGAAGGGTTGGAAGTGACGGGGCAGGAAAGCTGAGGGTGGTACCTGTGGTGGGGATGGTGGAAGCGGCAGAAAGCTGAGGTGTAAGTCTGGAACAATGGAGGAGAAAAGTGGTGAGGGGATGAGTGCAGTGCCTGTGGTCATGGAACTGAGCAAATCAGTGTGAGATACAGGAAGCTGACTTCACAGGATGTGGTGACCAGTTGAATGTGAAACGAGAGGAGGAGGCACAAGGTGAAGAAAATGCCCAATATGCTGGCTAGGATGACTGAGTGGTTTCATTACCACACAGGGTGACGCGATGAATTTATAGCGTTGGAGGGACATTGATGTACAGGTGTTCAGCAGGGGATGCGGAAGATAGATTTGGGTTCACGAGAGAGGTCCAGGACAGTTTTGGAGTCAATTTCCTGGAGTTGAAAATTGATCAATTTACTGATTCAAAAAATATTACACAACTAATAAGAGAAAAGGCTTTCCCTAGGAGAATTAAACTTGAAGTACAAATTATAATGTGGTTAAACAAATCCAAATTGATCGTAAAATAGGTTGTTGTTTTTTACCCTCATCCAAGGATATGTTTATTGATTTTGGAAAGAGAGGAGGGAGGGGGAGAGAGAGAGAGAGAGAGAGAGAGAGAGAGAGAGAGAGAGAGAGAGACATTGATGTGAGAGAGAAACATCAATCAGTTGCCTCCTGTACGCGCCCAGACTTGGGATCAAACCTAGATATGTGCCCTGACAAGAAATCAAACCCACAACCTTTTGGTGTACAGGATGACACTCCAACCAACTGAGTCACCTGGCCAAGGCTAGAATAAGTTTTAAAGATCAAAGGAAACAAAGTAAATGTAGAAATGAACTGAAAGCTCATAGGAGAAAGAGGAAAGGAAATGGCACAAGAAAACATATTTAAAGGATTAAAACTGGGAGCCTAACTGGGGCAGAAGGAGAAAGAAGTGTGGCAAATCAAATTTTGAAATGATAATTTGCAAGGACAAAGTAAAATGTGGTGCTAACGTTAGCTAAGAGTACATAAGCTCTGGGACAGCCTTATTCACATTAGTGTCTAAGGCTACATATGGGTCGGGGGGGGGGGGGACGACAACATATTAATAACAGGATTTGACAAATTCCAAAAAAGTTGAGTGGAAGTGAAACAAAAGGACACTGGGATGGGCTCACCAGAAATATTTGTTTGAAAGCTAGAAGGAGATTTGTTTTTCCAGTGTTACGTAAACTAATCACCAGTATTTAAACTTTACTGACTCTTAGTAATCCCAACTTCTACAGCGACTTGGATGTTAACAGACGGGCTCTTGCATTGTTTCCACACAAAGTCAGTGACTGCCTTTTCTTGTTAGAAACATGAGTCACTCTTGATCTTAAATATCCCCTCTACTCCTCCCTTTTTATTTGCTAATATAATTCTGAAGGAGTGGCGTGCACAGACCTTCATTTTGACAACTCTTCTGCATTTGAGAACTTATCTTTAAACACAGTAGGCACATGCATTACTACTTTTCTTAATAACGTCAAGAGGGTGCTGAATATTCTGAGCCTCCTAATACTTTGCTACGACAAATTACATACCTTAAAATATTGGACCATTTCGAAGTCTAATTTTGCAAGAATATAAATAGACATCAGTAGCTGCATAAAATTTAAATTGAATGGAGCTACTGTAGCTTGGCCATCTGACACACAAGAAGCAATCCAGTGTGCATGCATGCCTGCCACTTTGTATCATCAGAGTCTGTGCGATTCCAGGTGGAGCTCTGATGAGAGAGTGAGTACTAGTAAACTGGGAACACACGGAAAGGCACGGATTCTGCAGCGTGTGTCAATGTATATCAGTTTCTATGTGAAGGTTTAATAACATGGCTTTTTTTTTTCTTTTGTCAACAACCAAAGGCAAAGATTAGAATAAATCTTTAAATGTGGTAATTACTATACTATGTTTAAGTTACAAGTATGAACCAGGATATTTTTTAGCCAAAAGCTTTAATATTTATATCAAAGGAAATTTTAAAAATTCCAATAGCTGTATCTGAGTCTAGTTCTCTAGGGATATAAAAAATTAATGTAAAGCTTGAATACATAAAATAAGAATTCAAGGAGGCAATAAAAGACAATCAAACTTGGGCCTATGATGAAAAAATAATAGTGCCCAAAATTTCAGCAAGGAAATAATCAAGCTGGGTCCTCTGACTTCTTGACATACCAATGATGCAATGATGATGATGAAGATAATGATAATGAAGATGATGAAGATATGATGACTGCCATTTTAAAAGCACTTTCTAGCCCTGGCTGGCATGGCTCAGCTGGTTAAACATTGGCCCATGCACCAAGAGATCACAGGTTTGATTCCTGGTCAGGGTAGATGCCTGGGTTGTGGGCTCTATCCTCAGTAGGAGGCATGCAGGAGGCAGCCAATCTATGTTTCTCTGTCTCATGGATGTTTTTCTCTCTCTCTCTCTCTCTCTCCCCCTCCTTCTTTAAAATAAATAAAAACATATATAAACAATAAAAATAAAAGCATTTACTAGGCATAGATTATCTCATTTAATCCTCCAAACAACCCTAACAGGAAAAATTTAATTACCCCCCCCATTTTGCAAATGAGGAAATAAAAGCTTCCCAGAACTCTTGACAGAACAAATGAGACCAGGAAAAATGAAATAAAGACATACATAAAGAACTTGACTGATGACATCAAGAAAGAAACACCTACCAAAGAAAGATTCTAAAGAACGAGGAAGTACAACAGATGACTAAATGTTACACTACAATGAAATATACACACTGAAAATCCAATATAAATCAAGGAAAAACCTAAGGAAGATATTGTTTTCTTCCAACACACTAACACTCCATCTAGAACAAAGTTGAAAAAGAACTTTTTTGTGTATTTGTGCTGTTTGTAAAGATAACAGTTGTTCAATGAGTACAAACTTAAAGAAAAAACACCACACAAACCCAACTCATAAAAATGTTCTTTTAAGATGGTCTTGTTTGGCTGAGGCAGCATCTAGAAAAAGCTTAGTAGTCCAGCTTTTCCCAAATAAACGTATTTAGTCCATGGCATGTATATATCCAGTGTCTAAATCCTGAGGTGACCCAGACAGACAGTTCTACTGTCTTCTCTTTGGCAATGCTGGTAGAACCCAACAGGTGACAAATGGGAGGAAACCTGGGGACCATGGTTGATGTCAGTGGGGCGATCAAGGTACAGTCACAGGAGGAAGAATCAAAGTTCAAGATGCCCTGAAGAAGTAGAATCACAGGAAGAAACAAACTGAAAATGAGAGCTGCAGAGAAAACATCTGCAGGCAGTGCTACTGTTGGGGGAGACAAACCCTCAGGCAGTCCCTTGCCAGGCAGCCTCAATGTAAACCAACACCTCAGCCATGGGAATTTTTGTTCCAGATCAAAAGGACAGCAGCAATGCCATCTGCTGTTTGCTTAGAAAAATGGTAAGAGCAGATGTTTCCATGTGCTGACCTGCCATCCCTTGACTAAGAGGCCACTTGAAAAATAATCATGAAATAGCACAGGAGAACATCTGCACAGTGTACGGCAGACCACCAATCATGCAGCACAGGAGAGAAGGAACATGCAATCAGCCCATGAAATAAATGTAGGCAGGTCTTCAACAAGGGGCGGGCCCCCTTCCTATGAGAACATATAAAGGTGAGATGAACTTGGGCACAGGGTGGTCAGAATGTCCCCCTAGACCTGAGTAATTTCAGAACCCTAACCTATTTCCCACTTCTCCACAAGGCTCAGAGCTACACATTCACTTCTCAGACTTCTCTTTGTTGTTGTCTATAAAATTGATGTTGTTTAGCCCATGTTTTAGGCATCACTAAAATTAAATGACTAGCAGGACCTTACGAACAAGCCCTGGCCTGTTGATGGAAAAACCACAAATGCAAAGTGTCTATGCAATGTGGGGTCAGGAGATGGTAAGAGCATTTGCATCTCACCTCTCCTGCTACCCCAAGTTTCAGGAGGACCTCACCCCTAGGGTGAGGCCTGTTCAAGCTATGGCTCTTAGAAATTGCTGAGTCACTCACTAGGCGCCAGGTTGGTTCAGCAGAGGTTCAGCCTCAGAAGGAACCAAGTTTCATTTAGCATTTGCACCTCAAGCGTGCTCCCTTGTTTTGCTGCCACACCTGCCACTCTGTGTACCTTCATCCTCTTGCTTTTTTTTTTTACCTTCGTTTTTCTTTATTGATTAAGGTATTACATATGTGTCCTTATCTTCCCATTGCCCCCCTTCCCGCACTCATGCCCTCACCCCCCTGTTGTCTGTGCCCATTAGTTAGGCTTATATGCATTCATACACGTCCTCTTGCTTTGAGAGCCTTGTGTGAAAAGCACTTCCTGCCTCCCCGCTGAATGCAAGTCCTTGGGCCCCATTTCCCACCAGCTAATCATCACCACAGCCTCTCAAGTAATTTCCCAGCCAGAACACATGTAAATGTTACTCATAATTTTTTCAAAATCATTGGCTTTCCTTTTGAGCACATGGAGGATAAAACATTTACGTGACCTCTATTTCCTCTTAAACATGTTACACTTTTATATTTAGGAGTTTGCTTTCAAGACATTATTTTTTTAACTTGATTTAATTACTTGTTCCACCCTCTTTTAATTTATTTTCTGATCTAGTGATCCATTGCCTGATCTTTCCTCAACAGTTTTGGTTTTGAAATTTGGAGGGGCGGATTGGGGGTGGTGGTGGTATTTGGCTCATTTTTAAACAAACACTTCCTTATTTTCTTTGCTTTGCATAGCCACTGACACATAGTAAATGCTCAAGTGTTTTAATAAATAATTTTTAAAAATACTTTCAGGAGAGGTCTTACTGAAGATGTCTGCTATATAATAAAGTTACCAGAAATAATATAGATTTATCCTCTATGGGGATCTTGAGCTCTGGAATAACTACCACTGGCTCATCCCAAACTCTTGGGGAAACAGAATGGTTGTTGATACTTCTCCTCTCTTACAGTAAGACAGCCTTTGGAGGAAACTGTTACAACATAATGAATTTATATATGTGCTAATGCAAGTAGAGTTTGTTTTCTTAGATCTTATCATGATATAGCATAGTGTGTGGCACAATTATTTATACCACTCATCATTTTTAAAGAAAGACAGAAGATAATTACTTAAAAGATAAAGATATTGCTTAATTTACAAAACTAAAACAGATTTTGTCTCCTTCAAAGTTGTGATCTTGTTAAGACAAATATATAGATAGCATTAGCATTCTCTATTCACATAGCACTTTTGGATATGCCCTCAGAACCTTCCCTTTCTTTCTTTCCTCTCTCTTCCTTCCTTTCTTCCTTCTTTCCTTCCTTCCTTCCTTCCTTCCTGCCTATACTATACTTCTTCAGTGGTCACAAAGCTTTTCTATTGAGAATTTATTTAAGTTTTGTAAAAATTCAAATATTGTTTGGAGGCAACCATGGGCAGTAACATGATCAAACTGAATATCATTTAGTTAAAATCAAGATGTAATTATAAAGTATCTTATTTATATGAGCAATTAGTTGTTTGCTTCTATGACTCAAACTCGGTCTAAGGGTATAACAAAAATTTTTTAAGCAATGGCAGAATTGCTGCAACACTTCTATGTTGGCTATTTTGATGGGTAATATTTATCTGTATATAGAAATTATATTTCTTGATGATACTCATGCCTCAATGTAGAGTGTAAAATCTAATCTAATATAGAATTATAAAATATAATGTCCACATACTGTTAGTATGCTCTAGAATAATACAGTTACTTGATTTGGAAGATTGAGTTTTGCATATTGTACATCATTTCCTAGTTAGACTTGGTTATTCTCAACTAGATAGAAAATTAATGTCCTTTCTCCAAAAAGTTAGATGATGTCAGTGCCTAAGCCATTCATTGACCACAACTGAGGCGCATTGCTGGAATCATTGCATTGCTAATTAATTTTGGTCACTGCTATCAAGAAGCTATTCTCAGTCTTTCAGTGACAGTTTATCATAAGACAACACTATGCTGTAATAGGTTAGACATCGTGATGCTGAGACTTGCCAAACCAAAGTATCTGCCAAGTAATTGGTTCTTCAAGTTACTTAAGCAAAGCAGAATATGGGGTCTTTTCCCTCAAACATAATGAGGGAAATAAGCCAGCCAAATTTTTCAGTAAAAATTGCTGTAGCAGACTGTCAGGAAACCTAAACAACCAGCTAAGGTAGTACTTTTAAAAATTTGCTTACACTGTCTAAAGATAATCTTCTAATTGGTTAAATAAATAATCTATAATAAAGAAAAACCCAAGTCCTCAAAACCCAATTTCAAAATTTTTGTGGATGGACTTCTGGCCAAAATGGCAGCATAGGTAAATGCAGTACTTGCCTCTTCCCACAACCACATCAAATTTACAACTAAACTACATCATTCAGAACTGCCTGAAGTTGAGCTGAATGGAAGTCCTATAAACAACTACGATATTAAAGAAGAAGCCACATCAAAACTTGTAGGAGGGGTGGAGGCTCAGAAAAGGTTGGTCCCACACCCACCTGTGGTAGATAAAAATCAAGTGGGATATCTTGGCTGTGGAGGTCCTCCCTGAGGAGCAAGGGATCCAAGTCCCAAAGCAGGCCCCCCATCTCAAGGTTCCAGTGCCAGAAAGAGAAGTTGCCATAACTTCTAGCTGTAAAAACAACAGGGACTGAGGCTGAGGAAGGCTAAGGCTGCTGGAGTCCCAGACAGTTCCTCTTAAATGACCCATACCCAGCTTCACTCTGAGCTTCAGCACAGGGGAAGCAGCTTGAAAGACATCAGAGACATACGGGGAGGAATTAAATTGTTTAGTGTAAGGGCAAGAGTTGGAAGGGCATCTTTCTCTCAGACAGAAGTGCTTGTAGAAGCCATTGTTTCTTTGATGAACCCTCCTCTAATAGAGCTGGGGCCATATCTGAGACTCCACAATCTGGGTCTCACTGTTTGCCCCACCCTGGTGATTTCTTGAGGCCCCACCCCTCCCAACTTTCAGTCCACCCAAGATGTTTCCAGTGGCTTTACCATAGGAATGGCCTGTCTTGGCTCATGCTTCAGATTTTTCTAAAATCTCTCAAACAAACAGCATATGGCCTCAGCAAGTGTCATACATCTTGCTAAGTGGCCCCAGGCCCAGCAATAGCAGCAGCCAGCCTTGGTTCATAGCTTGGCCTTGCCTGGGGTCCTCCAAGCTCATCACAAATAGCAGCTATCTGCAGATCGCTTTGTAACTTATGCCTGGTGGCCCAAGGCAGAACACAGGTGGTGGTTGATGCCAGCCTGCACCTTCCAGGAGGCCCCAGAGCCAGCACAGCCAGTGAAAAGCTTCACCCCAGGCCAAAGAACCAGCACCCAAACACCTTCACACTAACACACTAAAGGATACCAGAACCCTGCTGAAGTAAGTCCTGCTCTGTGTGGTGGGCACCTGAAAAGCTGATCCTCTACGGTGGTCAAAGGTCAGTGATCAGTGGTCACAAACAGATCTTGCAGCTGATCACCTGGGTAAATCCCTCCCATTGATGTGCCAATAGCAATCAAGACTCAATTACAATGTAAGGGCGTACAGCCCACACAGGGAGTGCACCTCAAGTACCCAGATGGGGGATCAGGGAGATTGTGTCACCAGACCCTATAAGTCATCTATGCTAACAAGCCTAGGAGACATAGTAGCTCTACCTAATACATAGAAACAAACACAGGGAGGTGGCCAAAATGAGGAGACAAAGAAATATAGTCCAAATGAAAGAACATAACAAAACTCCAGAAAAAGAACTAAACTAAATGGAGACAAGCAATCTACTAGATGTAGAATTCAAAACACTGGTTTGAACTTAGGACACTCAATGAACTTAGTGAGAATATCAACAATGTAAAAAAGGACCAGTCAGAAATGATGAATACACTAACTGAAATGAAGAATAATTTACAGGGAATCAGCAGTAGAGTAAACGAAGCCAAGAACCAAATAAGTGAGTAGGAATATAAGGAAGAAAAAAAAAACAACTCAGAACAGCAAAAAGAAAAAAGGATCCAAAAAAATGATAGCATAAGGTGCCTCTGGGACAACTTCAAGCATACCAACATTTGCATCATGGAAGTACCAGAAGGAGAAGAGAGAGAGAGCAAGAAATTAAAAACCTATTTGAAAAAATAATGACAGAAAACTTTCCTAAAAACCTACTTGAAAAAATAATGACAGAAAACTTCCCGAACTTGGTGAAGGAAACAAACATACAATCCAGAAGACACATTATAATTAAAATGCAAAAGGTTAAAGACAAACATAGCATCTTAAAAGCAGCAAGAGAAAAGCAGTTAGTTACCTAAAAGGGAGCTCCCATAAGACTGTCAGTTGACTTCTTGAAAGAAACTTTGCAGCCCAGAAGAGAGTGGCAAGAAATATTCAAAGCGATGAAAAACAAGGACCTACCATATAACCAAGATTACTCTATCCTGCAAAGCTATCATTTAGAATCAATGGACATATAAAGGGCTTCCCAGACAGGAAAAAATTAAAGGAGTTCATCACCACCAAACCAGTATTATATGAAATGTTGCAAGGTCTTCTTTAAAAAGAAGAAAAATAAACAAAAAATATAAATAATAAAATGGCAACAAATACATATTTATCAACAATTGAATCTACAAACAAAATGAACAAGCAGAACAGAAATAGACTCATAGATACAGAGAACTTTTTGTTAGTTGCCAGATGGGAGGGTGCTTGGGAGGACAGGCAAAAAAGATGAAGTGATTAAGAAGTACAAATTGGTTGTTGTAGAATAGTCATGGGGATGTAAAATACAGCATAGGGAATATAGTCAATAATATTATAATTACTAGGCACTATGCTGGGAGGGTACAGGATTTATTGGGGTTATCACTTATTAAGTTATATAATGTGTGGTCACTGGGGTGTAGACCTGAAACTAATATACTGATGTAATTCAACTGTAATTAAAATAAAAAATGATTTAAAAATTTAAAAAAATAAAATTAATAAAAACGTATTTTATTTTTATTACTTAAAAACTTTTAAATTGATTTCAGAGAGGAAGGAGGAGAGAGGGAGAGAGAGAGAGAGAAACATTAATGATTAGAGAGAATGATTGATCAGCTGCCTCCTGCATGCCTTACACTGGGGATAGAGCCTGCAACCTGGGTATGTACCCCAACTGGGAATCAAACCGTGACCTTCTGGTTCATAGCTCAATGCTCAACCACTAAGCCACACCAGACTGGCAACAACAACACATTTTTTAAAACAAAATAAGACAACCAAGATGGCGGCATAGGTAAACACCTACGCACAGTCACATTAAAACTACAACTAAAAGACAAAACGAATATCATCCAGAACCACGGGAAGGTTGGCTGAGTAGAAATTCTACAACTAGAAGGAAAGAGAAAAGCGCAGAGTCCGGTAGGAGGTGCAGAGGTGTGGAAGTGTGGAGGTACAGAGGCGCACGCAAAAGGGGCTGGCAGCTGAGTACGCTGTTGGCTTTTTCAATCAGGAGGGAGATACAAGCTCCCGACTGCTCTGAACTCCAGTTCCAGGTGAGAATCTGGGGACCCAGACTCATTCGGAGAAAAACTGGACTGTCTGGCATCAGGCTGGAACGTGAGGGCGGCTTTCTCTCAGAGGTGCTTGCAGTGATCATTGTTCCTGCATGGGGCTGTGGGACACAGAGACCAGGGGACCTCTCCAGGGCAGGGCTGACTGGCAGCCATTGCTGTTTGCTCCACCCTGGTGATTCTCTGAGACCCTGCCCCACCCAATTTACAACCCCACCCAAGCTGTGAGCAGAGGCTTTTGCATACAAAAGGCCTGGCCTTTCTCTGCCTAAAAACCTGTCAAACTGCAGCTGGGTCAGAGAACCCCAGAGCTTCCAAAAAGAAGGCCTAAGGCTCGTCAGCAGCCTGCATTACTTCATAGCTGCATCTCATGTGGGCACCTCCAAACCCCAAACAAAGAGGAGGAATCTGCAGATCTCTCTGTTGCTCCTGCTGGGTAGCCTCAGGCAGTGGCTGACTTTGCATCTCCTTGGAGATCCAAGAGCCAGTGTACCCAGTTGTCAGAGTGAGACCATTTAGATTACAACTCTCCACATCCATAAGAGACACACTCAGGGAGCAGACTCAGTGAGTGCCAAAGCCCCACTGAAGCAAGTCCTGCCCCATAAGGGTGTCTCCAGCACAGAAGTTCTCCCATTGTAGACACAACTGGTCCTCACAGCCAATTGGCCTGGAGGTCAATTCCTCCCAGTGATATCTACAACAATCAAGGCTTAACTACAACAAGAGTGTGCACACAGCCCACAAAGGGGTGCACCAAGAGTGTCTACCTCAGGTAATTAGGGATGCTGAGCTACTGGGCCCTATAGGACACCTAGCACAAAAAGCCACTCTATCAACACAGGGAAGCAGCCAAAATTCGGATACAAAGAAACAGGTCACAAATGAAAGAAATGGAGGAAAGCAAACTACTGGATATAGAGTTCAAAACCACGGTTATAAGGTTACTGAAGAATCTTCTAGAAACCTCCAAGAAATATAGTGAGACCCTCAAGGATATGAAAAAGGACCAATTAGAAATTAAGCATACACTGACTGAAATAAAGAATAATATACAGAGATCCAACAGCAGACTAGAGGATCCCAAGAATCAAGTCAAAGCTTTGAAATACGAAGAAGCAAAAAACACCCAACCAGAAAAGCAAAAGGAAAAAAGAATACAAAAACATGAAGATAGTGCAAGGAGCCTCTGGGACAAGTTCAAGCGTACCAACATCCGAATTATAGGGGTGCCAAAAGAAGAGAGAGAGCAAGATATTAAAAACCTATTTGAAGAAATAATGACAGAAAACTTCCCATACCTGGTGAAAGAAATAGACTTACAAGTCCAGGAAGTGCAGAGAACCCCAAACAAAAGGAATCCAAAGAGGACCACACCAAGACACATCATAATTAAAATGCCAAGGGCTAAAGACAAAGAGAGAATCTTAAAAGCAGCAAGAGAAAAACAGTAAATTACCTACAAGGGAGTACCCATACGACTGTCAGCTGATTTCTCAACAGAAACTATGCAAGCCAGAAGGGAGTGGCAAGAAATATTCAAAGTGATGAATAGCAAGAACCTACAACCAAGATTACTCTACCCAGCAAAGCTATCATTTAGAATTGAAAGTCAGATAAAGAGCTTCACAGATAAGAAAAAGCTAAAGGAGTTCATCACCACCAAACCAGTATTATATGAAATGCTGAAGGGTATTCTTTAAGAAGAGGAAGAAGAAGAAAAAGGTAAAGATAAAAATTATGAACAACAAAGTGACAACAAATACATATCTACCAACAAGTGAATCTAAAAATCAAATGAATAAAAAATCTGATAAACAGAATAAACTGGTGAATAGAATAGAATCAGGGACATAGAAAGGGAGTGGACTGACAATTCTCGGAGGGAAGGGTGTGTGGGGGGTGCAGGAAGAAACTGGACAAAAATCATACACCTATGGACAAGGACAGTGGGGGGCTAAGGGCAGGGGGTGGGGTTGGAACTGGGTGGAGGGGAGCTATGGGGGTAAAAGAGGAACAACTGTAATAATCTGAACAATAAAGATTTATTTAAAAATAAATATATAAATATATAAATAAATAAATGAAATGTTTGTGTGTAAATTAAATATGGTGCTATCATCTTTATTTTTAACTTATACAAAGAGAAAAGAATCCTGGCAGAACAAAGATCTGCAGAAATATAACCCAGGAAGCTCTAAGGCCACAAAGACTCCCATTAAAGGAAATATAAATTCCTAACCTGCTGCCTGGAAGCTAATTAAACAATAACATTTTCTTGAAAATAATTAGGCCCTATAAAATCATGGAGGGCAGGGACACTGTGTCCTCTGAATATATCCCTGGACCTGTCTTAAGCTTTAACTTAGTAGAAGTTACCTGTAGGGCAGCCCTGAGGTCACTAACATATTTTTCTCACTTGCAGAATGAGACCATCACAAAAGAAAAGGTTGTTCTTTACCTTGTGTTTATTTAATAAAGCATATGTTGGGTACATACAATGACAAACTATTAGGAAAACACTGAATTGAGTATTTCCTCCATGCGATACTCAATAGGCTGATTTAATAATTCACTCTGCAATTTCACTGAACTGAATGATTGTTTTGGTGCTGTGCAAACAACAGTAGGTTTTCTACTGTTCATCCTTATGATGTAGTGCCCTTTGAAGTATGACTACAGTGACCCTATGTACTCAGATATTCTGAAAAGTGTTTGTGAAATATAGATAATATCTGCTACTGTCAACATTATTTACTGGAAACAGTAAAAGTTCAGTACCAAACTGAACTTTAGAACTGATTTTAGAATTTTTAAAATAATTTTTAAAGAATGTTTGCCATGAAAAAATTGTTATAAGATGTACCACCACAGAGAGTTTGACTCATTTAAGAATTAAAATTATTCACTGTGTATTATTCATAGATCATTTCATTTGAACACTCCTTAATGAGTAAACTCTCAGTGTATAAAAATAGTAAAATATTACTCAAAGAGTACAACACAGTCACCTTATTTTCACCCTGTTGAGTTTGCATACATGAAACAAGGAATAATATTCTTCTCAAATATTCCTGATAAGGTCATTTTTCCTTCTTAAAGCATAAAACATTTCTTGGTAAATGGAAAGACCTATTTGTTCTAATTTGTTATAGTTGCCATAACAAAATGCCACAGACTGGGTGGCTTGAACAAAAATTTATTTTTTCACAATTCTGAAGGTTAAAAGTCCAACCTCAAGGTGTTGGCAGGGCTGATTTTTCCTGAGGCCTTTCTTTGCTTACAGATGGCCACTTTCTAGCTGCTTTGTATTCACATGGTTGTCCCTCTGGGCACACAGGCAAGCGTGATGTTTTAATCTCTTAGTCTAAGGATAGTACATAGTTTGGACTTGGGCCCACCCAAATGGTCTCATTTTAACTTACTTACCTCTTTAAACGTCCTATTTCCAAATACCTTCACATTCTGAGGTACTGGGTTTAGGGTTTCAATACATGAATTTTGGGAGTGAACAAGTCAGTCCATAATACTACTACAGATAAAATCTGTTTTCATGTGAAAATATCTTTACTTCATTCTCATTATTACAATACTAGAAGCCCGATGCACAACATTCATGCACTGGGGCAGGGGGGGCGGGGGGAGCCCTCAGCCCGGCTTGTGCCCTCTCACAGTCCGGGACCCCTCAGGGGATGTCCGCCTGCTGGCTTAAGCCAGCAGTCAGACATCTCTCTCACAGTCCGGGGCTCTCACAGTCTGGGACCCCCTAGCTCCTTACCACCTGCCTGCAGCAGAGGTGGAAGAGGCTCCCATCACCACTGCTGCGCTCGCCAGCCATGAGCCCAGCTTCTGGCTGATCAGCGTTCCTCCTGTAGGAGCACACTGACCACCAGGGGGCAGCTTCTGCGTTGAGTGTCTGCCCCCTGGTGGTCAGTACATGTCATAGAGACCGGTAGTTCTGCTGGTCATTCCACCGTTCGGTCTATTGGCATATTAGGGTTTTATTATATAGAATAGTTTTGCTGGTTACAAATTCTAAGTTGCCAGCATTGTATAAATGTTATTCCATTGTTTCCTGGCTTCCACTATTGTTGTTTAAAAGTATTCTCATTTCCAACTTTCACTTCTTTTTAGACATTTTTTCTTTTCTCTTTGGCTGTTTTTAAATTCTTCCCTTTGTTTTGGTGTTCTGCAGTTTTATTATATATCTATGTATAGACTTTTAAAATTTTTCTCCGTGGTATATGGTGGTGCTACCCTTATTTGTAGAGTTATATTTTTCATCTGTTTTAAACATCAGCTATTTCTTTTTAATATTGCTGTTCTACTCTTCTCCTTATTATATCATCTTGGCATTCTATTAGACATATAGTGGATCTTTATATTGTATTCTCCATGTCTCTTAATTTCTCAATTCTATTTTTAATCCTCTTTAGCTCTTTGGGCCACATTTTGATATTTCTTTAGCTCTCACTTCCAACACACTAATATTATTTTCAACTCTTTGTTCTTCTGTTTGACCTGTATATTGACCTTGGAATGTCAAGGGGGGGAAAAAAGGAGACATATGTAATACTATTTGTAATACTTTAAGAAATAAAAATTATTATTAAAAAAAAAAAAAAGAATTATGAAATCAAAAAAAAAAAAAAAATTTTATAATAGTATTTAAAGTTTTTACCTTGCCTGGCTGGCGTGGCTCAGTGGTTGATGATTGAGCCATGAACCAGGAAGTCAGGGTTCAATTCCCGGTGAGGGCACATGCCTGGGTTGTGGGCTCGAACTTGACTGAATTATTACTATAATGGTTACTATAATTTTCTAATATTACCTCTTCTACATTTAATAGTCATCATTCTACTATAGAAAAGAGCTTTCTCTTATCTTTGTGTACTTATTTAATAATTTATTTATATCAGTGAAGATTCATGGATTCCCATTTTATTCAGTGTGATAGAATCCACTAGTATTGTTTTATTTTTGTTTATTTATTTTTCCTCACCTGAGGATATTTTTTTCATTGATTTTTTTTTTTTTTTTTTTTAGAGAGAGAGTGGAGGGGAGGGAAGATGGCAAGAGAAAGAGAGAGAGAAACATCGACATGAGAAAAACACATCAATTGACTGCCTCCCTCAAGTGCCCCGACCCAGGCCAGGGATCAAGCCAGCAACTGAGACACATGCCTTTCCTTGACCAGGAACTAAACCGACGACCCTTTAGTCTGAGGACTGGTCCTCTAACCACTGAGAAAACTGGCATGGCAATATTGTTGTTTTGATGGTTAAATTGTCCCAGATTTGGCCAATTAGAGCTCCTTCAAACTATTTTATATATCCGTTGCCCATGTCCCCATCATTCATTGAGTATACTCTGACTTTCTGGTATAAGACATTCCAACCGTATCTTATACTATCCCTGCCTCAACCCTGAAATCAAGCCATTTCTCCAAAGAGCTCTAGGTATTGTTTAGTGAAGAATGGTATTTAGAATGAAGATCTAGGCATTAGGTCTGCTTTTTACTACTGAGATATCTCAGGCACTCTGAAGTGGACAAAGCAACAAAATATATGTATGCAGATACATTTGTGCATGTCTATATACACACAATTTTACATTCATTTCTATATCTATCTATGCATAACTGAAAGTCATAAATTCACCCAGTATGTGCAATTTAATTTATTGCCACCTGGTACATTCCATATTTTCCCTTTGCATATTAGTAACATCCATCTCAAAAGTGAGAACTATTATTCCCATTATCCTCAATCCATTCAGTTATTTACTCGACCCACCTGTATGTAACCAATGCCCTGACCCTGCTGGGCCTCCACCCCACTTGGCCAATCCTCATGAATTCATATTTTATTGGACTCAATCTGTGGGAACCCTGAAGGTCTGCAGTGGGGTCACTCTCCTATAGAGGATCTGGGTTTCCTCCTACCAGGGGCCTAAGGTACAACTAGTGTGAGATCATGTAAACTCTCCTACCGAGCACCCTGGTTAATTCAGAAGCTTCAGGTTAGCAATCTCACATCACAGCAAGCCTCAGTCTATGTCTCCTTATCCCATCACTGACCATTCTTCTTTCTGATATCAGTTCTCTGGTTGTTGTGGGGTGGGGATGTTTGTGAGAGTAGGTGTCTTGTTTCTTTGTGGGTTTTTTGTTTTGTTTTATTTTGTTTTGTGTTGTTTGGTTTTTCTGTTTGTTTTGTTTTTGGATGCTCTTTGTTTCTTTATTTCTTTGTTTTTAACATTAAAGATTTCCATTGGCTTCTTGCAATCCCACAAATGCTTCCAAAGTAAGGCTTCTAATTTATCCAAATTCATTTGTACTAAGTAGTAGATAGCTTTAGAGCATCTAATCAGCCCTACCTTGTCATTATGCGTCCATATGCTTATTTGAGTTGGTCTTTCCCTATGTCACAAAACTATTAATGCTCTTGAAACACCCTGGGAATCTCTGTGATAGCCTGGTTACTGTTTTAAGGCAGAAAAAAAAAAAGTCAGACTAGAGAAATTATTGGGTAATACTTCTATTTTGTTATTATCAGAAAATGGGAATTCTTTATAGCAAGGTTGTGATAAGAATAATTATTTTTCTTAATCTTAAAGATAAAAAGGTATTTAACATTCCTTTGATTCACTCCCTTAATTTATAAACATGGGGAAAATGCAGCCTGGAGAGGAAGGATTTCCACCAAAGTAAATGGCATTTTGGTGGGCTTGCTTAGATTTATTTAGAACTCAGGTTTCTGATCTACTATCCCTAATTTATTTCTGTCCAATCTTCTTTTTCTAACCAAACCCTATGATTCTTTTTTCTTAAGCATGTTTTAATGTTTAAAATAATACATGACCATTTTAGAAAAAAATGTAAATGTATAAAAAGTATAAAGAAAATAAACTTTATTTATAATCCTACTACCTGGAGATACTACTATTAACATTTTGGAATTTTTAATGCTTACATCCTTTATTTTCATAGCTGAGATCATACCATATAGTTTTGTGTCTTTTTTCACATAATATCATTAATATTTCCTCACTTCATTAAAATCTCTTCATAAGCATTATTTTTGATGCTACATAATATTTCATCATATGGATGTACTTAAGTATAGTGAACTATTCACCTTCACTAAATATTTAGATTGTTCCTTTTTTTCCAACTATACATAATGTTCTAAAAAATATTATTTTTTATTTAATGTTAGTCCACACTAATGATTATTCTTAAAAGCAGATTCCTAGAAGTAGAAGTACTATGTCAAAGAATGTGAATGTAATTAAGATTCCTTATATATGCTGCCAAATTACTTTCCAGAAAGATAGCAACAATTTATGGACACATAATGACAAGGTAGAGTTGGTCTTGCAAAAGAAATCATCAACAAAATAACAAGAAATCCCACTGCATAAGAAAACATATTTGCTGCCTTAACCAGTTTGGCTCAGTGGATAGAGCATTGGCCTGTTGACTCAAGGGTCCCAGGTTCGATTCCGGTCAAGGGCATGTACCTTGGTTGTGGGCACATACCCAGTAGGGAGTGTGCAGGAGGCAGCTGATCAATGTTTCTCTCTCATCGATGTTTCTAACTCTCTATCCCTCTCCTTTTCTCTCTGTAAAAAATCAATAAAATATATTTTTAAAAAAACATATTTGCCAATGTGATATCTGATAAGGGTTTAATCTCCAAAATTTATAGGGAACTCATACAACTTAACAAGAGGAAGATAAACAATCCAATCAAAAACCGTGCAAAGGATCTAAATAGATACTTCTCGAAAGAGGACATACAGAAGGCCAAGAGGCATATGAAAAAATGCTCAAAATCACTAATCATCAGAGAGATGCAAATCCAAACAACAATGGAGTACCACTTCACACCAGTCAGAATGGCTATCATCAACAAATCAATAAATGGTAAGTGCTAGCAAGGATATGGAGAAAAGGGAACCCCCTTGCACTGCTGGTAAGATTGCAGACTGGTACAGCCTCTGTGGAAAACAGTATGGAGTTTCCTCAAAAAATTAAAAATGGAACTCCCATTTGACCTAGTAATCCCACTCCTAGGAATATATCCCAAGAAATCAGAAACACCAGTCAGAAAGAACACATGTACCCTATGTTCATAGCAATGAAATTTACTAGTACAATAGCTAAGATTTAGAAACAGCCTAAGTACCCATCAACAGATGAGTGGATCAGAAAACGGTGGTACATCTACACAATGGAATACTATGCTGCTGTAAAAAAGAAGGGATTCTTACCATTTACAAGAGCATGGATGGACCTAAAGAGCATTATGTTGTCCTAACTGGTTTGGCTCAGTGGATAGAGCATCAACCTGCGGACTGAGGGGTCCCAGGTTCGATTCCGGTCAAGGACATGTACCTTGGTTGTGGGCACATCCCCAGTAGGGGGCGTGCAGGAGGCAGCTGATCGATGTTTCTCTCTCGTCGATGTTTCTAACTCTCTATCCCTCTCCCTTCCTCTCTGTAAAAAAAATCAATAAAATATATTTTAAAAAAGAGCATTA
>NW_005871070.1:2498677-2510058 GCF_000147115.1 Myotis lucifugus | reverse complement strand
AAAGGTCGCCTTCCTGGTCTTTTCTTTCATCTAGAGCCATGCATTCCAGATTGTATTCCAAGTAGAAATCTTTCAGCGGACACACAGTCAGTGAATAGCATTGCCTCAGATATTTCTACACGGGATGCTCTATCAACTGCTTTGAACTTTACATCTGAAACCTATTTATCTGGCCTTTGATTTTGCCACTCCCCCCCCTTTTTGAGGGGGGGGGGGGGGTGAGGGGGAGGTGGCGCTAAAGAGATCAACCAAAGAACTTGTATGCATATAAGCATAACCAATGGAAACAGACAATAAGGAGGCGAAGGCCAGGACTGGAGGGTGGGGGCAGGCTGGGAGAGGATAATGTGGGGGAAGACGGACATATGTAGTACTTTCAACAATAAAGAATTTAAAAGAGAGAAAGAGAGAGAGAGAGAGAGAGAGAGCGCGCGAGAGAGAGCTGGTCTTAATGTCCTTACCATGGTTCTTCCATTTGGGTTTGACCACTCTCAAGTATTGCTTTTCATTACTTTCCTAAAGTTCCAAGTCACAGAGCTCTTGAATTATGGAATGGAGCCTGGGGACACCATAGACAGCCCTCCAAGTAGGTACGAGTGACCACAGGAGCACTTGAGAAGCCCTGCTTGTGCAGATTGGCCCTTCTTCCCCTCCCTGCGGCAACATAATCTTATGGGAGATCACAGGTTCATGAATTAGACATAACAGGAATGTCCCCTTCCTATTCTGTGTCATCTCTGGTAAGAGAGGTAAGCCTCATGAAAACTTATTTTCCTTATCTATAAAATGGAATCTGATGCCTACCTAATTGCAAGGATTAAACATACAATTGCCTGATAGTTCCTTATCCCCTAATTAGTCCTTCCTATCAAGCTTGAATATTTACCCTTAAGACAATTTTAAAAGCTAGATAAACCAGGATATGCTTTTTCTACAAGTCACAGTCAGTATACATACCTTCCTACCATTTATCTGCCCTGTGAGTTGATATATTGGAAGTTTGCCTGTTCGTAATGTAGCAGCATGAAAACATGAGACTTTCAAAAGACTGGCCTAGGAATTGGGCATCCAGGGCACAGAAGCCCAAATGGGGCGTTTTCATAAGCTATTTCATCACATTTCGGGTTGAAGTGCCTGGCTAGGAGTTAACTGTGTACTGCAACCTCACCCTTGGTTATACATCTACTTTTTAAAAGCTTTTAAAAGCTTCACCCAGACCTACTGAATTGGAACCTATGTGGGATGGAGCCCAGGTATCTGTAATTTTTTAAGGCTCCCTAGTTGATTTTGATTCACTGCCAAGGTTGAGGTTTAATGGATAATGTGATTCACGGATTCTGGAATGTAAAAGCTGGAAATGGTCATCTAAACCTCTAATTAAACACCCTTGATTTATAGATTCGGAACTAAGGCCTACAGAGGTTCAATTACTTGCTAACCATCTCATAGTTTGGCAATAATAGGACAAAAACCTAGAATTCTAGCACATCACCAGATTGTCTTCAAGAAGCTTATTAGATAGAAGAAAAATGTCTCAAAGAATGCAAAAATCAATTTTTTAAAAGCAATTACTGCCATTTGGCATGGGGTCTTTACTGCTCTCATTTTCAAATGCTCACATTTCATATTGCATGTATGTGAGGATGAAGAAATCGGATCTCCGTTCTCACCTGGCTGACGGGCCAGAAAATGCTTGCTTTGCCTTTTCTCTCCCCAGGAAGGAGTGGCGGCTGCTGCAAGCAGGGTCTCTGTTGTCCTCAGATGTTCAGTATTCTTGACTTTCCTGGTTTTCAAAACTGTTTGCATGTGCAGTATTCGAGGTTTTAGATGTTGGCAAAAAGGTTCTCCATGGGCTGCCGCCTCCAAAACTCTTTTTTATTTCTAAAACGTAATTGTTATTATTACCATGAACTTTGTGAAGACCCCTTCTCTTAACATACACTGTTTCTTCTCTAGATATTAAGGGTGGGAGCACCGAATGTTGAAAGTTGCTTAGGTACACAAGAGGTCTGATGATGTCAAAGACCTGGGTAGAAAAAGGACTTAACAAAATGAATTTTTTACAGTTTCATTTTGACTATGGACAGCCTGCTAATGAACTTTTAATCACATTATTTATGAAGTCTTAATTGAGGCTTTATTTTAACTTTTAAAGGTTTCCAAAAAAAAAAAAATACCTAACCATACAAAAATGCCTGGCTAATTTTTATTCATTTGGGGCTATGCTGAAAAGTGCTAGGTCCTAAAATATTGCTTAAAGGGCCTTAGTTCACAGTTGACACGTTCTTAACATTTATAGTGATTCTAGAGACCCTTAGTATCTAGGGCTACAGTTCCTTCTCTCCGTGTTTTTCTTGGATTGGATTTACAGCCAACTGGTTGTAATTGACCCTCTATGGGGACAAGTTAGGATATGAACATATGATTTTCCTTTTTTTAAAAAGAGAGAGCAAGAGAGAGTGACCAAGAAAAAAAAATCACCATTGATATTTATCTTAAACTTCCTTCATTTCCAGCTTCTCTGGCAGCAAGTCAAGCTGCTGTCATAAAGTAGAACTCTCAGTAAAAGAGGTTCCTAAAGGACACAGTACTGAATGCAGAACCACTTAAGAAAGAGTGAAATGGAAAAGACAAGCATTTTCTGTCCTTCAGGGTGCACGCAGCACCTGAGTCTTTCCACAATAGTGGCCATTTCCACACAGGAAAATGAATCATAAACAGTCTAAGGACAAATGGGGACAGTGGGGACAAACCTCTCTCAGCTATCCATGGACAGCAAAGGCCTGGCAATATACACAAGCCCTCCCAGCCCCTGACAGCAATGCCTGCACCTCTCTCCAGGGAACTGACCCCAGCTCTCTTTGTGGAACTCAGCTGTGGATCCTCTGTACTTCCTCAGTTAGTAAGCCAGCTCCCTAAAGAAAGAAAAACGAACTAAGGTTTCACTAAATGAAAGTCTGAAATTCCTTTTCATTTAACCTACCAGGGTTGGTTTTGAGGAGAGAGAAAAAAAGAAATAGAAATAATTCTGTATGGAGTGCATGAAATGCTTGTAAACTTATCCCCCAGAGAAACTTTCACTACCATGCCTACTCTACAAAGTACTGATTTGTGAGAATCTTATTTTAATCATCTAAATTCAGCCATATCCCAAACTCTTTAACCTTATGGTCATGGGCTTGGAGTTCCTTCCCCATGTGCTAGGAACCACAATGCAAATCATGCTATTCAACAGCTTCCAGTTTTCCCTTCAAAGGACGCTAAAAAGTTAACTACAACTGAAGCCTGTTTTATGTTAAAGTCCTAGGAGTGTAAATAGTCAAATGGAGACTTTTTAGTCATTAGCATTGAAAGAACATCACACACCGACTGCTTCACCTGGGCACGAGTGAGGAGTGCTGCTTTCTGTACAAAGCTGCTGACCACAGCGGGCGATGGCCCAGCTGTCAGACTGTGAGTAACACTGACCAGAGCGGGAGGCTGTTAAGCAGTGGCCACTGGATGCAGGGTTTCAGCGCATCCCGGTTTTGGTTCCTCAAGCTTCACACCAGCCTTACATTCTGCGGTACTGAAGCAGACGAGAGGTGGCACTGGCCCATGGCATTCAATACTTACAAACCTGGCAGCTGGGTAGAGGGCATGTGGCAGCAAACCCTTGGCACCAATGACTTCAAAAAGCATCTCTTAAGCCTTGTGCTCTGCTATGAGAACTCCTGCCCTCTAGTAATAATAGGAGCCAAGAATTTTTGAGTGCTTAATTGTGCTAAGGTCTTACCAGCGTTCCTTCACTAATTCCTCACAATCAGGAGGGAGGTAATATCTTTATTCCTACTAGGGGCCCAGTGCACCTTGAAACTAACTGTGGGCCGCGAGGCTGTGGAGGGCACAGGAGCAGGTCTCAGCCTATCCTCCGTGCCCCCGCCTGGCCCCTCCTGCCTTGGCCCCTAGTGCCCTGTCCGCTGGCAGCCCTGCTTCCGCTCCCACGCGCTGACAGCACTGGCCCCGCTCACACCCACTGACAGCATGGAGTGATTGGGGCACCGGGCGCTGGCAGTGGGTGGTGTGGCAGTTCTGGCACCAGCTGCGGGTGCGAGTGGGGCCAGCGCTGGCAGTGGGTGCGAGCGGCAGCTCCAACACCAAGAGCGGGTGTGAGCGGGGCTGTCGCCTGCAACGGGTGCGAGAGGTGACTGCTGCCCCGATCGCCCCTCAGGAGCAGGGGGAGGTGGAGAAGCTCTAAGGGGCAATTAGGGCCAGCAGCTGCTGCTCACACCTACTGATGGCGCGGGCAATCAGAGCCTGCACCGGGTGCCGGCAGCGGGTGCAAGTGGCGGCTCAGGCGCCAGCGGCAGCAGGTGTGAGCGCCTGGCAGGACCGCAGCACACAGGAGCAAAGAATTTTCAGTAACCACCAGAGGCTCGCCCTGATGATAGCAACCAGCACCCAGCCTTGGTCTGGCGCCCCCATTCACCTGCTCCACCATCCTGCCACAGCTGACACCCACCATGTTCAGCGCTCTGCCTCCTGCTGGACGCCCACCATGTTCTGCGTGTGCCCCCTGGTGGTTAGCACACATCATAGAGACCAGTTGTTTGGTTGTTCCATTGTTCAGTCTATTTGCATATTAGCGTTTTATAGATAGATAGATAGATAGATAGATAGATAGATAGATAGATAGATAGATAATAGATAGATAGATAGATTTTATGCACAAAGAAACTGAGGTTCCAAAAAGTTAAGTAACTTTCCAGAGATCACACAATTAGTAGCAGAGCCCAAATTAAAAACCAGGCCCACCTGATTCCAAAACCCATGCTTTTCACCACTACACAATACAGTGCTGCCGTCTCCTAACCTGCGCTGTTCCCCTGTAACGGCAGGTCCACTGAAGGAGCAGATGCCCACCCAAGAGAGACAGAAGGAATGAACCGCTTTTGGGGTTTTAGTAACATCAGTGCCTTGGACTCAGCATATCTTAAATGAGATCTGATTGTCTTGACAAGATCCTTACGAGATTTGGGTGGCTTGTCACATTTCTACAGAAGAAGCATAGTAGTTTGGTGATCATCAGTAGCCTCTCCTTTTGGCATTTAGCAAGATTTCAAGCTATTTTCTTTTTCATATAAAACAACAGCAAAATAACATTAATGATTTATTAAATGTCTATATGTGTGAGGCCTCGGGCTGGGCATTTTGCAATTTGCGAGAAGCTGTAATACGGCATCAGTAATTACATCATCTTCAAGAATTTAGCTACCTATGGGTGGACCCCTGTGCCCTCCCAATGGACAAAATCCCTGGGTTGACCGGTCAGAGAAGGCATATCACTACCTGAACCACCAGAATACTGAGAATAGCACTGTTCCTTGGACACTTGTTCTGAGAAAGGAGCCTTTTTACATCTGGCCCAGGCCCTGAGTCAGCAACTGGATACACATACTCAAGGTATACTAAGGAGAAATTATTAACCATGCAAACTAGCCCCAAATGGCTTTTCTGATTATTTGCTAGCATGCAGGTGGCTTGGCGAAGAGGGCTGCAATTCTAGAATGTTAGTTTTTGTAGTATGAGAAAATCATAACTTTTTTTTTCCAGGAACTTGTTTTGCCACAGATTTAAGGCAGTAATTTGTTACAGGCAAGACATTTATAGGGGCTGCGTTATCGAAGCTAGAATCATCAAGAAATTCTATCAGAAGACACAATGTTTAAGTATAGGTCTAATTACTGCAATCATTTCTTTTTTGTTTCCTTTGCAGAGATCCACTTAATCCCATCTCTTAGTGTGGGCACAAGCTGACAGTTGCATGACAAGGAATGTTTCCCTTTGTAAAAAACCCACTTCCTTTCTGTGTAGTTTTAGCCTAATTGAAATGTTTCCTATTAAGCTCAATCAAGGCAGCAATTATCTAATTACTCACTTATGCTTTTCCAGCCAAAAATTTGCCTAAGCTGGTATATTGGAATGAGAGAGTGCATATTTATTATTGCTTTAACATTTTCCTGTTTGGCTTTAGACAATAATCATAAACATTTATTTCTAGCTCACCAGAATATATCTGATTAATTCTACTATTTTCTATAAAAATTGTACCACTGTAAGCTACAGTACAGTGCCAAACATAGCCCTGCCTATGAAATGTGCTTTAAAAGGCTTGTGGTTATACTACATGAATGTTGTCATTGGAGAAGGATAATAAGGAAAGAGGCTAGTGAAAAGAAATCACAAACATATATTCAATCATTTCAAAGCTATGAGTTTTATGGCTTTACAAAATAAAATAGTAAGTAACTTAGATTGAATTGAGAAAATAATTTTTAAAAGATTTCTTTAAAGAAACATGTATCCTGCATGTCTGGATTTTCTCTTAATACAAATCCCTTAGGTCTCAAGATGATCACAACCAGTCAACAACACAGGTGGTCCACACTTCTTAGGTATAAATTAGAGACATATATCATTAAAACCAGAATTAATTTTGGAGTTAGTGACCCTATGAGGTCATTCTTGATTGACTCAATTTTGATTGAGGCTGAACCAAAGCATAGCAGACAAATTGGGTATGAGGGATTGATATTTTCATTTTCAGACAATAATTTTTATTGTTGTTTTCATCATAAATATTAACTAATGTCAGACTAATACAGTTCTCTTTGTGGAAAGAGGTCCCCAGAAAATTTGTGTACTGCAGGATGAATTTATAAGGAGGGAATGGAACACTTCATCAATCCCCCAAATGTGGCCACTTGACAATCTTTCACCGAAGTTTACCATAAACCCAGAACATAACTACACTCACAGAGAACTACAACAACAAGTCTACAAGGAAAATAGCCACTTACTAGAAGGAGATGAGAGCTTTTGCATTGCATTGGTAAAAAAAAAAAAAAAAAAAAAAAAAAAAAGAGCTTTCTTCCACTTACACATATAATGAATCAGCCAGACACAGTATTTGTAATCTCAGAGATAATGAGTTCTCTACAAAGAAGACACTTCTCTTTCTAATAACTGATTTACCTCACGTACACCCTGAGTGGCCATATGGGGGTAGGAGAGATGTCATTCCCAAAACCATGTTATATTATTTGCTTCACAGTTTGGAAAGATGTCTAGACAAAGAAAATGCATTATATCTTAAAGGTGGTCCTAAAGATTCTGTATTCAGTTATGTTTGTGTATTCCCTTTGGGAGTAAAGTCAAGAACAAAAGGTATAGAAAAGAAGATGAAATAAATTCTTTGTGAGAACGGGGGAAATAAAATGATCAGACGTTTCCCCTTCACTGGTCCTTATTTAAGAACTTGGAAGTTTGTGAAATGTATTCAATAAAATGGCTGGAAAGAAAATTTTGTTTCTGCATGTTACCATTCACTGAAGAAGACAAATGAGTCTCAACATTCTATCTGCAGTTTGATACATTCCCACTGTTCTCTCCTAAGAAGCTTTACACGCCCTAGAGGGGGACTAGATCCATTATACAATAGCTGAGTGGGAGCCTGGGGTGTTAGGTGAAACTACAATCATCTAAGAACAAACTCAGAGACCAGCACTATCCCTCTTCTGTCTGGATCTGCCCTCAACTGACCCTGAGCAGCACCAGGTACAGAGCAAGATAGGTACATTGAACCTACCAACACCTCTTCCATTCACAGGCCCAAAATCTCTTCCTTAGGGCCCAGCAATAAACAAAAGTGAACGACCTACTAAACAAATATAGTCCTTGTTTCAACATTATAAACCCTTGAAATTTCTAAGTTGAATTACCACTGCCTTTATTTCCCCTCTTACTTTGCACTAGTTCTCATATTTCTATCCTTCCTCCACTGCAATAATTTAATAGAACTAATTATGTCTTTAAAAATAGTAAAATAAGCAAATGACTGAAGTTCTCTTTCCGTTTTCCCTGATGCTGGGTCAAATGGCTCCTCGAGTTTGTCTGAAGTGATACCCTTGCATGTCTGGCCGGAGTCTTCTTTTGGGATGTCCCAAAGTACTTCCCAAAGTGTGTTGAAGTGGTGTTGTTTTATCCAATTTAAAGTAATACCAGCTGGTAGCAAATCTTAGGATCACAGGAATTTAACACCAGAAAAAGTAAATGCCCCACAGTTTTTTAATTACAATTGTGAATTCTACATATATGTCTATTCTAAGTTTTCCATTTGTGAATTATTTTTCTATTTTGTGCAATTTTATTATCTGTTTGGTCTGTTAGTTATTTTGCTTCTAAGTCCTATAATGTTAATGCTCTTCAGGTTTTAATAACAGTAAAAGCTTTGACAGAAAGAACATGATCAAAATCATAACTTATCCTCCAGCATTCTAAAAATGTAAATAAACTATTGGTGTCTTTTAAGTTTTTGACTATCGGTAATGGGTTGCCTTTGATAAATGAAACTATTTACTATTCATCAGTCTATTAAGACCTTACAAATCAAAGTTATTCAATACAAGAGAGATCCACGATGGCGGCCAGTGAAGGTGGAAGCTATACTCACCTCCTTCCAGGTCCAAACTGGAAGTACAAATAAATTATAGAACAATAATCTTGAATAACCAACTGAACACTAGCTGAAGAGAAGTCATAACCAAGGATTTAGAGAAGACACATCAAGACTGGGAGGCAATGTGAATAGGGCTGACCCCACACCAATGGGCAGTGGCTAAAGTTCCAGAGGGATATCTCAGCTACAGGGGGTTTCCTCTGAGAAGTGTGGGGTAGAAACCCCAACCTGGGCTCCCCAGCTCAGAGCACTGGAGCCAGGAAGAGGTGCCCACATAACATCTGGCTGTGAAAAGCAGCAGGGTGTCTGTTCACCAGGGAGAGACACAGGCACCCTCTTTCAGGGCCAACACAAAATTTTGTTTGCAGCCACTCACCCTGGGCTTCCACAGGGAGGGCAGAGTGGACTAGAGTTGTATGAGGAGAATCTGGAGTATGTGGATCTGGAGGAAAAGCTGAAGGGACAGCTGCCCAGATCCCTGTGCTAGGCCATTATCCCATATTGCAGATGCCATCTTTCTTGGGTGGAGCACTCCCTTCTCTGTGGCATCGGCCTGCGGAAAATGAATAGCCCATCCTCTGGACTCCCTCTTGCCCCACCAGGGAGCTTATTCCCTGATGAGGAGTATAGCCAGAGGCTCTTTCCGTGACTGAGCCTAACAAGCAGCCCGCAGGCAGAGGCAGGTGGAGGCAGATCTCAGGAATTTTGCTGACCTGCCCCTGAGCCTGGTGCTGGTAAAAGCCAGCCTTTGTATGCGGATTGGTCTTTCCAGCATGCACCCAGGCCCAGCAGAGATAGCCACAGTCTATGGATCACTAGTAGCTACAAACAGGTTGCCAAGGGCCAGGCACAGACAACATCTTACATTGGTATGCACCAGAGTTCCTCCCAAGAGCCCCAAAACCAACATGCCTAGTGGCTAGCTTCAAAAAACATCAGAGCAGGATCCAAAAGCTTCACAAGCAGCATATATAAAGAAATATCTTGACAGGCACTAAACACTGCTGAGGCAAATTCCACTTTGTGTGGTTAGAAAGTGTTAGGATTGAGCCCACACATAAATGGGCCAATAGCAATCAAGACTCAATTACAACAGGAAACCCACATAACCCATACAAGGGACATTCCAGGAGCATTCAGCTCAGGTGGTCAAGGAGACTGTACCACTAGATCCTATAGGACACATGCTACATAAGATTACATAAGACCACCATGGAAACTGGGAGTCATTGCAGATCTATCTAATAGATATAAACAAACCTGAAGAGGCAGAAAAAATGGGGAGACAAAGAATCAGGCCCAAATGAAAGAACAGGAGAAATCTTAAAAAAAAAAAAAAAAGCTAAATGAAATGGAGGCAAAAAATTTATAAGCTATAGAGTTCAAAGTAATGGTTATAATGATGCTCAACAGCATGAAAAGGGAATAGAAACCACAAAAAAGGACCATTACAAAATGAAGAATGGAATATCTGAAAAGAAGAATACACTGAAAGGGAAAAAAAATAGGTTGCATGAAGCAGAAGGTGGAATCAGCAATTTGGAAAACAAGGTACGAAAAACAAAAACAAAAACAAACAAAAAAACACCCAATCAGAGCAGAAAAAAAATAAGAATGTGAAAAAGTGAGGACAGCAGCTGGAGAAAATAATTAAAAAGTAGGAGGAGAGCCTAAGGGAGCTTTGGGACAACACGAAACAAAGTAACATACATATAATAGGGGTGCCAGAAGGACAAGAAGAGCAGCAAGGATTAGAGAGTCTATTTGAAGAAATAATAACAGAAAACTTCCCTGATATGGGGAAGAAAAAATGAACACAAGTACAGAGAGCCCCAAGCAAGATGAATTTCAAAAGATCCACACCAAGATATGTCATAATAACGATGGCAAATGTACATGACAAAGAGAGAATCTTAAAGGCTGCAAGAGAGAGGCAGAGAGTTACCTACAAAGGATCCCCCATCAGATTATCAAATGATTTCTCAACAGAAACACATCAAGCTAGAAGAGAATGGAGAGAAGTATACAAAGTGATGCAAAGCAAAGGACCGAATCCAAGAATACTCTATCCAGCAAGACTATCAATCAAGAGGAGAGACCAAGATGGCGGCGTAGGTAAACACCGGAGACCGCTGCCGCATACAACCATTTCAAAAATACAACTAAAAGACGGAACGGACATCACCCAGAACCACAGGAAGGCTGGCTGAAGAGAGACTCTACAACTAGAAGGAAAGAGAACAGCAAACCGAGGCTCAGAGGAGGCGCAGTGTGGAAAATACAAAGGTACCGAGGTGCGCGCGAAAGCAGGCTGGTGGCTGAGGGCCCGGTTGTCGTTTTCCGTCGGGAGTGAGTCTCAGACTCTGGGCTCCAGATCCGGGCGAGTCTCTAGGGATTCAGACTCAGACGGGAGAAGCAGGATTATCCGGCATCAGTTGGAACCTGAGGGCAGCTTTCTCTCCGAGGTTTGCAGCGGCTGCCGGGGTTCTGAGAAGCAGAGCCTCTGGGAACGGGACTGAGAGCGGCCATAACTGCTCCCTCCGCCCGCCCTGTTGAGCCCGCCCCGCCCAAGCCCTGCGCACAGCCATTTGCCAATCGCCTCAGGCAAAGGCTGGATTAGCGCCTCCCCAGAAGACAGACGTTTTCCACACAGCTGATTCCTACAGCCAGTCGGCCTGGTGGTCAAATCCCTCTAGTGTTAACTACAACAATTAAGGCTTGGCTAGAACAAGACTGCGCACAAAGACCACAAGGGGGTGCACCAAGAAAGCATAAAAAATGCAGAGACAAAAAAAACATGACAGAAATGGAGGATATGGAGCTAAGAATCGCAATTTTGAGGGCTTGCTATAAACTTGAGCAGAGCCTCACGAAAACTAATGAG
>NW_005871070.1:2496352-2498577 GCF_000147115.1 Myotis lucifugus | reverse complement strand
AAAAAAAATAAAAACAGAATAAAAGAATATTTATTCACAAAGCACGCCCAAGGGGCGCAGATTCAGTTCAAAGGTTGAAAACCGCAGAAGCCAAAACCCCCACCCGAAAAGCAAATGGAAAACAGATCCCGAAAGTGTGAAGATAGTGTAAGGAGCTCTGGACAGCTTCAAGCGCACTTATATCAGAATAATAGGGGTGCCAGAAGATGAGAGACAGCAAGATATTGAAACCCTATTTGAAGAAAATAATGGCAGAAAACTTCCCCCACCTGGTGAAAGAAAATGGACTTACAGGTCCAAGAAGCGCAGAGACCCCCAAACAAAGGGAATCCCAAAGAGGACCACACCAAGACACATCATAATTAAAATGCCAAGAGCAAAAGACAAAGAGAGAATCTTAAAAGCAGCAAGAGAAAGAGACTCAATTACCTACAAGGGAATACCCATACGACTGTCAGCTGATTTCTCAACAGAAACTTTGCAGGCCAGAAGGGAATGG
Source organism: Myotis lucifugus (assembly GCF_000147115.1). Taxonomy (NCBI): domain Eukaryota; kingdom Metazoa; phylum Chordata; class Mammalia; order Chiroptera; family Vespertilionidae; genus Myotis; species Myotis lucifugus. The sequence goes on along the minus strand of NW_005871070.1, from coordinate 2,498,078 downwards.
CAAGAAATATTCAAAGTACTGAATACCAAGAACCTACAACCAAGATTACTTTATCCAGCAAAGCTATCATTCAGAATTGAAGGTCAGATAAAGAGCTTCACAGATAAGGAAAAGCTAAAGGACTTCATCACCACTAAACCAGTATTATACGAAATGCTGAAAGGTTTCCTTTAAGAAGAGGAAGAAGAAAAAGGTAAAGATACAAATTGTGAACAACAAACATTCATCTATCAACAAGTGAATCTAAGAATCAAGTGAATAAATAATCTGATGTACAGAATGAACTGGTGATTACAATGAATCAGGGACATAGAAGGGGAATGGACTGACTATTCTTGGGGGGGGGGGGAAAGGGGAATGGGAGATGCAGGAAGAGAATGGACAAAAATCGTGCACCTATGGATGAGGACAGTGGGTGGGGAGTGATGGCGGAGGGTGGGGCAGGAACTGGGAGAAGGGGAGTTATGGGGGGAAAAAAGAGGAACAAATGTAATCAGAACAATAAAGATTTAATTTTAAAAAAAAAAGACTATCAATCAAAATTGAAGAGGAAATCAGGAGCTTCGCAGACAAAAAAAAAAACCTAAGGGAGTTTATCACTACCAAACGAGTAATGCAAGAAATGCTAAATGGAATCCTGTAAAAAGAAGAAATAGAAAGGGAGGAAGGAAACTGGGCATGAAGTACAGAAATGGGTACAAACAAGTACCTATCAATAATAACATTAAATGTAAATGGATTAAATACTCTAATCAAAAGACATCAAGTGATTGACCCATATATATGCTGTCTACAGGAGACCCACTTCAGAACAAGAGACTCACGCAGACTGAAAGTGAAGGGGTGGAAAAATATCTATCAGGCAAATGGAAATGAAAAAAAAGCTGGGATAGCAATACTTATATCTGACAAAATAGACCTCAAAGTGAAGACCATAACAAGAAACAAGGAAGGCCACTTCATAATTCTGGCATGAGCAGCAGGCAGCAGAGTGCAGAACATGGCGGGCATCGGCCCGTGGAAGGATGGTGAAGCAGGTGAGTGGGAACGCCAGACCAAGTCTGGGAGTCAGTCACTGTCATCAGGGTGAACCTCTGGTGGTTACTGAAAATTCTTTGCTCCCATGTGCCACAGCCCCGCCCAGCACTCACACCTGCTGTCAACACCAGTCCCACTTGTACCCGCTACTGGCGCTGGAGCTACCGCTTGCACCCGCGGCCAGCATCCGGCCCTGGCCCCAATCTCTCGGTGCCCTCAGCAGGTGTGAACAGTGGCTGCCAGCCCCAATTGTCCCTTCTCCACCTCCCCCTGCTCCTAAGGGGCAATTGGGGCCAGCTGCCAACAATGGCCCTGCTTGCACCCAATGCCAGCGCCGGAGCCACCGCTTGCACCCACTGTCGGTGCTGGCCCACTTGCACCCGCAGCCAACGCCAGAGTGGAGACTGCTGGCGCCGATCACCCCTCAGGGTTTCTCCACCTCCCCCTGCTCCAAAGGGGCGATCAGGGCAGCAGCTGCCACTCACACCCGCTACTGGTGCCAGCCCCAATCACTCCGCTCCATCAGCGGGTGTGAGCAGGGCCGTTGCCATCATGTGGGAGTGGCGGTGGTGGGAGCAGGGCTGCTGGCAGACAGGGGAACAGGGGCCACGGTTGGAGGGGCTGGGCAGGGTCATGGAGCATGGGCCCAGACCCGCCCCTGTGCCCACCACAGCCTCGTGGCCCACAG
>NW_005871070.1:2488437-2490837 GCF_000147115.1 Myotis lucifugus | reverse complement strand
TTTTTAATACCTACAAGTTTACTTCTCAGTTTCCCCGGGCAGAAAAAAACATGGTTTAAAGTTAATTATTAGATTTTAAAATTTATTCTTAAAAATATAAAAATGTAGTTTATCAAAGAACTGCTAATATTTGACTTGTAAGCTCTGAAAGTTTAAAGTGCAAATTGAATCGGGAGAAATTAATTAAATATTTAAAGTATAACTTGTTTTTGAAAAAATAAAATGTTTTCTCTTAAATAATTAGAAATTCAAAATATGTTACTTCTTGGTCTGATTTAAAAAAGATTAATTTTATAATCTCAACTGAAAATTTTTTAATACAAAAACCAGTTTAAATTTGATTGATATTCTTTAAGATAATAATAAAGGGTATAAACAGCTAATGAGATTTCTGTCTGTCTACAATATAATGTTGATCATCTATCTTTTAGGCATCTTGGTTTGCTGTCAAAAAACTGTAGACAGCCACCATTTTGGGCTGCATGACTTGGCATCTGCCATGTCAGCCACATGGCCTGCCGCTCCCCTGGGGGCCGCCATCTTGAAACAGCAAAGGCCCCTCCCTCTGATTTAGTCAATCACAGAAGGAGTGTCTGCTCACTGAGGCAGGCTGGAATTTCAGGGGTGGAGCTTTAAGGCGGAGTTTTACTACAGAAATTCAATGGGGCAGAAAGTGTGCTTGCCTCTCGGATTTATTTAATACTATTTTAAAGATATTTTTAATGCTTAATAAAGTTAGCAATCACGGTCTTAATATAATTTAAGTGATATGATAGACCAATGTTTTGAGCAGTTGGCTTTATAAGGGCAGACAATAGAGCTCGTATTCCTTTAAAAGGCTAAGTCATTTTTCTAATCTCTTAAAACTAGAAAACCCTACTTTCCTTAAACTAAGGACAATTAAAGGTTATATGTTCCCTCCCTAAACAAAAGTTAAATAGCTTATGTCAAAGTATTTAAAAGGGACTGATAGCAGTAATCCAATTTCTGTGATCCCAACCGAAATTTTAAAACTAGTTTAAATTTAATTGATATCTCCTAATAATTATAAGAAGTATATCTATACATATATATATATATATTTGATAGTCTTTCAAGTTGGATTTCAAAACTATAACCAAGAAATGACTTTAAGAAATTTCTGAAATGTTTTCAAAAGTTTATTCTCTCTTTTTAAAGGATTTTTTTAAATTTAACCAAATTTAATATACTTGAAATCACATGGAAAGCTTTATCATATAAAAATTAATAAATATATATTTTAAGTTTTTGCCTCTAGAAAGGGCAAAACAAGTTATTTTGTTTAATATTTCTTAAAATACAGCAGTGGAATTTTAAGATATAATTTGAAATAACAAAAGCTTGCTACTGCATTTTAAAATTAGGCTGGAGGTGGGGCAGCGTTTGCTCCTTGTGAATCAGAAGTATACTAAACACTAAATTTACTTGCTTTGCCTTTTTTAAAAAAATACTTACTTAAATTACTATCCTTGTAAGCAATTGAATCCTAGTAAAATGCACATTTTTCCTTTACCTGGGAAGGACAGCACAGCTACCCCAAGGTCAGAGGGCTCCAGTTAATGTGTCAACTCAGTGTTCTGGATACCCAAAACTGTAATTTAGATAAAGTGCCTAAGTTTAACCCAGGTCACCCAAAGATTCGAGACCCAAAACTGTAATTTAGATAACATGCCTAAGTTTAACCTAAGTTACCCAAGGACTCTAGATAATGTGTTTACCCAGAATTGTAGTTTAGATAGCATACTGTCTCTGCTTCTGTAAATTGCTTTTTTTTTGAAAACTAGGTTCCTCATTCCAAACCTTGGGTTTAAAATTTAAATTGTCATGACCTAGAGCAAAGAATATTCTTACATGGTATTATTCTACAAAGTTTTATTAATAATTTTGATGCTTTACAACAATATATTGTGCATTTATCCCAAACAAACTTACAAATTAATTCTTTAAATGTTTGGCAGCAATTTAATATTTAAGGACATAAAAGGATTTATTCCCCCCTGGGAAGGCACTTAAGCATTCTGTATTGACCTCTCTTGATCCTTTTTTCCAAGAGGATTCCAATTGTCTACAGCTGTTATCTGAGCTCTCCGTTCAAACTGAGATCATGAAAAGCTGGTACCATGGATCTGTCTCTTGCCCAATGGCGTAAGCGGGGCCCTCTCTGGAGAAGAAACCTGGGTTCCCTATGATCAATGCCTGGGCCCCGCCAGCAGGTGAGGGGATCCAAAGGCAGTTGCTGGGCATGGAGGCCAGAGGGACATAGGTTAACAAGGAGACAGAACTGAACCTCACATCACCCTACTTGGCCCAGAGAGTACGGCTGGTAGTCAATGACGGGTAAGACCCCACAGGGTGGGGTGACCTAAGACAGGCACAGTC
>NW_005871070.1:2419805-2488052 GCF_000147115.1 Myotis lucifugus | reverse complement strand
TCAGCTGCCTCCTGAACACCCCCTACTGGGGATGTGCCCGCAACCAAGGTACATGCTCTTGACAGGAATCGAACCTGGGACCCTTCAGTCTGCAGACCGACGCTCTATCCACTGAGCCAAACCGGTTAGGGCTAAAAATATATTTTAAAAAAAAAATTCACCAAACTTAAAACAGTGGTTACTTTCTGTGAGAATGGGTATTGGTGGGATTGGAGGCTGTGGTCAACGACTAATTCACATTCTATGTGTTTATGTATATTTTGTGTCATTAAAACATCAAACTTTGGATTCATCTATTAATGTTCAAAAATTATGTCAAGTACAGAGGTGTGCACTCCTTGTACAAGAAAAAATGGTGAACAATGCAAAGGTGTAAGATGCATAAAATTTAAGAAGTGAAAGTTCTTTTTTCCTGGCTAAGTCACACGCCTCTTTCTTTGGTCTAGGAAACTCCCTGGCAACCTAAATTCTTTCAGGTCTTTTAGAAATATATGTACATTTGTATAAATGGAAGTATATTATTCTCTGACTTGCTTCTTTAAAAAAAATCACTACACCTTTAGAGAGCTTTCCAAATGTGAACGATTCCCATATCCAATCAACTACTACATATTTCTGAACTCCTTCCCTTCTTGTCCGTTTCCACTGCCCTGGTCCATCCCTTCCTGTCCCTTGCATGGATCAATCAGCACCATAGACTCTTTGCTGACCTTGCTGGTTTCACTCTTTTGAATCTATTTCCCACACTGCTGTGAGGGTGAACTTGCTTAGAAGAAGATCTGAAAGCACTTCCCTGATTTAAATTATGTTAGGGTTCCCCATTGCCAGAAGTCCAAAGTTTCACACAATCCCCAAGTCTTGTTTTTGCAACCTTACTTCCTACTTGTCACGCACACATTGGCCACTCTCCAGCCACATGTGACTTCTTGCAAACCCAAATACTTTTAATGAGTCTAATCATGGCAGGGTAAGGCCTTTTAAAAAGTGCAGACCAGGGGTGTTTAATTTGCCTCCTCTTTACCGTTGGTGGGGAGGAATTTCCACCCTCGAGTTATGGGGATGGCCAAATGCTGAATAGATGAGCTCGACAGCAATGTATTAGTCATGTGTACTCACGTCCAGCCCAGGGGAGGACGGCACATGTAGAGGGCCGCCTGGGAGGCACCTAGGCATTTTCTTATTATTGTCAGTTGAACTCAGAGCATAGGCAGCCACGCCCTGGGAACATGCTTCCCCAATAAGGCTGGACATGTTAATCAGGCAGGGGCGGAACTAGATATGTAAATCTAGGCCTTTAAAATAAAGCTGCTGTGTGGCTCACCCGCTTTGCCGCCTCTCCATCAGAGAGGATGGCGCCCACCTGGCCCCAGCTTAAAATCTATTTCTGCATCTTGGTCTTTCTTTAATTTCTTAATCCCCAGCTCCTCCGCTCAAGAACCTGTCGTTTTCCCGTGCGGGTCGCGGGAAACAGAAACAGCCCACCACACCTTCAGTCCGTAGGCCGATGCTCTATCCACTGAGCCAAACTGGTCAGAGCCAATGGGTTCATTTTAATGGTGGTTTCTTTTGCTGTGCAGAAACTTTTTATTTTGATGTAGTCCCATTTGTTTATTTTCTCCTAGTTTCCTTTGCCTTAGGAGATGTATCTGTAAACACATTCCTATATGAGATGTCTGTTATTTTACTGGCTATGTTCTCCTCTAAGATTTTTATGGTTTCATGCCTTACATTTAAGTATTTTATCCATCTTGAGTTTATTCCTGTGTATGGTGTAAGTTGGTGGTCTAGTTTCATCTTTTTGCATGAGTCTGTCTAGTTATCCCAGCATCATTTATTGAAGAGACTGTCTTTACTCCTTTGTCAAATACTAATTGACCATAATTGTGTGAGTCAATTTCTGGGGTCTCTGTTCTGATCCATTGGTCTATATGCCTGTTCTTGTGCCAGTACCAGGTTGTTTTGGTTATAATGGCTTTGTAGTATAGTATAGTATCAGGTATAGTGATCCCTCCTACTTTGTTCTTCTTTCTCAAGATTGCTGCAGCTATTCAGGAGTCTTTTATGGTTCCATATAAATTTTTGGAATCATTGTTCCAGTTGTGTGAAGTATGCCATTGGTATTTTAATAGGGATTGCATTGAATCTAGATTGCTTTGGGTAGTATAGACATTTTAATGATGTTAATTCTTCCAATCCATGAACATGGTATATGCTTCCATTTGTTTGTATCTTCCTCTACTTCTTTTTTCATTTTCCTATAGTTTTTTTTTAAGTACAGGTCTTTTACCTCCTTGGTTGAGTTTATTCCTATGCATCTTATTTTTTTTATTGCAATGATAAATGAGATTGTGTTTTTTTTTAGTTTCTCTTTCTGAGAGTTCATTATTAGTGTTTTAAAATGCCATTGATTTCTGGATGTTGATTTTATATCCTGCTACCTTGCTGAATTCATTTATTACGTCTAGAAGTTTCCTGGTGGAGTCTTTAGGGTTTTCTATGTACAATATCACATCATCTGCTAATAATGACAGTTGTACTTCCTTCTTTTCTATTTGGGTGCCTTTTATCTCTTCTTTGTGTCTTATTGCTGTGGCTAGCACTTCCAGTACTATGTTGAATGAGAGTGGTGAAAGCAGACATCCTTGTCTTGTTCCTATTCTTAAGGGAAATGCTTTTAGTTTTTGCCCATTAAAATATTATTTTGGTTGTAGGTTTGTCATATTTGGCCTTTATTATGTTGAGGTATTATCTCTCTATTCCCATTTTACTGCGAGTTTTTCTCAAAATAGGGTGCTAAATTTTGTCGGATGCTTTTTCTGCATCTATTGATATGATCATGTGGTTTTCATCTTTCAATTTGTTTATGTGCTATATCACATTTATTGATTTGCAAATATCGTACCAGCTTTGCATCCCTGGAATAAATCCCACGTGATCATGGTGTATAATATCTTTAATATATTGCTGGATCCAACTTGTCAATATTTTGTTGAGGATTTTAGCATCAGTGTTCATCAGGGATATTGGCCTATAATTTTCTTTCTTTGTAGTGTCTTTATCTGGTTTTGAAATTAGGATAATGCTGGCTTCATAAAAAGAGCTTGGAAGTGTTCCTTCCTCTTGAATTTTTTGGAATAGTTTGAGGAGGGTAGGTATTAGTTCTTCTTTGAATGTTTGGTAAAACTCACCTGTGAAGCCAGACAGACCAGTACTTTTGTTTGCTGGAATTTTTTAAATTAGTGCTTCAATTTCCATTGTTATTGGCCTACTTAACCTTTTTGTGACTCTATTTCCTCATGTGTAAAATAGGTATAATAATATATTGTTGTGAGCAGCAAATGTAAGTTGTTAATTAATCACACTGGCTATGATAGTCCTATTTGTTCTACTTTTTACTATTCAAATGTTTACTCTCCTCTCCTATGTTCCCCTGGGTAAGTGCACATACATATGTATGCACATACATATTTCATAAGGAAATGGCCTTATAGAGAAATTATAAGCAAAGAAACCAAAATAATTAGGTGAATGGATAAAGAAGAAAACAGTGGGATGAAAAGAAAGAGTGGCTTCAGAAATTAGTCAGACAGGCTGTCAGCATTTTCTTACGACTCACAGCTTAAGGTTACACAAGCAAAGCCAGCTTCAATATTGGAACCCATGTGCTCTGTCTACTCCAAGTGTCTTTACACAGGAATGTGGTGACAAGTATACAGAGAGTATATGAAATTTTAATAAATAGTAACGGGGCTCAAAGAAAGAGCAATTATTTCAAAAGAAGGGAGAATGAAGGAAGCCTTGGAGCTGTTCCTACTTCTACTGATTAGTGTTTGACTTCACTAAGAGAAAAGGAAGGAATGAGAGGGAAAAGACCGCCCAAATCTCAGTAGGAAAACAGGCAGTGCCCTGAACCACAGGACAATTTGTTCTCAGAACCAGAACCAAAGCAAAGTCAGTGAAGGATTATGTTATGGGAACCCTGATGATAAACACACTCAAGATGAAGGAAAGAGAGCTCCCCTCCCCCAATTTTGTGGGTATGAAAATTGAAAACAGAATGATGTAATTCTTAGGAATGGAACAATTTAGGATTCGGTGCTATATTAATTGAACTCCTGCTTATGTACCAGGCACTGAAGACATGGCATGTGCCCTTGCAGAGCTATGTACCAGAGGAGAGACAGACTTTCTCAATGAGTGAGCAAAAGAGTAAATAGGGGAGGGTAGAAGGAGGCCAAATTGAGGATGAGTCCCTATAGGAAAAGGTAGTTTACACTTAGCTGTGGATAACAAGTGCAAATTAGACTGCTGGTGAGAGAAAATTAACTGGGTAATAAAATTGCTATGTAAGTTAAAAATAAATATTACTTTAGAATATGCATGAGATGGAAATTAAATGCTTGACTGAAGAGTCAAGTAAGATTTAAACTATATTACTTAAATGTGCATAAAGTGCTTTCATTCATATTTTATACACTTAGTGATAATAGGGGAAGCCAAAAGCCACCTTAGGAGAGAGCCTGCTATTATCATCATTTTACAAATGAGAAATATAGGGAACAGAGAGGTTAACTGCCTTGCTTGAGGTTACACAAACAAAGCCAACTTCAATATTAGAACCCATTTCTCTGGATTTCTGGCCTACAATGCTGTCAACCCATTCAGCATTTTCCCCAAGTGTGAACTCTGGAACACTAGTTCTACAAAATATTAGTAAGTTTCTAGCTATAATAATAAAAGCGTAATATGCTAGTTAGACCAGACATCCTTCCAGACAACCTTCTGGATGAAGCCGGAGCTGCAAGGGAAGCCCGGGTCCCAGGTGCCAGAGGGAAGTCGGTGCCAGCAGCTGGGGGAAGGAAGGCCTACTCTTGTACGAATTTCGTGCATCAGGCCTCTAGTTTTATGATAAAATAAGCCTTACACATGCTGAGCAAACAGAGTTTTACACAAGTTTCTTACTGTGAGACTTCTCAGAGCCTTAACAATCATCATGTACATGTGAATTTCCAAGTGGGGTAAATAAAATGTAGCTTTCTGTAAACTTATTGGATCACAAAACCCCTTTTTCATGGTCTGTCTCTTGGACTTAGAGTAATATGAAATAAACTGGAAAATGCTGCACTAATTTGCACTGAGGTGAGCAAGAAACTATACAGGTTTTGAGCATGGGTAGAGAAATATAAATTTGAGGTAGAAAAATTGTCAGGATAATTCTTGGAACAATTTTCCATTAAGCAGGAAGGAGCTGGTAGCCCTTAACTAGGTCACAATACCTCCATAAATATCTAGGCAACACTAAGTCTAGATAAGTATGCACATGTATATTTCATTATGGAGACTTCAGATACAAATAATGTCTAGAGCAGGGGTCCTCAAACTTTTTAAACAGGGGGCCAATTCACTGTCCCTCATACCGTTGGAGGGCCGGACTATAGTTTAAAAAAAAAACTATGAACAAATTCCTATGCAGACTGCACATATCTTATTTTGAAGTAAAAAGAACAAAACGGGAACAAATACAATATTTGTATTTGCATGTGGCCCGCGGGCCGTAGTTTGAGGACCCCTGCTCTAGAGATAGCATTTGGTGTGAATTGTGCCAAAGAAGAGCCTACCTATTGCATATGAAGAGGACTGAGGAAAAAAGAGATGCAAATTTAAAAGAAAGTATCACCAGAGACAATGGAAGATGTTGTGGCCCAATGACTTTAGAAGCAAATTATTTGAGAGCTCACAAGGGAATTGACACAGTAACAGCAAATTCACTTATGTATTATTTATTATCTATTGTCTTCCCATATTTGAATGAAAACTTGTAAAGGGAAAAGAATTTTGTCATTTTACCCCTCACTGATCTGCCTCAAGAGTCTAGAACAGTGACTGTCATACAGCAGATCAATGAACAATGAATGAATAAAAGAACACGCAAATAAGAATCTTTGATATCTCCTCCACCAACCTGCACCACCCAGAAAATATCTTCTCCATATTTTCCATTTTAGTTAATGATAAGTCCAGTTGACCTTGTTCCCTGGGCCCAAAACCTTGGCATTTACCTTCACTCCTTTCTCTCTCTCACCCTCATACATTCAAATGGCAAACCAAATCAACTCTACATTTATATGTATCCCAATTCTGATCTCTTCTTCCCATCTCCACTGCTACTATCCTGATCCAAACCATCAACTCTTGTCTGTCCTATTTCAACTGCTGCCTAATTGTTCTCCCTGTTTCCTCTCACACCCTGCTACCATCTTTGCTCCACATAGCAACCAGAATTATCCTTTACAGCAATCAATCAGGTTCCATTACTCCCATGCCCAAAGCCCTTCAATGGCTTCCCATCACACTCAGAAGGCCATGGTCTAGCTCCTGATCTCCCCTGTCTTCCCCCCGCCCTCTCCTTGTTGTGTTCCAGGCTCACTGGACTCCTGGCTGTCGGTAGCTACATCCAGCATACTCCGTACTGTAGGGCCTTCACGTTCACTGCTTCTCCACCTGGTCTGTCTTCCCTCAGACCTCCAATCTCCAGTCCGTCCTCCCTTCAGCTCTCTCAGAGGCCACCTCACCTAAGACTTTCTCTGACCACACTGTGCAAAAGGGCAGCCTCGCCACCATGATGCCTTCCATTCTTTTGTCTTTTTGTTTTTTCATAGCACTTGCCACTTTCTGATTTTATGTGGCTATTTGTTTTCTGCCTCCATACTCCACTAGAATGCAACTCCATAAAACTAAGGACTTTGTTTTGCTCAATTCCATAATTTCAGCACACAGAATAGTGCCTGGCATGCTGTAGCCCCTGATAAAATATGCTAAATGAGTGAATTACTAATGTTTGTCAAATATTTATTATGTGCCAGGACCTTTAAATGCATTATTTCATACAATCCTTAAGAGGTAGTTGCTATTACTAAACAACTTTATAAAGACTGATGCCCAGAGAAGTTACGTAACTTGCTCAAGGGAACATGTCTAGCAAGTAAAGGAGTCACGATTTAACTGACATGTATCAGTCATTCAAACATTCTTGTTTTAATGGTAGTTCCCAGAACAGTATTATCTCTATGCTGTCCTTCCTCTTTTTCTTCCTTTGTTCTTCCTTTTGTTCATTCATGTGCCTACATGTTAAGCACTGTGATTAGCTCTAGGGATACACATTTAAATAAGACACATGCCCCGCTACAGAAAGCTGCCCTGTCTAGTGGGAGAAGACAGACATACAAACAAATATTTCCAAGATATATGTTTATTGCCTCTCAAAAATAGGAGTCATTTTACTCAACACATTTTTCACTTTGCACAAAACTTCTAGAATTTTCAGTCACCATCATTACCTGAATATTGTAATCTACTTATCTCAATTGACCCAAAACATATAAATACCATATTTTGGTCCCCTCCCACCTTGCAAGTTGATTCTTGTTCTTTGGAAAGTGGATGAGGTATAAATTGTAAATAACACAAAATATGAAGTGTTTCATTGTCCTTTACACAAATATGTATTGATATTTATCATGAAGGCATAGCACCAGGCACAATGCGGGAATACAATTGACTATGACATGACACCTGCTCCTCAATGAGTTCATGGTCAGACAGAGATACACAGAAGAAATGACTGCAGAGCACGACCCCAGCAAAAAGCATCTCAAGGAAAGCATAGGCCTGATGTGTTTTCTGTAGAGAACTCGATTCTCTGATGGGGTGATGGGGATTTAAGCCCAGGTCCAGGGCCCTTATTCTTAACCATGTCTCTCTGCTATGCTCACTGAGGTTGGTGTGAATTTAGCATTGGTAAACATTACAAGGCAGCAAGTTTTCATTTCACATATTTTAATGTAAACTGTCCAAATGCTTTGTCTTCTGTGGAATTAAGGACTCTACCAGCCCTGTGAGCTTTTTCTGCACACAGGTCTGGTCTTCAGGATTATATCGAGGTCAACCTTTTAAAGGTTGAATATGACTTGACTTACATGTAAAGCAGCAACACACATTCTCCCCTACTTCCTACTTATGTAACTTTGAGCAAGTTACTTGGCTTCTCTGTACATCATCTATAAAATGGAGTTAATAAGAGTATCTATACCGTAGTACTATGTGCTGAGGGTACAAAGATTATTAAAAAGCAAGGAGAAAACCAATAGCAGTTAATTAGATAAAATGTGATAACATTCAGGTGAAACTATTACAAACTGTACATAACAGTCTGGTCTATAGAGTGTATATAGTGTTCATAGTGAACACAGTACATAGCTATACAGATCCATTGTTCTTATTAGAGAGAAGGACTAGTCCATGATACTCTGGTGCAGTCTTTCCATTGAGTCTTTACGTCTATAGTTCAGAAACCATGATGTAGCAACAGAGCTTCAGTGATTATTTGCATTTTTAAAAGGTAACAGAGATGATGACAGCTGGCAGTATCTACTGAAGCTGAGCACTTCAGCAGTTCTTAGCAATTCTCTCTCATCACTACATATCCAACAGAAATGTTCATATGTTCTCCAAAAGACATCTATAAGAATGTTCATAATGGCACTATTCATAATTGGTAAAAACTGGAAATTACCCAAATACTCATCCATATACATTATAGTGTATTCACTCGACACTAGACAACACTTATAATGAACAAAACCACACTGTATGCAACAGCATGGGTGGATTGTACAGACACAATGCTGTGCAAAGAAGCCAGGAACAAAATGTACCCACTCTATGACTGCATCTCAACCAAGTTCAAAACAGCACAACCAGTCTCTGATGTAGAAGCCAGGTTAGTGCTTCCTTACAGGGTACAGTTGTTAGAAGGCATTACAAGAGGGGCTCCTGGGGTTTTGGTAATGTCTGTTTCTGGCTCTGAGCACTAGTCAGGTGGGCATATGCAGATGGTAAAAATGGGTCAAACCATACACTTAAGATATATACTTTTCTTAATGTATGTTATTTTTCAATAAAACACTACCCACAAACTGTTACAGTCCTCTTCACTGTCCCCCCCCACCCCAACACGCACACACATACACCACATGTTTTTTAGCTTTGTGCGTCACTGAACCCTGGACCAGGCACTCTGACAACCCACCCAATGTAAGTCTTAACAATGTTTCCTTCTGCAAGCATAATGCCAGTAGAAAGTGTTGCTGCAAACCACTCTTAGAATCACTGTTTTCTTTGATTATGATTAGCTCATTGGTGCCACATGTTCTATGAGGCATTAAGACAACATTTTAAAATGGCAAAATAATGAAAGGGGCATTTGGTGGTAAAGCAACTAAACAGGTCGTCTTTATTTTCCAAAAACAACCTGCAGTCACCCACCAAATTCTGTTTTGAAATGTCATCAATACTTGGGGGGAAAAACTATCAACTGACAACGATTATTTATAAAAAGGCCTTGTAAAGGGTATTAAAGATGTCAAGAGTGTTTTATCTTCTAACCTGAAACCTGTCTCAGACAGAAATAAAAATGGCTGCAGAGTCAACACTTGCCTTTCATGGTAATGCTGCATTTGAGGGCACCTGGGCCAAGGTTATGTGTTCAGTCGGTGAAAATGTGTAATTCATGGGGTAACTGAAAAAACCACCGGACAGGAAGATGGATGATTGAACATTTTCTGTGCCACCATTTCTGTGCTAACGATCAGGTAAACACCTCGGAGAAAAACAGAAGCCAGAATTGTTCCAGCCATTCTCGGACCACCTCTCGCTCTGGCTGAGTAGCCCTTAGCCTGCTGAGGGCTCCTCCAGAAGAGGGACCAGCTGCAGAGCCCCTGGGAGGACACACCCTCCCTCCCACACTTTAGAGCCTAGTAAATAGCTCATTAGTCAGAGGCACCTGCTGGGGAGAAACTAATGTGGGGCAGAGCCAGGACTCAAAGCAAGTTTGCTGATTCCAAGGCCCAATCTCATAACTATTACACAGTACTGCTTTCTAATTTATTTTATTTTTCACTGTATACACACTTATATCAAAAAATTTAATGTTGACACTATTGTAGATGCCCCCCATTTACCTTCACTTTGCCCACCTCCACCCGCCCCTATCTCCCCCTTCCTTTGTCTTCACCACACTATTGCCCATATTTATGGGTTATGCATATATGTTATGCTAATCTGTTCACCTTCTTTATCCAGTCACCTCCACCCCCTCCACTCTGGCGCCTACCAGTCTGTTCCATGTGACCATGCTCTGGTTCCATTTTGTTCATCAGTTTATTTTGTTCATTAGATTCCACATAGTAGGAGATCATATGGTATTTCTTTCTCTGACTGGCTTATTTTGCTTAGCATAATACTTGAAGCACCTTTTTGTACTCTTTCTAGAAAGAGGAATAAGAATGGGGCAGGGCCAAGGAATTAATTATGATTCACACCCATATCTTCAGATCCTGGGTTTCCACCAGCCATTCGATGGGAGGTATGGCTCCAGGTGACACAGACCTCTGTGGAATCACTGAATTCTCTGAGGATACTGTGCTCCATCATGTTACTTTCCAATCTATTCCATTTAGGTAAACCTCTGTGCACACATGCACACACGTTATGACAAAAAGAATTTTGGAGACAGCAAAGGTCAGAGATGCAAGTCTTCAAGTTTAATCTCATTTTGACTGACTTCCACAGGAAGCCCAGGCAGCTCTTCAAAATTAACCTCTTATTTGTGGTTCTTAGTTCCCATCTGTAGCTAATGTGTATCTTGTTTGGTTTCTCTTATTTATTCTTTAAGAACTATGTCAATATTCTTCCATTATACTTTATTAAATAGCCATGACTGGATAGTATAATGATACACAAAAGCTAAAAAAAGGGTTTGTTACATACTATGAAACATAATACAGCATCTGTTAAGAATTGAGCTCACTTACCTAGTTATCATACATTTTGTTTTTAAATACTATACTTATGGGTTAGATTTGTTTTATGTATGTTTTTTTATTTACATTCCCTTATGAATAAATATACTTTATACCTTTCATACCCCCCCCACACACACATATAATATATATAAAATGTGATTCAAAGTAATTTTCAAAGATATGCATACAAAATCAGTGCATTTGGAATTAAAGCACATTACACACAAAGTGAAAAGAATTATTCCATAAAACACAGTTAGCATGTATCTTGCCTATATAAAACAAAGTATATAGTAGCCATTGTATCTCTGGAGTATTTTTCTTTATCAATATATTTTTTATTTATTTCAGAGAAGAAGGGAGAGAGAGATAGAAACATCAATGATGAGAGAGAATCATTGGCTGCCTCCTGCATGCCCCACACTTAGGCTCGAGCCCGCCACCTGGGCATGTGCCCTGACCTGACCTGAAATCGAGCCATGACCTCCTGGTTCATAGATCAATGCTCAACCACTGAGCCATGCTATCTGGGCCCTTTCCTTCTTGAAAAATAAAGTCCATTATCTACTTGTTGAGTAAATAACAATGAATTTTTCTAAAAACAAATTTGCTAGGTAATGGTAAATTCATTGTGTTCTGGGTTTCAGCCCACCAACTATTCTAGAGAGATTTAAAAAAATATTACATGAAATACAATGTAAATTGTTTAAATAAACATATTTGTTTAAATATCTGGATAATAAATATAGCCCCACATTTGAGATATGTGGGCTTTTCCCATTGTTATCTCATTAATAATAAAGTACAGTTATTAGCCTCCTTTTCTAAACTTTTTATAGTATTTTCAAATATTGAATAAAAATTTCATGTATTAATTTCAGCATTTTATTTTGAAGGATAAGAGTCCTATATTTCTCTCTACACCCCAAATTACACCCCATGTGTGTAACATATTTATAAACTTATTAAACTTGCTAACTAAGGCCCCTATAAAAAAGATTTACCCAAATTGTGCAAAACCAAGATTGATGACAAGGAAACCTCTAGCACAGCCAGTCAATAATTTATTATATTGGCTGGGGAATATAAAAGGGGTGGTCTGCAAAATTCCATATTGTCCAAGTTTATCAATATTTAGTTTCCTAAAATACTGCTCCAGAATCGCAGACAAACCTCAGACAAAATTATTTCCTTAATACTTGTTTCCTCCCACATTTTAATGTTTCTAAAATTGGAATTATTTTACAATGAATTTTTACATTTTATGGTATTTCCCCATTAAAAAAAGAGCTATACTAAATTGATGTCAGATCTGACAAGAGATAGAAATTCAGAATCACAGAAATATAGTAAATATAGTATTATTCATCAAGGGAAACTTTAATCTAAGTACTTTTTAATTTGCTATTTCTTCCAGTAATACTTACTAAGGTTACTATTCACCCTAGCCACAATCTCTTAAAACAAAGAAACGGCATAACCCTGGAACCAATACATTTTTAAACATTTTTTCCTATATTCACAACTAATGCCAAGTTATCTTATCACTTACCAATGTGAAGAACCAGAGAGTAAATTAGAGAGTAGAAAGGTAGATAAAAGAAACACATTGTTATGCCAAGACCTGGCCATCACATAGCTTGGCCAAATTACATGCAGTGCTTTCTGTAACCATTCATGCAAACACCTTGGCTAAAAGTGTCCTCTGATGGCCTGGAACTTACTTTGGCATTAAGAATTTTCAGCCACGCAACATAATTTGCCCAAGAGGTTTTTTTAAAAATTTAAAAAAAGGTTAGTTATCCATCGTAATTTTACTGGCACATTTTAAGGGACTACATTATCAATAGCCAATTCATTTATATATTCATTCATCTTTTAAAAAAAACAGAACTGGCACATTTTAAAATATGCCAAATTCCATTTAAAATCTCTACTATCTAGCCGAAACCGGTTTGGCTCAGTGGATAGAGCGTCGGCCTGCGGACTGAAAGGTCCCAGGTTCGATTCCGGTCAAGGGCATGTACCTGGGTTGCGGGCACATCCCCAGTGGGAGATGTGCAGGAGGCAGCTGATCGGGGTTCTCTCTCATCGATGGTTTCTAACTCTCTATCTCTCTCCCTTCCCTCTCTGTAAAAAATCAATAAAAAATATATTTTAAAAAAAAAAAAAAATAAAATAAAAAAAAAATAAAATCTCTACTATCTCAAAATTTCTGCATTTACTCCTGATTATTTTGAAGGACTTGTCTATATGATTGCTACACAATCTCACAACATCATTTCTCACTCATCCTCAAGTAAACCATCTGGCTCAAAGGGTTGTACAGATTTCCAGACCGCCTAAAGTTGATTGTTGGAAAAGACTATCAATCCAATTTGTCAGGCTTCTTATTGCTCCAAATATCACTGCATGTATTCTTTGCTCCAAAACAAGAGTTTATTCTGCTGAATTACTGAGCAAAATTCTAGATATTTGCCTCAACTGCCTTTATCCAGATTTGTGTGAAATATGTTCAGGTTAGATAGTCTTGATGCTGCTCTGACCCTACAGAACCTAACAAAGAAGGGGTGTGTGTGTGTGTGTGTGTGTGTGTGTGTGTGTGTGTGTGTGGAGGGGGGGCGGGGGGGGGGTGGGGTGAGTGGTGGAGGAGGGGAAGTTCCAGCCATTGCAATAGAGAATGTGAAGCCCCAAAGCTCACATAGTTTCCTGCAGCCAGCTGGAACCACATCAATATAAAGGCACCTCATCTACTATTGATATTTAAACTACATATTATGACATATCACCACAACCACCCAATCCACCAGCTAGAACGGCACCCTATGATTTTAACCCACTTGGTGTAATGCAGACATGGCCTTACAAAGAGAGACAGCTCAGCTCATCATCAACTGAGAGATGGTGCTGGAGAGTAAGGGAGAGATGCTTTCATTTCATGTTCATGCTTTTTGTTCCTTCTTTAAAGCTCTTTCCTCAGTTTTATGTCTGAATTAGTTTATGGTGAAGTTAGATAAAGTATTGTTTAGAACAAAATAATTTTATATCAAAAGCTGAAAATATATTTTATTGCTAATATGGCATCTTTTCTTGTGTGACCAAAGTAATCCAGCAAGTAACCAATGAAACAGAAGACAAACTGAGTCCAGGAGAGCAATTCTTTATAGAAGGAAGTGCGTGGAGATAAAGCATGCAGGAGGAATCCGGGGCCCAGGTGAAGAGCAAACAGAAGCTTTCTCTTAGTTCTTCCCTCCTCTCCCACACCTGCTCTTGTTTCTCCCTCTTCTCTTTCTTAATCTCACTCTGTCAGCTGCTCAGAACCAGAATATTAATTTACCTCAATGACAGGCTTAATGCTTGTCCTTGGAACTAAGGGATACTAAATATTCAAGAACTTAATTTGGTTCTGTATGAAAAAAATCTTAATTCAGAAAGACCTGGTGGAAAGAAAAGGAGGCTTCCATTTGTCCCTAAATGTTAACATACCATCGTTGGTGATATCTCTGAACTAGTGCGGTATCTAAATGTAATGAAAATCCTTACTTGTTGCCTCTTAAGCAAATCCCCTCTCCCAGTAAAAGCAACAGCCTAGTCATAGAATGCTCAATGAATGTTACAGATAGATTAATGTCTTGACATTATCTTCTCAGTGATACAACTAGTTCAGGCATTAATGTTTATAAGAGAGGAGAGGACAGGCAAACTCAACTATAAATCCACATAAGAGATAGTGGGGACAGATAAGGTTCAGGAACTATATCATAGCTTTGTAGGCTTTAACAACTTAAATTTTGACATGGTGTGAAAAGTATCTTTAGAGCCCAAATAATTGACTAGTCTAGGTGGGAAAACAACTTAGTTTGAATAGAATGGTGGGGAAAAAATTCAATTTAGGGAGTCAGAACATCTGTTTCAAAATTTTCCCTGCCATTTATTACCTGTGACCTTGGACACACTGCCTCTCTTAGCTTCTCTTAATTACCTTATCTGGAAATTGGGAAAAGGTAAGTACATAGATGATGAGATTGTTGAAATGCAGTGGATAGATAAATATTTTACAAAAACAACTTTCCTCCACTGCAGCTGTGCACTATCAACTCATAACAAAATATTTTTGGGGGATGGTGGGAAGGAGACACTTATATTTTTTCTGATATGACCATTGCCTGACACCTGCATTGCTTGAAATATTAGGTCTCTCTTAATCTCATATTGTCATATGTGAAATTATTTGAGATTTATTCATATATTTAGTGAGGACCTTCTTTCTTCCTCAACAGGCTTGAAGTCTAAATATAAAAGAGAAATGCAAATTATTACAATCCAGAATGTAAGAGCCACAGCAAGGCAGGCTGCTGGTATACTGACAGGGAAGGGGCCTGGCGTTCAGAGGCAGCAGAGGGAGGGGTCCATGAGCCTGAGGGACCTGGGGGGAGGAGAGATTTTTCTAGATGGAACTTAAAGAAAGATATCCAAACTCTAAAATATTTTTAGAAGTTTAAAATAATTTTTTGAATGTTTCTAAATTCGTATGGCTTATGTAGCCACATTGAATCATTCGTAATTGTATACATTTTTCTCCAGTGACTCTAATTGAGATAATTTTAAGAGTAATAGAGATATTTGCCTCTTGAGATTCATGGGCCCTCTATAGGAATAAGCAGTGATGGGAATATATTGATAAAACCACATCAAACATTCTACTTTTATATACTTTTAATTAACTGGAGACAATTATACCAAATACACCTTCAATATTTGGTGTTAGAAATGCCTGTAGAAGTCAGTTTTCTCTCAAATAACAGTTCACTCCAGAATCACATCTTCATCATTATCACCACCATCATCACAGCTAACTCTTTCGTGGTGTTCATGTACTAAATACTATTGAAAGTACTTAATAGATGGGAACCCATTTATTCTCCCAAATGATGAAATGTTCTACCAAAAGTCAATGGCCTTTGCAATTTTGCTAAAATTTTCTTACTTGATGAGCCATCTTTCTATTGGCTGGAGCATGCCCAGCACAGATTTACAAACCACTTCTTACTTCTTTGTAGAGCATATAATAGGGTCACTTCATATAACTAAGTCATGGTGAAATAAATACCACTTTTTGTAGGCTTTTGCATTCTTACTTCATATCATACCACTTAGCTCTTAGCTGTTTTCTCTGGACAACTTTTCACAAATAAATTAAATTTTTACTCTTCACAGAAGTTACAATGTAGTGATTACCAGATTGGAACAAGCAAGTTTCCCTGGTAAGTTCTTGCAAAGTAGTCAGTTGGGTTCACTCCTGGACTAACATGATTTGCTCCCATCAGTACAAGCTATTCCAATCCATGCATCTGCAAAATGACAAATTAGTACTAGTCGGAACTTTGGGGACATGCATGAAGAGGAAAATCAAGGATATTAAATTCAAAGGTCTATTACTGTATATGATCACTGATGTTACAAGATAGCTTAATGTATAGTCTATCTAATGAAAGCATAGATGTAATATTTAAGAACAAAGTTTAAAAGCCACTGCTATCAAATTTCATTTTTATATTATATTGATGCATCAACTGTGTACTAGTATTTTGTACATGTAATTCAGATATTTCATTACTCTTGCAATTAACCTACTAGAAGAAATATTTAACACTACAACTTCTGCCTCTATTACCCTTAAAATGAGATGACTAGGAAATTAGAAGCTAAATTATAAGTCTGAATAATAACATTCCCACAATTGCCCTAGCCGGTTTGGCTCAGTGGATAACTTGCAGCGGTTCTCAACCTGTGGGTCGCGAACAATGAAAATACATCCTGCATATCCGATGTTTACATTACGATTCATAACAGTAGCAAAATTACAGTTATGAAGTAGCAATGAAAATAATTTTATGGTTGGGGGTCACCACAACATGAGGAACTGTATTAAAGGGTTTCGGCATTAGGAAGGTTGAGAACCACTGGGAGCATCAGCCTGTGGACTGAAGGGTCTCGGGTTCAATTCCAGTCAAGGGCACATGCCCAGTTGTAGGCTCGATCCCCAGTAAGGGGCGTGCAGGAGGCAGCTGATCAATGATTTTCTCTAATCATTGATGTTTCTATCTCTCTCTCCCTCTCCCTTCCTCTCTGAAATCAATAAAAATATATAAAAAAACAAAATGCCCACAAATAGTATAAACTAGAATTGCAGAAAGTAGTAAATATCACAGAAGTTAACCTCAGTTTCAAGGCATCAACAAAATGTCTAAAATTTTCTGGAGTTTTACTAAATTTTAGTCAAATCCTGACTCATTATTTTATGATAACATCACTTAATGTACATAACATTTTTTTGAACAGTGTCTACATGTGCGTGGTAGCCAAACTTCCCAATTTTAATAATAGTGATTTAGCTTAAAGGACTCAATTTTCATAATAGACACACCACTTAGGGCATTCAGTGTAAAACAGCTGCTCTTGAAGTTAGAAGGGGCACCACAAAGAATCACAGTGTTGGGCTGTGTTTAACTTGTCATTCCTAGAGTGGAATGACAAAACTTATTTGATCATAGATAGTCTCCAAAAAAGGCCAGTGTGCTTTGGGGACACACCAACTTGGTCCAACCACCATGAACTTGTAACTCTGATAGCACAGTATCAGACTTCTTAGAGGGGATAGTGGTGGAATGTGGAGCTCAGAGTCTAGTTAAACGAAAGTTAAATATTTTAATTTAAAAATATAAGGGGGGAGAGATCAACCAAAGGACTTGTATGCATGCATATAATCATAACCAATGGACACAGACACCAGGGGGGTGAGGGCGTGAACGGGAGTGGGGTGGGGGGGGCAATGGTGGGATAAGGACCATATGTAATATCAATAAAGAAAAAAAGAAATTATATTTATATATATATATATATATATATATATATATATATATATATATATCCAAGAACCCTAATAATTGGAGTCATATTTGAAAATAATAAGACTTCTTACCATTCAGAGCTTCTGTTCTATGAGTGTGAAATAAAACACCAGACTTATCGCACTGAAATCTGAGAGGCAAAGAGCTTGTTTTAACCATTCGTATGTCTGTGTTGGCTTTACAGATAAAGATCGACTCACTGGCATTTTAGAAAATTAGTTGTGTCTGATCCCTAGTGTCCTAGTGGACATTTCCTTTATTAATAGAACAGGATACACAGGGCTGTGGGAGACCTCTTACTGGGTTTGCTGTAACTGCTGAGCAGCCTGCAAAGTGGAGCTGCTCTTATGAAGGACACAGCTACTCCGAAGGAAAAAATATTCCTTCGGGTCCTTGTTAACTTTCTCTTTAACTATCAAAGTTTCTTGAGCATTTGCAGATTTGTTTACAAAGGTCTCTTAAGATACAGGTGAAAAGGAGAAGTTAAACATTGATTTCTAAAATGCATTTTAAAAACTATCTCTGTGGGGGCTTGCCCGGGTGGGAATGGCTGGGAAGGAGGGTCAATTGGGGGAAAAGGAGACTTATGTAAAACTTTAGACAATAAAAAACAAACAAACAAACAAACAGAAAAACTATCTCTAACATTTTGTTAATGTACAACAAGCATGTCAAACTCGCACCCGGAGGGCTGCTGCGGCTCACCGGCCGCGAGTTTGACATGCTTGATGTGCAACTTTTAAAAGCAAAATCATAAATGATAATTTTGTAAAATATTTAACCCTCCCCCTACCAACCACTTCTCAAAATTCTCATGTCATCCAATCACAAGCAAATAAATAAATAGAAATCAGGTCTCCATTTCCTTTCTTTATTCTTCCTTATTACCTTGCTTTCTTTCTTCTTTACTTTCTTTATTTTTAAATTTCTCATTTTTATTCTCTTAAACATTTGAATATCACTTACATTTTACATTTCTAGAACCATTTCATATCTTTTCACAGAGACAAGAACTGGAATGGCTAGCCCTGGCCAGCACTGCTCACTGGACAGAACGTCAGCCCGTGCACCAGGGAGTTGCAGGTGTGATCCCTGCCCTGGGCCGGGCATGTTTGGGAAGCAACCCATCAACGTGTCTCTCTCACCTTGGTGTTTCTCTCTCTCCTTCCCTCTCCTCCCTCCCTCCCTTTAACTCTATCTAAAAAACATTCAAAAAAAATCCTCGAATGATAAACATATAAAAAGATGGTCAACATCATGGATCAGGAGATGGGAAGGTAAAATAACAATGAGATAACATTTTCTCTTTTTCAGATTAAAAAAACATAATATAAATTGATAGAATCCAATTTAGAGAAATTGGCACTCTAGCACATGGATAATGGTGTGATTCCTTTCAAGAATAGATTGAATGTGGAGCTCAGAGTCTAGTTAAAGAAAGGTTAAATATTTTAATTTAAAAATATAAATATTTAATTTAAAAATGCATACATTTTGATCCAGCAACTCCACTTTTTAAAATTTATCCTACAGAAATACTTTACAACTATGTAATACTATCCATTTTAATGATCATATATGGAAAGTGTTGATTCAATTATGGTATAGCTATACTAATGTGCACTTTAAAAATAAAAAAATAAATCTATATTACAGATATTTAAAAATTCCCATAATTTGTTTAAAATGAAAAAGATTAAACAACAGAATATTCATAGTATAATTTTTCTTTAATTCACAAATATATACATGCATGTGTATTTTCAAATTCATATATTTAGTTGTCTACTTTTAAAAAAATCTCTAAGCATACATATCTCAAATTTAGTCTCCAAAATTGAACTACTAATCTTTCCCCCTATCTGATTATATGAAACCTCTATCCACTCATCTGCTCACTAAATCAGGGACATCTTCCTATTCCCCACTTCCAATCCTATCCTAAACATGTTTCAAATCTTTCTACTCCTCACTGTCTCCATAGCTATTATCTCGTTTAAGTCTCCATCATATTTCACCTGATTTTTATAATAGCCTCCCTCTTATTTGTTTTCTTTTATTATCACAATTTTCTAATCCATGTTTATACCCCTTTTAAAACACAATGTGGATCATGGTTCTCTATGCCTAAGACCCTTCATGGTGTCACTTTTCACATAGAGAAAAATCTACTTTCCCCTTCTTAGACTATACCACCTGCATTATCTCAATACTGACTACTTCTCCAGCCAAGGGCATTATTACTGTAACAGCAATAATAATATTGCCAAATATTTTCTCATCTAGGTTTCAAACGGACTGTTTAAGAGATACTACTATTAGTAACTACTCTGAATATAGCAGTGGGTTTATCCCAGGATCAACTGTTTCAAAATTACCCCTTGCCAGGACCTGTGCAATCGTCTCCTTACTGGTTTCCCTAAGATTCTTGCTCCCTTCCAATCTATTCTCCACATAGCATCAAGACATTTAATATATTCACAACATTCCTTTACTTAAAAGCCTTCAGTGGTATAGATTGACCTGATCTGGCCCCCATCTAGTTCTCCAACCTTATGTCATGCCCTTGTCCCTTTGATTACTGTACTTGAGCCAGTGGGATCTTCTCAGTTGCTCAACTACACAATCTCTTTTTCATCTTAGAGTTTTGTACGTGCCTCTCTGAAACATTTTCCTTCCACACTTTATATGACTGGCTCCTTCTTCTATTTTTGGTCTCAGCTTAAATGTAATTTTTCCAGAGTCCTTCCTTGACCAGTAAGCAGCCTACTCCTACGTTTCTATCTCATTGCACATACTCGTTCCCTTTATATCACTGACACAAGTTGAACTTGTTTGTTTACCTGTTTGTCATCTATCTTCCCAATACTGTGGCAATTCTATGCAACACAGCCATCAGAGGCATTGGTGGTGGGAGCTGTGAGTCATGCTTGCAAAGTTAGGAGGACCTCTAGGAATATAACAGTAAGTCCTACTTAAGGGAATATGTTAGGAAAGGAAACGAGGAAGGTCAAGGGGACAATTGGTGAAGCTAGACAAAGGCATGTAAGAGGATATCAAATTCCAGAAGACTGTATATTTGGGGCCTAAGGAGGGAAGTGAGGAAGGGTCACTGAGACTGGAGAGAGCATTGTAGCTGGAAAGATAGATGCAACCAGATGATGCAGGACTAAGCAGGCTTTCCTTATCCTATAAACACTGGGGAGCCACAGAAAGCTTAAAAGGAGAGTGAAATACTAGATTTATGATTTAGATGAACCAAGGGGAGAAAAGACTAGGGGTATCTTCAAAAAATCAAATTTGTAGCCCCAACTCTCTTCATTAATAAAATAAAGATATGGAATAAGTCTAAAACATAAGATGTAATAAGTATAGTTTTAATTAAAGTTAAGTATATATGAAAAACATATGTAAATATTAAGTATAAATTTGAATATATTTTAAGAAGAAAACTTTTTTAATGGTATAGTTTTGGGAATATTGGTTAATTTTCCATAGGAACCAGTGCCAAAACTGTGCTAGATAAAAGTCAGTCAAGGTAGTTAGCCTAATAAGAAGGGCAGAGTTATTTGCCTTAAATAATAAAAAAAAAATTGAGGATTATAAGCCATGTATCACTTTTATACATGTTACATAGTATGATTACTGTGTTTATAGAAAAATGAAAACATCTCAAGATACTTGTACATAAATAAAAGTTATAAATTGAAAACAATTTAAAAGACTTGGAAAATACATGAAATTTAGTATTTCCCATTTAGAGATTAATCCAGTAATCTGGGGGGAAAACTAGTAAATATGAAAAAGGTCACATTTTTTCAAATCACAGAGTTTAGATATGACCTGATTTGACCCCAAATTCCACTGAACATTCTGTTACAAAGTAATTAGAAAGACACAATGTACTTGTTCAATTTGTTTGTACTATGTAAAATTGATTTTTTTCTTTAATACTAAAATTTGGTCCATCTGTTGGGAAAACAGAAAATGTTCTAAATATATACAAAGAGTGGAAACGCTTCATTCCACTGGCTGTATCCTGTGGTATATGCATTTTCATCAGTATGTTTGTCTTGCAGACAAAATGAATATCAGATGGTGGTTTTGAAAAAGGGCAGACCTAACATGAGGTGATTAGTTTCAAAAACAGATTTTTATTCTTGATAAATTATTACCAAATACAATCATCTGTTGATTGAGGATATAAAACAGATTGGTCATACTACAACCCACAGGTTAAATGAAAAACGGAAATAATAAGTTTATTTAACATGGTCTTGCATTAGGTTCCCAGCAGTACAAATCTAAGGCAAATAATTAGATTTCCAATTTAAAGATATACATTTGCTAAACCATACATTTCCTGAGGTCATCTATTTCTCTGTTGGCCAGTTTCATTGTATCAGCAATGTAGTTAGGACATTTCACTTAGAACTTTATATTAATACACCTTGTACATTACCCTGATCAAGTCAATATTATAGTTTGATGTAGGGATAATGCAGAGAGGGCAAAGGGCAGATTGTGATGACTCCTGGCTGAAAATCAAATTCAAATACACTGTCACATAGACTTACAGAAAACGAATGCCTTAAAAACAAATCCAGGCGGGGGTAGGTGGGGAGAATTTACTGAGACAACTGGTACAACAAACAAATCAAAACATTGTATACTAAGTAAATGGGGAAACAAATACAGTAAACTCAGTTTCTTAAATATCCATCTTCTTTTTCTCAGGACAACCACTTAATTTTATGGTGGAAATAAAAAGTGAAAAAAACAATGTTCTGATCAATAGTAAATGGTATTTTTACTAAGAATACTCCCCTCCCTCTTCTGCCTCCCCCTCTGTTTCTTCAGTAATTTACAGCGCTGCTAGATATCTCTCCGGGGAGCAAAGAATCCCATTACAGATGATTCCTCTGTGCAGACCAGCTCTGTAAATCAACAGGCTGAGCTCTCTAACAGATTTTAAATCCTTGTTTGAGGTAAGCGGGGACAACTTGCAAATTGGTGAGGCTGGAGTGGGAGGAGGAAGGAGAGCTTGATACCAGAGTAAGTTTCAGGAAAAGAACTTATAACACAATTTGTGCTTTTGTTAACTTTATCCAGTAACTATTGTGCCTTGATACAGAACAGGGGAGATTCAAACATAGCAAGGATTGAAAAAGTACATCCAAAAGAGATTCTCTCCCCAGAAGAACATTACTAAAGGATTCTAAGAAGCCCAGCAGAGTGTATCAGAAGCATAAAGTAAGACTCCTTGGAGATAAGATTTCTAAATGAAATACAGCATCTTTAAAAAAATAGAGTGATATTGGATGACAAAGGTGGAGGGATTATTTCCAAAATACACCTCGGAGAATTAGATGTTTCATAGGGAATTTATTTTCTTATAGGGTTCATATGACTTTATTACTCAAAAAATGAAAAATCCACTAGAAATCCATTGATGAGGTAGAAATTTGAGATTGCTAATATCATTTTTTGTATAGTACAAATCTCATTAAAATAATGCTTATTAATTATAATAATTAGAATGTAAAACGTAGCTAATTATGTAAAATTTTCTTTTGTAATAATAACATTTTACATATATTATAATAACAGTGGTAACATTAAGAAATAGACTTTCATGTATTTCCATTATTAAAAATCCAACATGATGTGGTTTTAAATGTTCCTTATAAAAAAAAAAATTAGCCTGGCTGGCATGGCTCAGTGATTGAGCATTGACCTATGAACCAGGAGGTCACGGTTCAATTCCTGGTCAGGACACATGCCCGGGTTGCGGGCTCAATCCCCAGTGTGGGGTGTGCAGGAGGCAGCTGATTGATGATTCTCTCGCATTGATGTTTCTGTCCCTCTCTTCCTCTCTAAAATCAATAAAAATCTATTTACAAAAATTAGCACTATGATCAATTTGAACCAAGTGTTTATTGATATAGAACAACAGTGACAAGAGCAAGGATAGGGAAGGCAGTTCAATATTCCAAACTAAATTGTTTCTGAAGGCCAATTCCATATAAGGCCCCATCACTTGAGACTTGCGTTTAACAGACTACTCTTTTATTGTTATTATCAATACATCAAATAGATCTCTCCCTTTCTGCCTTTCTGCCCCTCTCTGTCTTCCTGGTCCTAAATCGACACTTTATCTTTCTCCCCTTTTCTTCTCAAATTATTTTCACTTTTTAACTTTTCCACTTGGCAGTTTCTGTGAGCAGTACTTCACTTTATATGATATTCAACTTATATTCAGTTGTTACTTAATCTTGTCCCTCCTTTCTTCTGTATATCTCTTACTTTTTTTTTACTTTTTTTCTACTACCATCATCCTAGTACCAGGCCTCATCACCTCTACCCTAGATTACTACTATTTCATTCTGTCTAAACTTTGCTTTAAGTTTTTCTATATCTTCAGTCTATGCACACATTTCCAATTAATCCTCCTAAAGCATTTCCCTAATCATGGAATCTGGAATCTGAGAAAGCTGCCTGTACTTAGTTTTGTGGTCTCAGGGAACAACCTTTGACTTTGCCCAGATTTTCTAAAAGCTAATGTCATCTGTAAAGGAAGGAGAAAATGAATGGATTGGGACAAATCACTTCTTCTAGACAAACTACTCCAAGCAAATGTTTTTGTTAATCAACATTATTAATCTAAAAGGGGTTTTAGACGATAACCTAACAGAACCCTTGTTGCAGGTAATTTCTTAAAGGGCCCTTTTCCTTTCCCAGTATCACTTCTTCAGGGCACCAGCCCAATTCTTAAACATCGCCTTTGCTTTGATTACCAACAGGCTGAACACACCTCCGGGATGGCTGTGCTCCCTGGTGAAAACCTGAGTGACATTCTATAACAATCTTGGCTGCAGTTGGTTTTCTGGAGGCGATCTCACTGTCAATCTTTATTCCAAAAGTCAACCTTCCTCTTCGCATGGATTATTATGTAGGGACTTTTCTGTGCTGCCAGAAAACTTCAGCCTGAACTTTTAAATGGAAGAAAAAGCCTTAGGGCACAATTGGGCACCCATGTGCTGCTTTAAGAATGTGTGTTTGTTTTAAATTGGTGCTCCATCTCTAAAGTTCAAGAGGAACCTTTAAAAAAATCAGTGTTTAAAAAGATCCGATTTCCCTGCACCTTTCGTCAAGAGTTCATAGTTACTTCCTCTGCTGGAAGGAGCACTAACTTACCTTCGTAATAGTGAAGAAATCAAAAACAATAGATTCCCTTTTCTTCATCAGCAACTTTTCTTCTAAAACTATCTTTGCTTTTGGATACAAGAGCTTCAATTCTCTACTATTTGACATTTACAATCTCAAAAGCAAATAATGAATGCTGAACTCCAGAACACCCTTGCAAATACTCTTTACTCCTGCGTACACACTTCAAACAGTACTTCCGTGACCACTGATGAACAGTGTTCCTATGTGGGCTCTCACAGAACACTGTCTCCTCCCACCACCAATACAGCCCTTCCCACGTGGTATTACTGGCGGTGTGAGTTTGCTTCCGCCCTGCTGGCACAGTCTGTGAGCTCCTGAGAGACAAGGACCAAATTTTATTCACCTCTGAATTTCAAAACACAGCAGAGTAGTACTAGGTGCTCATAAATTTATTTGCTGAATTGAATTGGACTGACAAATTGCTCTTCAGGCCATGTTAATTACTGGCTAAGGCCAGGCCTCCTCAAACAGAGGACAGCAGTGAAATGAAGTAATTATCCAGATCACTGAGGACAAAAAAAAATGTGCTAATTTGGGCAAAGTGAGTAAGCAAGATTTTGCCTAACTGAACTAATCCATCATTTCATTGCAATGCTTAGCTTTGCTCATGGAAATCTGACCTCTGTGAGGCAGGCCTATTCTCTCCTGTGCTTTGTGTTATAACTGAGTCATCTGTTTTATATTGGAGCTGAACATACCTTACACCTCTTGTGCACAGGACAGAAATCAAGTCCTAATCCCTGTCAACTGTCTCATGGGAGTACCAGTGGCTCCAAACAAAGTCATCTGAGGGCAGTGTGTAGATGGTTCTGTGAAACCCATGACTGGACCCACATTTCAAAGACCATGCCCCACTAATAGGGTGAGCCACCAGTATCTTCTTTATACACCAAAGTCAGCAAATTGCATAACTAACTCAACTTTAGCACATGGTTTCTCTGAATGAAGTCTGCACAATCCTCTAGACCAGTGGTTCTCAACCTTCTGGCCCTTTAAATACAGTTCCTCATGTTATGACCCAACCATAAAATTATTTTCGTTGCTACTTCATAACTGTAATGTTGCTACTGTTATGAATCTTAATATAAATATCTGATATGCAGGATGGTCTTAGGCGACCCCTGTGAAAGGGTCGTTCGACCGCCAAAGGGGTCGAGACCCACAGGTTGAGAACCGCTGCTCTAGACAAAAAATGAGTCAATACATTTACCCTTTGGGATGGAGATAAATCTATACTGAATTTTAAGGATTATTAGAGGAAGAAAATAATGTTGCTTTTTATACAAACTAATAGCTTTGTTATTGACATTGGATATATTTGTTGGTATCATCCCCTTCCCCACCCCCGACCGGCTCACTTATACTTGATCTAAGCAGGAAAAGCAAAGTTACACAACTAAGCAACAGATTAGAAATTTAAATACTTGACTTCTAATCTTTTGTCCTTCTGTGAAGGTAATTAATTTCCTTATCTACATGTGTCTAGCTTCAGAAATGGGGGAAATGTTTCCACTGTGTTTCATGAGGCAGCATAATTTTGAGAAAGCCCTTTGCATTTGTAAATTTAAATCTTTTCATTTACAAGCTGTTATTTAGTTTACAAATAACTGGGAGGAATAACTAAATTAAATATATAACTAGATTCAAAATCAATACTGTCAAAGGATTTCTAAACACCCTAAAAGCTTAAAAGCAGGATGAATATTTATTAAAATCAGTGGCAGACAGAACTCTACTCCCTTGGACAGTGGAGAGTAGTAGAGAGAACCTGGATATCAGAAAAATCCTCCTGGGAGTCTCAGCTGTAGCCGTCATGAACTTTTGTGACATGGGCAAGTCACTGAACCTTTCTGAACCTCACTTTGCTCACATCTAAAATAAAAATAATATTTTCAAACTTATCTAATTCTTGAGGTTGTTCTGAGAAGAACAAGAGATAACATAAGTGAAAGTAATTTTGAAACTGTGGAAAGCAACACAATCTACAGACATGATTATTATTTTGGCTTGTGGATGTTGAAGGTGACGATGACGGCAGTGGCGTGATATTCGCCATCAGATGCATTACTAATGCTCTGCTGTTAGTTAACACAAGTATCATAACAGCAAATTAATTTTTGTTCCTATTCAGCCAAGAGCAAGGCTGAATATGTGTGTTAATACCAAGTGAAAAACAACTTATATTAATAAATAGATAATAACAAACAAACACATATATCCTACAACTCTGCTAGAAAAAGACTAAAAGACATATTTCTTCAAATTAAAGAGTCCTCTTCTCATCTGGCTTCCTCCTCACTTTTGTAGGACAAACTTGTTAGCAAATGTCAATCATATTTTATTAAATTGACCATGAAAAAGGTAAACTTCAGACAGAGATTTTTAGGCCTGGGCTCCCTTTCTTTGCTTGTTGTAAATCCTGCTCAAGCTTCCTAAAAAAAAAAGGAAGGAAGGAAGGAAGGAAGGAAGGAAGGAAGGAAGGAAGGAAGGAAGGAAGGAAGGAAGGAAGGAAGGAAGGGAGGGGGGAGGGAGGAAGGAAGGAAGGAGGAAGGGGAAAGGAGGGAAGGAGGAGAAAAAAAGAGAGAAAGAAGAAAAGAAAAATGAGAAAGAAAAAGGAGGTGAGATAAAGAGAATAGTGAGTAAATTCAAACTAGTGTGGGGAAAAACCAGGCAGTCAATACCAGAAGCCTTAGTCCAGGCATACAGTCATTTACATTTCACCAGGAGGTCAGGAGCTAACCCAGACATAATCCACTATGTCTTAGGTAACAGGAAAGCATCCAGAGGATACTGAAGCATGGTAGCAACCATCTCGGGTAAAAATTTCTGTTTAATATCTTAACCCTGCTGATTTGGCTTCTGTAATTATTTGCTTGCTAAATAATAGAAAAGTTATTTTGATTTTCTGAACTTATATAAGTTATCCCATTTGATTGACTACTCCATCGATTGTAGTTTGAATACCCCATTGATTGTGTTCTTACTGGTCTTTCGAAACACATTCCTCTGCACCTGGAGACCAGGACAGCACAATTACTCTAAATTGCCTCAGTGGCTCCAGATAATGTGTTTCCCTTGACTCAGTGGTCCCAAGACCTGAAACTATAATTAATCTTTGTAGATAACTAACTTGCTCAATCTAAGCTTCTGTAACAAACTGCTTTTTGCAAACCAGGTTCCTCATTCCAAACCTCAAGATGTAATCAATACCTTTGTGATATTTGCCTATATAAGTCTGATGTTTCGGCCAAGGGGGCACTACGAGATTTGGAGAGCATTTGCCCCCTCGTAGTCCTGGCTTTGAAATAAATGTGGCTCCTTAATTCGAATTCTTGAGGCGTCCTTGTGTGATTCGCGGGGTACATTACAACAATACCAGCCAACTTCCTAAAGACTAGACTTCTTAAATAAAGTAGAAATCTTCAACTAGCTTTCTTCTCTTTGTGGCTTGCTAACATCCAAGATGATAACCCATGGCCCTTGGTAAAGATTCTATTGCATCACAAGAAATAATCTTTGTTTTTCTACATATCATTAGTTCTCAATTATTTTCAATAAGACTCTTCCCCAACACTAACTGTTATACGTTAGCTAGAAAAAGGTAGAGGCAACACTGTAGTTCTCTGGTAATCATTCTCAAAATGATTACCCTTAAATAAAGGTATTTACGAAGAGCCTTAGACAAGCTGGTAATCTCCCAGTGGCTTTCTTAGCTAGCTGCAGCAAAACTTCCTAAGTATTTTGTTATTTAAAAAATAGAAACCAAAAGGAGCTTCTTTTCCCCAACAACTTTAAAGTCCACATGTTTTTGCATATGAAGAAGTAATTAAATTAGATACTATCAATATAACATGTGCCCCAACTTAAATTAGTGTCCAAAACTGCTTTGTGGGATATTATGGTGTCATGTGGGGGGAAAAAGTGTTTCATACTCAAATAAGTTTTGGAAACACTAAACAAAACTAGGTTTAAAATAATTTTTTCTGCTGGATTTCTCAGAACTACAATATGCTATCATGTACTGTGATTATTATAAAAAAGTGTTTACAAAATTTATTTAACCATGAAATTCTTTTTTCTGGAAGAAATGTGGTTAAGAAATGTAGGTCTATAATATGGCAGAAATATGTCAAAGAGTTCATCATGACCATTTAATAGTTGTCTTTGTGTGGTTAATTCTACTTAGGCCAATCCATGTAGCCACAGAGAACCAAGGTCTTGCCAGGTTCTGATTATTTAAGGAGTTGATACAGATTGCTTTGAGGGAAGAGAAAACCAGATTTAATCAGCACCAACAATTCCAAGGATTTCCCCCCACCCCGAGTGGCAGCAACTTAAATGGTTTAAGCTACCTTTTCCATGAAGTCGAAAGGTCCCAATATTGTTTCACCTTCATTTCATTGGAGAGAATGGGGACTACATGTTTATGGAACTACAAAAGCCATGACACAAACCACAAAATACTTGTGCATCCTCATTTCTAGAAATTCTAGGAAAGAGGATATCCTATAGAATGTAAGAGATCATTTTAAGGGTAATGACTTAATATCTAATATGTGTGCATCTAGCTTCCAGGAATTCATATTTGATTTCAAATTTCCCATATCTGAGTCTCTGACATTCCTTTCTCTCTTTTCTAAGACAGCTCAGCTATGACACAGCTGGTGACAACTATCAGATGACTGTTTCTGCTACTACAGAAACTCAAACCAGATATTCATTCCAGAAGACTTTTCTTATCATCAGAATAACGATGACCAGTTTTGTTCTGTTTTGTTGTTTTTTTAAGGGCAGTGGGAAGGGCCTAGATTTTCTCTGTTTTCATGAAGCTCCTTTCTCCCGAGCTGCAGGGGAGCCTCCCACAATACTACAGTAGCTCCGGAGCGTGCTCAGCGGCTGCGGCAGCTCAACCATGCAATTTTATAGCAGGCAGCAAACAAGGCAGAGAATTCAGGGTTAAAAACTCAAGTGAAGTTTTGTCTTCTACAGTAATGAAAGCTGACTAAAAGAGTAAATCAAATGGATCTCCTAACAAAATGAAAACAGCTGTTTGGCCTGGCTTGGTCTCTGATTTAGGTTAAGTAATTATTGCTCTAGTGTGGTTCAAGGTTGTTCTGTATTAGTGAAATAGGATATCACATGAAAATCATCCAACTTTTTAATTTGCTGTAGAATCAGAAATTCCACTGTATAAAAAATTCCAGAAACGTAATCTTCTAAAAACTTTACCTATAAACCTTTTCAAATACCAATTGATTAAATCTTTCAAGACATAATTACTCAATACATAATTACATTATAGTAATAACCTTTAGTGTCTATGCTGAGAAAATATTTTAATATTTTAACTCTAAAACACTGTTTTTCTGAAGTGATATATTATATCCCAATTCCCAAATATCTGAAAAAATCATTTTTTTTTGGTACAGAGAATTTCCTATGAAGAGTAACCAGTGAATAACTACTTCTTGAGCCCTCAAACAAGTCTATTTAATAGTGTAAATCTTTTTATTTTTATAATTTAATTTTGGCATACCAATATTGGTTGAGAGGAAAAACAATTATAATGAAGAATCAGAGCAAAGGAGTATTCTTGAGGAAGAGGTTTCTATGTTTAACACTCTTCAGAGTAAAATAAGTCACTCAAGTCACTTCAGGTTCTATTTCTTGATGGTGGACTTTTGCTTTTGATTTTTCTATCACCATTGTTAGTTTTACTCCTCCCTAGTTAAGTACTGCATTTCTGCTTCTGCTTGCCTATGACAACAAAGGACAAATCAATGGCAAATTTGTGCTGTTTTTTTTAAATGAGGCTCCAGCCTTGGCTTGTATGGCTCAGTTGGTTGGGCCTCATTCAGTGCACCGAAAGGTTGCCGGTTTGATTCCTGGTTCAGGGCACATGCCCGGGTTGTGGGTTGGATCCCCTGTAGAGAGTGTGCAGAAGGCAGCTGATCGATGTTTCTCTCTTCCTCTCCTTTCCTCTCTCTCTAAAAATCAATAAAAATATTTTAAAAAATAAAATGAGGTCCCAGTAGATATTTTTAAATGGCTAGAACATTTTTCAAAATGTTATTTGATATAAGTTCTTGACAAAAAAAAATGGCTGAAAGTCTTGGCCACTGTGGATTTTAAGTCAACCTCCATTATTCTACTGGATGGATACTTAAATGTCTAAACAAACAATAACATTAACATATTTTCTAACACTAACAACTATTTAAATTGTAAGACAACATTTCTTCTATAAAGTGACATCTTTTGAGCATTTTAGTCCACTAAGGTACATTCAACTTAGTTCACAAAAAAGGAGGAGAGAAAATTGCATCAGAAAATTAATATTTTAAAGAAAATTACTTAGGTGGTGTAAAGCCCAGGGGAAAGTCTCAGATGTTCTTGTTACAATTATTATTGCTGGATGCAAAAATGACATATTTACCTTTCCAGTGGGATAGTTTTATAGCTTTACTAAATCTAAATCGTATTTCTTGCTCGTCCTTGCCAATTACCCTAACTAGTGCTTGCCAGCACATCAGAATAACAGAAACAGCAGAGTTACATGTGTTATTTCTCTAAAATGTTTCTTCGTTATGATCCTTCTGGAGGGGAGGGTCAATATTCCTTAAATGGAGAATATATCATGTTTGGGGTTTCCATTTAGAATTGTGTTGTGGAACTAAATCAACAGTGTACAAATGACCTAAGAATCAAAGAGGAATTCAGTGAAAAACAATATTTAAAAGGAAGGTTTAATTTTTCTCCTTCAGATAGTTAACGTAAATTCTATTAACTGAGATCTTCAAAATTGAGAGGGCACAAGAAGCAAGTCTACATTCTTAGCCGTCTGCGATCCAGGGAGGGTCCAATAGAGGAACTGCCCCGCCACTTTGCCGAGTCAGTGTTTTCCTTTCAGGAAACACAAAGCCTGCTGTTGCTACTGCATAAATCTTAGTGAACAGCAAATGTCGTCAACTCAAATTTATCAAGAAAATTGACATATTGGAATGGCTTGGGGGGAGTCAATTGGGGAAAAAGCAGACGTATGTAAAACTTTAGACAATAAAAAAAAATTGACATAGTTGGAGCCACTTAGTGCATCTTTAATTACCATGTCCAAGTATAAGGTCAAAGTCAATTCAGTTCTCTGTGGACATGTTTCCATAAGCAGTGTTAGAGCAGTACTTCCAGGTAGAATCCCGATGCTGAAAGGAGAAACTGCCTCCCTGAAAATCACTTACGTTTCTCTCAAATATTTCTTTTGAGACCCTGATCTCAGTCACTCATGATATTTCTCCATCTTTGAATAATCCTTTAGTTGCCACATCTGCATGAGTTCCATCTTGGGAACAAATGTTTTACGAATCTACACTAAAAAAGTCTTGCCCCTTACTTATATTTTTTTCTGGATAGATCTCCTAAGATATTACTATTTTCCTCTCTCTTCTTGACAGAATTTCAGGGATAAATCTAGTACTCCGTAGAAACTAAGAAATTAGCATCAGTGATGAATCTGTTGGTTTGGAACATTGTTTCTGAGCTAATGCTCAGTTTCAGAGAGGACATATAGCAGTGAGGGGGAAAATGCACTGAGATCTTCACACCTTTCATACATATTTATTGATAAGTGTTCTTATCACCACTTGGTTGGTCAAGTTGTATATAGGTGACAGTCCTGGATTTTCTGGATAAGGTCAAAGGTTTCTAAATCCCAGTGGTTAAATTGGCACCAGGTTACTCAAAGTAGTTGAAATCAACCATCCAATATTTCATCATGGGTACTCAGAGATTGGGAATCTAATCAATTTTGTTTTGAAGAATGTATTCAACAAGGGAGTCTTCTTGTAGGAAGCCAAATCCATGCCAAATGTACTTTGTTTCCCTGATCATGTACGGTTACCTGAGAATGAGCAGGACATTTTTTAAGGGAAATGGAGTTTCAAAAGATTAGGATTCTTTAAGATCCTCTTCCACCTTCTCCCCCATTTTCTTCTGGCCTAACACAGAGCCACTTTCCAAGAAGCTAGAGCCTTCCAAGCAGCAAGCCTTTCTGCACATGCTTATTAAAGAAAGACATGACATTTTGTATGAAAATGAGATCAGAGAGATGAAGTACACAGACTACCCTGGAGAGCATTTGCACTTGAAAGGTGTGAACAGTGTTTCTTACAATCATATAGTTTACACCCTTGCAAGCCAACCATTGCAAAGCATATGTACCACAGATTTTTCTTTATACTGTTAAATTCTCTAATTAAGAAATTCTTGTTCTAAAAAAGTCCTTGATTCAGTTACTAAGTTCCCAATATTTCATTTTCAGTTTAAAAATTTAGAATATAAAATGGGTATAGAATATAAAATAGTTTTATCATGTCTACTTCTATAAAACGTTAATTAAAAGATCTTACAAAAATGTTATGGCAACTATGCTAAATCAATGTACATGATACTTTGCATCATAGGTGCTTCTTCACTTGGTGAGGCTGAAATGAGAGATGATGTCTCAACTTTCATAACCTGTGAATAGTGGCAACCATGTCAAAAGCTAGGACCTTTACTGCAGAATATTCAGCCATGAATTTAATCAAACGAAATATTTTGTAGTTAAATATTTATTTCTACTCTCAAATCACAGAATTCTTGAATTGGAAAGGCCCTTAGCAACTATCCTTAAGGCCCTGACAGATGAAGTAACTCAGACTCACTCTTTCTTCTTCTTTGAGCAGTAACATTAAAACAACCACATTTTAAAAAAGATTTTACTTCATATTATATTCAGAAGACACAAACATGTTCTCTTTATAGAATTCCCAATTCCTAAAATCAAACATTTTAGTCCTCTACTCTTTAGCACTTCCTAAACAGTACAAATTCAGTCATAAGGGTTTGATCATTCCCATGTGACATTCCCATTCTTTTAATCTCAGACTTTCCCCATAGTTTTTCCCATAAGTCATCTGAATTTTGTAAAAAAATTAAGATCCTACAAAAATGTTATATATAAATTACAAATATTATTTTTACATGACAAGATCTTTAAACAATGCATTGTGAGTTTCTGAAATAAGTGCAAGTCTATAATTAAAAAAATTCATTTATTGCTTTAAAATATTCCAGAAAAAAAGGTGGAAAAATAGATAAAATAAGATCAGCCAAATTATACTTATAATTTAATTATGCTACAAAATTATAGTAGGTACTAGATACATGTGTTTTAGTGTACTATTTTATTCAGTAAATATTTGAAATTTTTCATGTTAATATGTTTATGTAATTTTATTTTTTAATGTTTATTTTAAAAATCATTCCATGTACTTACCACCTTTGGGTAGAACTTAGTTACCAAGTCTCAATGTATATCAATGGAGTGTTCTAATCAATAGTAAAAAAGTAAAAGAAATAAAATCAATGTCTTTTCTTTTGATTGTGTAACAAAATCATATAACTTTACCTTAGCTATCTTATCCATTTTTAAGTGACTAGTTCAATAGTGTTAAGTATAATCACATTGTTGTGCAATGGATATCCAGAACTTTTTCATCTTGCAAAACTGTAGTTCCCCATTAAATAACAATTCATTAAATAAACTGGAACAACCCATAACCACTCGCCATTTCCCCTTCCCTCAGCCCCTGGCAACCACTACTTCCTGTTTCTATGAATTTGACTACTTTAAATATCTCATGTAAGTAGAATCATAGTGTATTTGCCTTTTTTGTTACTGGTTATTTCACTTAGCACAATATCCTTAAGGTTCATCCATGTTGTAGCATGTGACAGAATTTTCTTCTTTTTTTTAATCTGAATAACATTCCATTGTATGTACATGCTACTTTTTTTTTCTTTGTCTATTTATCCACCAATGGATATTTGGGTTATTTCCAACTCGAAAATCTTCATCTTAATATATTTTCTGAGGAAACTGAAATAAAAGATGCCATGAGAAAAACAACTAAGCAACAAGGAGGAAAAATGGACACGTAACGGGAACAAAGTCCACCTGATTGATATTCATCACTGCAGGAACTACAGGAAATTGAGCATATCTACTATAAATTAGTCAGTGGGTCTATAAGAAACTACATTTATTTTTTATCTACTTTTGTTTTCTAATCCCCTCTTATTTTTGTACCCTTTGTTGAGAGAACTATTCAAAGGATATTGAGAGATATAAATACATTTGTATTCCCTTAGTCTAGAGATACAGCTGTAAGCAATATGGCTTGACTGAGAAGACATCATGAAGATTGGGAGGGTGTCAAATTCTTCAGACTAAAACAATTTTTATTAATAAAAATTACATTTAAATCCTAAATTTGTCAAAGAAATGGGTACAGGTTTTCCATGGTTTATTTTAATGATGTATTTAATAAATCATTTGCTTTCTAAAAGGCTGAGCACTGTGCTCCATTTAGCAACTTAGAAAAGTTTCCTGAATGACACTGGGAGGATAATTATTTATTATTTATTAGAGGGAATGAACCTACCATAGAGAGTATGGCTCTTCAGATGATTGTACTCCATCTGATTCCATGAGGGAGAAAGTCCATCTAAAATCACTTATTTCTTGGGAACTGAGAAGCCACTGCCACCTTACGGGAGCCACTTTTGTGTTTTGTATTTTGCCTCTAGTTCACTTTCTCAGCTCCCACTCCAGGGGGTCACTGATCCCTTGGGCTCATTAAATTTCTGGCTTGAATTATGTGGAGTGATTAATGGTGGTGAACCTGGTACAGGCTGAGGTCATCGTACGGAGCATCCTGTATGTCAGGGACAAATACAGCAGTGAACATCCACCAACTCACTTTTCCCCTTCGCGACCGTAATTTATTCATCCCAGAGTACACTCAACCATCTGCTAGTTACTTTGTTTTCTTTAAGCATTATTTCCTTCTATTGGCTAAGCCAGGGCACAGGTGAAAAGTGGTAAGAAGCACAGGGAAGTTGCT
The DNA here is from genome assembly GCF_000147115.1 of Myotis lucifugus. Taxonomy (NCBI): domain Eukaryota; kingdom Metazoa; phylum Chordata; class Mammalia; order Chiroptera; family Vespertilionidae; genus Myotis; species Myotis lucifugus. The sequence goes on along the minus strand of NW_005871070.1, from coordinate 2,452,106 downwards.
GTTGTTGGACACAGGAGGGGTGAGTTGAGCTCCCCAGGAGGAAGAGCATTCAGCTCCACAAAAAGGCCTAACTGTATTGTCGAATACTTAAATCCCTGTCTAATAGGAGCATTTGGGCCAGGCCCAATCATAACTAGTGAAGGCTAGACCCCTGGGGTGAGGAGTGTAAAGCTGGGGAATTTTAAGCATCCTTAATAGTAGCCCTGTAATAAACTGATGCTGTGAATCTTTGCTAGAGTCTGTACACGACTGGGCTATAAATTTTACATTTGGCTAAGTGACTCATAAAGAAACACCCACCTGATTTCAGACATGCATTTTTGGCAGTCAGGGCACTCGCTAAATTAGCTATGGTTCTATTTTTAACTCCTTTCTTTCTCTGCTTAAAATACAATGATTCTATCTGTATAGTTTTACAACTATACCCTCTACTATTGCTTATTAGACCATCTCTTGGGCTGTGAGATTACTTTTTTAAATGCCCAAAACATTGGAATTTTTTTTCATCTATAAGCTTCTGGCTCTCTGAGCTGTTTTTCATAAAAGAAACTATAGTAAGTGATTTATCAAAATGCATTTCAGCTTATTTGTACCATCGCAATCTCTGCTATTACAGAGTGATAAAAATATAAAAACACTTTTTCTTCAGGAAGAGTTGAAGTATCTCTTGTCTGGGGAGGTCCAGTGTTGACTTGAGGAACTTTGGTCAAGCTGGTATTTGACCTTTGGCAGGAGACTGCCCTGGGTCTTATATTCTCAACAAACTGGGCCCAAGACAATAGCATGCTTTATAGCCCAGAGCCTGATCAGTGTGTTTCTCCAAGGAAGACCTCAAGCTGAAAAGCCAACATGCCTGACAAGCACCGTCAAGGTACCAAGGGCATAAGCACTAGACATTGGAAAACAAATGGAAAAGCACACACAGCTACATCTGGAATCCTAATGGGCCGCCAATGGTTCCCAGCTACAGGAAGAATTACCCGTGTTATTTTATCATCCCTTGCGCTAACTTCGCTGTTTATGTACAGCAATAAATGATTTTTTAAAAACATATTTGGGTCATTATGTCATATACCACCAGCAAGTAAGGTTGTTTTATTGTGCTTGGAGTCAAAATACACTGCTGTACCCAGATGGACGGGAAGTTTAAAATCTCTTGTCCTTCTGTATTTATTCCTCTTGGATAAATGAGTTAAGTTTTTAAAAGGGAAATTGAGAATTTTTATGGCTTCTACTCCCACCTCGCCAATAAAATTTGCACCAGTATTTTTCTACCCAGCAAAGGTGCTTGGCCAATGATAACACAAAATGGTAATGCAGAAAGCCAAACAGCTTCCAACCAACAGGAAATGCCAGAGACTTTTTTAAAAACACTTTTAGCAAGTTGGATTCTTCTGCCACGGCTGTGCTGTAATCAAAAAGTAAGTGCAGATGAGGAATATGGAGTGAAATCCAGAGGTTCAAGCTGTCCCTTCCTCATGCAATGATATGTGGATTTCTTCCTTCCTTTCTGGTTACTGCAGGCAGTTTAAAAATGCACCTGCCCTGTTAATTCCTTTATCATACATACTCAGCATTTACCAACAAGATGAAATATTTTCGTAGTTTAAAAAAAATTCCAAAATGCCTATCTCTTTATCATGTATTCGTTTGCATGCTCTTCAATCTATAATCTAGTTGGTTTCTTTTCCTACCCTTTCCAAATGTTTAAAGCTCAAGTCATCCAGATATGCTTCCATTTCATTATTAACAAAGGAAAATTTTCTTTTACATGAATAAAGAAAGTTAAGGACTTTACACTTCAAGGGAGGGAAAAGGAGAGGAAAGGCTAAGAAAAGCAGATGTTCAGACATGACTGACCCACCTCCCCAGAACTGGTTCTGATGCGAGTGTTTGGTTTCTGACGCAGAGGATGCTGGCTTTCCTGTTTACTTAGTGAGCCCTGTCACTGGTTTACAGGTGGCCTGGAAAGAAGATTTAGGAAATGTTTTCTCTCACCATAAATGAACATCAAATTATTTTACAATGTGCCCTGGGACATACATCATGACAGGTTGGAAGCTAAAGACAATCTCAAAGCAGAGGTGAGGGCGGTGGGGGTGAGAAAATATTGGGGGGAGAGGAGGGAGTAGCTGAGCGTTGAAGGAAGTTGTGAAGAACTTTGCTTCAGAATTCTTGGTGCAACATTGTTATAAATTTTTCAAATGTTTACTAAGAGATAAGTCATTGTGCTCTTTAGCCTGGAACACATCCTTTCCCTAGCCCCCTACTTTGGCAGAATTTCTAAGTTCTGGTTATTCTTGCAATGTAACAGACTTTAATTTTCCAAAAGATCCCCTTTAGTATATAGTACCGAGTTCCCCAGAACCATCACCGCAGTCTTATTTTGCTACTAATAATCAGTCTTCTTAACAAAGCAGTTAACTTGATTCTGAGTTTTATCCAAATTCTCTACAGGAGGAAAGCTTAAAATCAGCATTGCTTTCATATGAAGAAACCATTACTTGATAACTTATCAACTAAGGGCTAGTATTCCTTCTTTATTTTTTCTCCCTTTTTTCATGCTAATTACATTGATCTTTTCCTTTTGTCCTATTAACACTTTTTTTCAGAAATATTAATGGTGATTTCTTCCCTTTTTTCTTGCTCATGTTCTGGGCCTGTCCTCCTGACACATGTCTAGATTACATTTCAGCAGTATCTGATTCTCATCACATCTCACATTCCCAGAGAATTTCAGAGCCACTTCTACTTCTATGTTTGCCTTGCTCAGAAGTCTACACAGATGATCTATGTCAACTCATGTCCCTCGTCCTTCAGAATGCTGCCAGGAATCACCTCCCAAACTAACCCCAGATGGCTCCATTCAACTGAGTAACTTTGACAATACTGTTTGCACACTGACAAGAGAAATCACTTAGGAAGATGTTTCGATATTCTGCAAATGTTTTCTATTTTTTCTATGATTCTTCTGCTCCTATTCTTTTGTTTTCCCATTAGCATATATCTTCTTGTCCTAATTAAAGTTAAAACTTATAGTGGATATGGAAAGATCATATAACCAAATACTTTTTGTGAGTTTCTTGAGTTCTCCATTCTGTGTTCACTATATTATATGAAGAGAAATCGAGAAATATGGCTACCTGACTGATCCAGTCTGAAATTGCTTTTCTTGCTGTGATGCTCTTTGGTCTGGTATAGCTAAGCATATCTTGAATGATCACTCACTGACCTTTGTTATCATTTAGGTGTATTAGTCACATCCATTAGACTCAAGATTTCTGAGGTGACATAGGGTATACTCACCTTCTATTTGCCAGTACAAAATGAAGAACAATAGAGATGAAAAAAATTATAAATTAAAAATTTGTGTGTGTGTGGCGGGGGGGGGTGGTTGCCTCTAGCCTCCTCTTCAACATTTGCAAGAGTCTTCTCTCCTTTCCCAAACTCGGGTGTTATGTGCCTTCTTAATTTATAACTTCTCCAATAAAAACAGCAAGGTGTAATATTATTTAAACTTTGAAATTAGTTATCACAAAAATATTCACTCTTTTATAAGTTTTCAATTTTTAACCTCATTCTTATTATGGAATAAAGTATCTCCAAAGAGAGGAGTTTAGAGAATATTCAGAAAATGAGAAAAAACATTGAGGTGGGGGCATTTTAGGTCTTATGGACTATAGAGTGAACTTGCTTTAGTTTGGGGGGACATTTTTCTCAATAAGGGTCTAGTAGGGCTTGTGATTTTCCATTTTCCTTAATACAGAGATTTCTGAGCCCTAAGAGTCACAAATACCAGAGGTCCTATACCCCCAATCTGGCCTGGGTCTCCTAGCATCAATGCCATTCATACACCTCCTTTACCCCCCACCACAACCACATGTTCCCTCTTTGCTTCTTCTAGAAAATAATCCATAATCCTGTCATTCAAAGTTTCAGTTATTTCCAATACCTCAAACAATTGAATGACACCAGGGATCAGGGAACAGTTGCTAAGTAGTTATCAGGTGAGGCACCATCAGCCCAAGGATAGGAACCATCAGCCCCAGTACACACATGGCTTAACTGTCAAAGCATCATGGTAATTAGCAGATTTTATCCTGCCTCTTTGCCCAAGTCCCGGAGAGCATGGCCCAATAAAGTTTATAGGCATTCATTGATATACTCACTTCTCTGTCTTACTGGCATCATTTTTAACTGAGGTACAATTGTAGTTGCAATACAAATAAATAATGCAATAATTAATATTTCAAGAATTAAATCTATATTTCATGTACTCACAACTTAAACTTGCTTTTGCCCACACCTGTTTTGAAAATGTACAAGTTGATAATTTTTGACGTTTGTATAAACCTGTGAAACCACTACAAGTCAAGATATTAATGAAGATATCCATCACCCCCTGAAGTGTCCACATCTCCTTTGTTATCCCTCTCTCACATTCCTGCCTCTGCCCAGACAACCACTGATTTGTTTTCTGTCACTACAGATTAATTTGTATTTTCTAGAATTTTACATAAGTGGAATCCTATTGTATGTGCCCCTTTTCTTTGATTTCTTTCACTCAGCACAGTTATTCAGAGATTCATCTATGTTGCGGTATGTAGTTGTATGTATCACTAGTATGTTTACTTTTGTTGTTGAGTAGTCTTTCATTGTATGGATGTCCTATCTGAGAGGCATTTAGTGCTGAGCCTCTTCTATGTGGCAGGTACTGTGCTAGACACTTGAATATAATCACTAAAGACTACATTCCATCACTCAAGGATCTATTTGATGTCTAATATAGATACAGAAAAGTAACTTGGCAATTATAGTAAAGTTTGATCTGTGCTGTAAGGGAAGTAAGCACAGGGCTTTTGGAACCTCAGCAAAGACCATGTAAATCAGACATGGAGGAGGGAGTTCAGCAAAGCCTCTCAGAGGAACTAGTGCTTGGGGTGGCTTTTGGTGGATAGGCAGAAATTTGTTGCAGGGTGAGGTCAGAGGGCTACAAGTAGCTCTATATGCCTGGCATGGTGGGGATAGATGAAGCTAGTGAGAAGAAACTAATTATATGCTAGTTAAAAAATTAATTATATGTTGAAATTTATTGAAGGCATTTAAATAGCAATTGAATGACATCATTAAATTTACTTTTTACTGTGGAAGAAGGTAAGGCCAGAGATAGGAAGACCAATTAAGAGGCTATCAAAGTAGAATACATGAGAGTGGATAGTGGTTTAGGCTCAGATGGTGGATATAGAGACTGGAGTAAGTGGACAGATCAGAAAAGAAGTGACAGAGACAGAGGAAAGAGAATTCTAAGTACTCATTGATTGACTGATCAAATGTGTGGGGAAAAGTCCAGTGGATTCCCATAGTTCAGGCTTGAGTAACTAGGTAGACAATGGATTAAGAAGTGAATGTAGGGTTGGGGAAGATGACAAATTTATTCTAATTTTGAGTTCAAGGATGAGTTCTAATATTTTGACATTCAAAGGGAGAAGTCCGGAATTCAGATGGATGTAAATATGGGTTTAGACTGTGCAGAAGTTTGGAGATGGAGATATACTTTTCCTCACATTTGCAGGCTTGAAGGAGAAAAAAGATAGAGAACGGAGAAGAGCAGAAGGCTTAAAATGCAGATCTTGGAAACACTACCTCTGTGGGGGTGAATTAGGTCATGTATCTTATGTATTTACTAGTGGCCTGGTGCATGGATTCATGCACACTGAAAGGAAAATAAGTAGAAGAAATATTTTAATATAGCTATTTGCCTTTTCTCTGTAATGGACGCCAGTCACCATCTGCAGGGTGATCGGTGGGGCAATAGGGCCCCACCTGGCTCCCTCCGCACCTGGGAGCCAGGTGCCGGCCCCACCCCCCACTGCCACTGCTGGTCACTGTCTGCAGGGTGATTGGTGGGGCGATCGGGCCCTGCTCGCACCCACCTTGGCCTGGCGCCTCCCACTCATCTGCTCCACCATCCCGCCGAGATCCTGCTCTCATCGGGGCCCATTGAGGCTGGCAGCACCTCCACTGCTGCCCACTGCCAGCACCACATCGCCAATGCCTGCCATGTTCCACGCTGCCCCCTGGTGTTCAGCACACGTCAAAGCGAGCGGTCAAACTCCCAGTCAAACTCCCAGTCAAGGGGACAATTTGCATATTAGGCTTTTATTATATAGGATTTTTGCTACTTAACTAGCATGTAAGTTCCTGAAGGAAGAGGCTTTGCCTTGAACTTTTCAGTCACCCAGGGCCTCTGACAGAGAAGGGGTTCAAAACTAACTGATTATTTGCAAATTAGGAATACAGTCATTGTGGGTCTCTGAGAGACTGATCCATACGGTGCACTAAAACTCTGAAGCAATTGGTTTGTGAGAGGCAGGGCGTGAGTTTTCACCACCACACAGATGTGATCAATTTCTGTTGAGTAGAAGCAACATTGCTAATTACAGAATGTTCTGGTATTTAACTACATATATAACAAGGAAAGGTACTTCTAGTTTCTAAACCAGTAAAGTGGCTTCAGTCAGTGCAGCAATGGGCTTAAACATATAGCTAAGTAAAAATTCATATGGCAGATTGAAATCCAATTTTGCCTTTTATTTCACATCAGGCAGAACTTAGCAGGTGACAATTTAAATACATTTTTGCTTGAGTTATTAAGATTCCCAATTCTCTGAACAGTACCACCACCAAAACTAGGAAGGCCTTCTAATCCAAATTAAATCTAAAGATTGTAAATATGCTTTCTTTAAATTAGATTAACTTGAGGTAAATGAGTGTAAGAAGGTCAGGAAAACTTCAGTGAATTAATCATCATTTCTCACACCACATCGAGTGGGGAAGCTGGGATTTAAGCAATTTCTGCTAGGGAATTGTGTAACGTCCTTCCTCCATGATCTCTCCCCCATAATACATTAAGGAGTAACCTTTACTTGCCATAGAAAAACAGACATGTGAATTCAATACTCTCAGTTTGTTGATATGTTTTAAAGCTGGTGAGCAAATAGAGTGCAGAATGTGACATTTTTTTTGCTTCAACTGCCACATGGCTAGTTGGAAGCCCAGTTCAGGACATAGCACACTGTCTATTCTGATTTCCAAGAAAAGCAAAAATATTAAGTTATGTTGAGGAAGAAAAATTCTTATTCTTGATATAACCAAACTGTTGTTTCCAAAATACCCTCCAATTTCTTCTAGGTAGAGAACTTTACAAAGGAAATAAAAATAATTTCATTTTACCATCTCCAAAAGATGACTAACAATTCTCAAAGTAATTTCTTAGACTCTCTCCTTTTTTGAAGTTTCTTTTTAAAAACAGAAAACAACAATGTAGTTTCAGGTACACTTCCTAACTCTTTACAGAAATATCATTTGGCTATAACTTGATTAAAAAATTAATATTCAAAATCTTTCTGAAGAAGATAAATTTGGAGGATATTAATTGTATTTTAAACGCATTCTTCATATTAGTAGATTATTCTTCAATATACTAATTTCTTCAGCAAACTTAAAAAAATAATTTATAAAACTTTTGTTCACACAGCCTTGGGGAAAATATCTATTGTGTAATCAAAATATTGTGAATATTTTTTATAACAGTGAGTCCAGGATATTCAAACTATCATTCTCTTCTGTTTCCCTGTGCATATTTCATTTCCTCCTAACATGTCAGAGCTTATCAACTCTGTGCCACCAGTTCAGACCATTTTTCCTGCTCTCCAGACATATATGTTTTACTCCTTATAACACATTGCCATTTTTTAACCCCAAATTCGATGCATTCAGGACTGCTAGCATTACTCCATTTTCCAATGCCTGCTCCCCTTCCAAATCCTGCTCAATCAGCCATCACTAGCCCAAGTCAGGAACCTGGGGTCATCTTCAAATCCACTCCACCTTTAACCACAGATACAATGCAAGTCCTGTCATTTTCCACCTTCTTAATATTAGTCAAATGCTTCCACTTCTCTCCCTCTACTTTTCATCTTAGCTCAGGCCGACTCCACTCTCCTGACACAAATGCATAGCTAACTATGCAGTTGTACCCTTCTCCAATCCACTCCCCATATCACAGAAAATGATCTTTTCAAGTGCAAATCTAAGTAAATCTACTTAAATTATTTTTTATTTTAATTTAATTTTTATTTCTTTTCTTTTTATTTTTTAATTATAGTTGACATGAATATTATATTAGTTTTAGGCATACAGCACAGTAGTTAGATATGTATATACCTTATGAAGTGATCTCCCCAAATAAGTCTAGTAACCATCTGACACCATACACAGTTTTACAATATTATTCACTATATTCCCTATCTGGTACTATATATGTCTGTGACTGTTGTTATAACTGTACTTTTGTACTTCTTAATCTTTCACCTTTTTCACCTGAATCCTCAACCTCCCCTCCCCTCTGGTTCTCTATATCTATGAGTTTGTTTCTGTTCATCTGTTTGTTAGTTTCCACATATAACTGAAATCATATGGCATTTGTCTTTCTCTGTCTGACTTATTTCACTTAGCTTAATATCCTCTAGGTCCATCCATGTTTTCACAAATGGTAAGATTTCATTCATTTTTATGGCTAAGTAATATTCTATTGTATATATGTACCACATCTTCATTATCCACTCATCTATTGATGGATACTTTGGTTGCTTCTATATCTTGGCTATCGTTGGTAAGGATGTGAGAAAAGCAAAGCCTTGTGCACTGTTGGTAGGATTGTAATTGGTGCAGCTACTATGGAAAGCTGTGTGGAGGTCCCTGAAACTTTTAAAAATAGAACAACCATAAGACCCAGCAATTCCACTTCTCGGTTGTTAGCTGAAGGAATTTAAAACAATAATTTGAAAAGGTATATGCACCCCTATGTTCATTGCAGCATTATTTACAATAGCCTCTTTCTACTCCTCCCTATATTCCTGTCTGAGCTTCAATCATATAGAGCTACCTGCAGCCCCTGTGTGCCCTCTTACTGTCACTTCAGTTGTTCTGCCTAAGATGAATTTGTGACCCTCTTAAACTCTTTCCCAATTATTTCTGCTTACTTGTCCTTGATGTCTCATTGTAGGATGTTACCTTTCCAGGAAACTTCCTCTGACTAGTCTCCACCCCTTACATATAGAGACAGTGGCCCTCCTACCTGTTCTGGAAGTTCCCTGCACTTACCTAGACTATAGCACTTATTACCCTTTATTGTAATTGCTTGTTCACTTGCCTGTGCCGTCTTTTAGACTATAAGCTTCTTGGGGGTAGGGACTGTGCCTTTCTTTCCATTACATCCCCAGTGCCAAAAACAAAGTCTAGCACATACTGGGCACTCAGCAATTAGAGGGATAAATAAAAGTATGTAAAAGAAAGCCAAGTATTAATGGCATTTTTCCCCATCTTGTTATTCATGATATTTTTAACTCAATGTATTTTAACTTTCCTTTTTTAGATAACATCATGATCTTAGTTTCCCAATATGTAAAAATTTTAAAACAAAAATACAAAATGTTTACTTTGTCTTATGTATTTAAATACAAACTTAAGCATGTTTCTTCTCCTAAAAACTAATAGTAGATGATTACTTTAAACTAATAGTAGATAATTACTTTAAACTAAAAGAATACTTGTTCATAGAAATGGCAATCTCTCTCCTTTAAATCTTTCCTTTAAAAATAATACATATTGTGGAGATGGCTAGATAAAACATTAAAAATATATATTGGAGAAATGAAAAAGGAAGACACTCGTGTTCCCTACTACCTGTATTACCCCACGGCATGCTGCTTCTAAAGTGCCAGGAGTTCCATGGAGCATAACTTTAAAACCACTTGTTTGTGAGATCTCCAAAGACCCCTTTCAAACCTGAAGTAACATGGTTCTAAAATTTTCAAACATTTCTGTGTATGCTGTCCTCTGGAGAAGAGATACTAAATAACTAAATTTCTATACGGGCACTTTTGAGGGAATATGAAAGTGTGTGGTGTAATTCAGGTGTGTTTTAAATTACTACAGTCATGAAGGAGACATCTCTGGATACCATTATCATAGGATTAATGGAATCTATAATGTTTTTGTAATTATTTTTTTATCTATTATTTTCCATCATTTAAGGGAGTCTGTGAGAACATGAGTAGTTGAAAGAAAAGACCAACAGCTGGAAAAAAACTTCACTAACATTTCAAAATTGGAAAGTGAAAGGAGTGCATTTCATGGAGAACCACAAAATAATGACAGGAACTGAGTTTGAAGAAACCCCAGGACATTCAGAGACTCAAAGTAATGAGTTTAATTCCCCAAAGTCTCAAGCAGTTTCCACCCCAGGGTAACAAAAACAAGAACTCATGTTTGTTTGTCTTGGAATCTCCATTTGGACCTGGAAGGTCAGGCTCTGAACAGCAAAGCCATTGTTCAACATCACTCATACTGATCGTGGTGCAGCACCTGACGAGGGATTAGGAAACCTGGGTTCTCTATCTGATTCTGTGATCGACTCACTCTGGAGTTTTTGAAAAGTACCAATTTCTCCACTCTAGAGCATCAGCGAAATGATTTTTCCCCTCTGGATGACAGAGGAATTACAGGGATTATATGTTGTGTCCTAGTACTTGAAAATATGCTAAAGATAGCGATGCTGATACTTTACTACCAATGTTTTCATTTCAATACCTAAAAATAATAACAGTTATAACTTTACTGAAGGATGATGCTGTGCCAGGACTTGTTTTAAATGCTTTACATAAATTATTTTGCTTAATCCTCACAATAATTAATCCATTAATTAGGTATATTACTAGTATAATCCTCAGGTTGCAAATGAGGCAGCAAAATTATAAAGAAGTTGAGTAACTTGCCTAAAGTCACACATCTAGTCAATGGCAGAGCTGGAACTCTAATGCAGGTGGTCTGGCTTCACTATCTCACCACAGAAGCTGTCAAGTTTTCCCAAATCTATCACTATGACTAAGAAGGCTAAAGCACTTATGGTGTCTTAATTGCCTATCTAATCCAGTGACTTTCAACGGGTGTGCTGCAACACCTGACTATTTAGCCGGAGGCACTGCCCTCTTTTCCCTTACATTGTCAAATAAAAAAAATTGGCAACAACCAACACAATAGCTATCCAGTATAAATGAATCAAAATTATACCTATTTTCTGTCAGATCAGCAAAAAATAAAATATATTTGTTGGTGTGCTGCAGAATTTTAGTAATTAGTGTATGTATGCTATGCAATGAAAAAGGTTGAAAATTGCTGGTCTAATCAGATTAACCTCTTTACTCTCACAGTATTCTTGACTATGGCATATATTTGCCTCCTCTTTTTTCTTCCCCTAAAGAAAGATGTTTATGGTTTGTACCCTGCAGATAGTTTGGTGAGGGGGTGTGTAATAACTTCAAAATAGCATTTTTTACTAAACTAAACTATCTCAATACACATGTTTTTAGAAGTTATTTAGACTTCTGGTCAAGGTGGCAGCATAGGTAAATGCAGTACTCAAATCCTCCCACAACCACATCAAAATTACAACTATACTACAGAACAACCATCATTCAGAAAGACCTGAAATCTAGTTGAATGAAAGTGCTAAACCTAGAGATTTAAAGAGAAAGCCACATGGAGACTGGTAGGAGGGGCAGAGATGTGGAATGGGCTGGTCTCATACCCACATGTGACAGATAAAAATCAGGAGGTTCAAAGGTGTAAGGGGTCCCAGCCCTACACCAGGCCTCCCAGCCCAGGGTTCTAGAACCAGGAAGAGAAGTCCCCATAACTTCTGGCTGTAAAAACCAACAGGGATTGAGGCTGAGGGAAATGGAAGAGGGAGGCTGCTGGAATCCCAGGTGTTCCTCTTAAAGGGCCCATGCACAAACTTACTCAGACTCACTCCTCTGAGCTCTAGTACTGGTGTAGCAGCTTAAAAGGAAGAGGGTCATTGAGGGAGAAACTGAATTGTCTGACATCAGAACGAGAGTTAGGAGTGCAGCTTTTTGCCAGACATAGTGCTGGTAGAGGCCATTTTTTCTTTTCTGAGACGTACCCCCTGACCCCCACAGAGCCTATAGGAGGGAACCATATCTGATTTTCCATCAACCTAACACTGTTCACCCTTCCATTGTGATGCCCTGAAATCCCTGCCCCACCCAACTTCCCGGCCCACCCAAGCCATTTCCAGTGGCTTTTCCATACAAATGGCCTCTCTTGCCTCATGCTTTGCATTTTCCTAAAATCTCTCAAACAAGCAGCATCTGGCCTCAGCATATTCATACCTCTTACCCAGGCCCTGAACTAGCAGCAGTCAGCCTTTGTTCATAGTTTGGCCACTACTGGGTACCTCCAAGTCCAGCATAATAACAGCCATTTCCAGATCACTTTGTAGCTCAAGCTGGGTGGCCCTGGGCAGGACACAGGTGGTGGCTGACCTTGCACCTCCTGGGAGGTCCTAGAGCCAGTGTACCTGATGGACAGCTTCAGACCATGCCATATTACAACCCTACCACCTCCATGAGCAACACACTCAAGGGGAAGACTTGGTGAGCCCCACTGGAATAGCCCTGCCTGCTCTGTAGAGTCAATTCCTACACAGCAGCTCCCCTGCAGCTGGCCCTTGAAGCTGATCAGCCTTGGGGTCAATCCCTCCCAGTGACACCAACAACAATCAAAACTCAACTACAACAACAGGACAGTGCACACAGTCTACACAGGGATACACCTGGAGTGCCCAGCTCAGGATACTAGAGAGTCTGAACCACTGGCCCCTACTGGACACCTACTACACTAGGCCACTCTACCAAATCCAGTAGACATAGCACCTCTACCTCATACATAGAAACAAACATAGGGAAGCAGCTAAAATGCAGAAACATGGAAACAGGTCCCAAATAAAAGAACAGGAGAAATATCTAGAAAAAGAACTAAATGAAATGGAGGCAAGCAAACTATCAGATACAGAGTTCAAAACAATGGTTGTAAGGATATTCAAAGAACTTAGTAAGAACTTCAAACGCATGAAAAAGGACATAGAAACCATAAAAGAACCAGTCTGAAATAAAGAATACACTAACTGAAATGAAGAAAAATTTACAGGGAATCAAAAGTACCGTACATGAAGCCAAGAATTAAATCAGGGATTTGGAATATAAGGAAGAAGAAACCCCAATCAGAACAGTAGAAAGAAAAAAAGAATACAAAAAAATGAACATACTGTAGGAGCCTCTGAGATAACTTTCAGTGTACCAACATTTACAACATGGAGGGAAAGAAAAGAGAGGGAGCAAGAAATTGAAAACCTATTTGAAAAAATAATGACAGAAAACTTCCCTAAACTGATGAAAGAGACATACAAGTCCAGGAAGTGCAGAGAGCCCCAAACAAGATTATCCAGAGGTCCACACCAAGACACATCATAGTTAAAATGCCAAAAGTTAAAGTTAAAGAGAGGATCTAAAAATCAGTAAGAAAAAAGCAGTTGGTTACCCACAAGGTACTAATTTCTCAACATAAACTTTCCAGGCCAGGAGGAAGTGGCAAAAACTATTCAAAGTGATGAAAAGCAAGGACCTCCAACCAAGATTACTCTACCCAGCAAAGCTGTCATTTAGAACCATAGGACATATAAAGAACTTCCCAGACAACAAAAAGCTAAAGGAGTTTATCACCAGCAAACCAGTATTGTATGAAATTTTAAAAATTCTTCTTTAAGAAGGTGAAGAAAAAGGATAAATAATATGAACAATAAAATTGCAATAAACACATCTCTATCAACAATTGAATGGAAAAAAATAAACAAACAAGCAGACTCATAAATACAGAGAACATTTTAAAGGTTGCCATATGGAAAGGGATTGGGGGAATGGGTGAAAAAGGTGAAGGGATTAAAAAGTACAAATTGGTTGTTAGAGAATAGTCATAGGGATGTGCAGTGCAGCATAGGGAATATGGTCAATAATATTCTAATAACTATGTATGGTGTCAGATGGGTATGAGATTTATCGGGATGATCACTTAGTTATATAATGTCTAATATAATATTGTATGCCAACTGTAATTAAAAAATGATTAAAGATAAAAAAATACACATTTTATAATAGAAAGCATTTGAAAATGCTGTTAAATATTCCTCCTTACAATAATTTAAATGATGGAAAATCCTGATGTTTCTGTTAGAGATACTTTGTAATTAATATCAAAGTGCAAACAAGATAATAACTTGTAATGTGAAACCTGTTGCAGAGCATTCTCTGATCAAGCATTCCATGAAGAAGATATAGAACATATTTCTTAAAATCTAAATACATTCATGATTGTGCTATGCCTTTACTTTTTTTCCTCCCCCATTAATTACAAGTTCTATCATCAGATTGTACAGGATAGGGGTTTTGTAAGTACTAGCAGAAACAAGAAAACAACTGAAAATGTATTATGCTATTAAAGGCAGCTGAAATGTTAAAATATTTGTGCCCTACACAATGCCCCAGTGGTTCAATGAGTCTGTCTTAAATAGGACAGTGGTATCTGAAACATTTGGCCTTATTGTAGTTTGTTTTAAGACATTACAGTTCAAAAGCCTCTAAGCAACTACTGAGTTGCACTAATCTCAAAGAAATCTCTCATACAGGAACTATGAAAAAATTTAGTCTTCCTTCCAAGAGTTCAATAACTTCTAAAACTCTCAGTGAGTCAAAGAATTTGGAAAGGCATTGAGGCTAAAGAAACACACACTGGCCAGCAATCTGGAAATCAGTTCACATGCATTTGAAAAGACCACAATGCAGACTAGAGGAAATAAAGGCTGGGTGTGAAGTCCAGATCCTTAGAATATGCAAATAAGACACTTTGTCCAGGCAACTGAGATATGTTTTGAAGTGTACATTTTGTGCAGGAACACAAGGAGAACTGCTACTAATCAACTGCTGTGAAACCAGAACAAAGTTAGAAGTATGGAAGCAAAAAGGAAAACATGACCTAAAGTGGCAATGTAGCAAAGAGCAGACCATGGACCATTGCAGAACTTTGCTAAGAGGCAAAAGCAGGAGGCTCTAAGTCTCACCAAACCCAGATGGTAATACAAAAATAAATGAATGAATGCTGAGTAATTACTTATCAAACAGAACAATCATTCCAAAAACACAGAAAATATGTAACATAACAAGCACTATTAAATCAGTCCCAGCAGATTTTTGAAATGGCACAGTGAAGAAGTTCAGATTGATTAAAAAACAAAATGCAATCTTATGCTTTTGATTTGTTTTGCTCTTAGAAAACAAAAGTGTTTTATCAATATCTATATATAGTGACAGAAAGCAAAACCTTTCCTGAACTTCATGTGAAATAGATGCAGTTTTCAGTGTACTACCCACTCTATGCCAGTTTTTGAATTATCTTTATCAGGCTTATCAGGGAAAACAAGACAAATATATTAATAACACAGAATTGTAGGTGAATTTCATACCATCCTTAAAAGGAATATATATTTTGGTTTGGCCATATTTTTAGGGGGAAAAAACAAATTTAAAAATTAAAGTAGAACTCACCACAATTACTCAAAGAATGAAGACTCTTCATGTTTTATTTTTTTGTTTTATTTTTCTTTGTGTGCTTAGATAGAAAAATTTTCTTAAAAACTTCTTTCTAAATGCCTGCACAACATTTTCCCATTGTTTACAATGTTTGTGTACCTATTTAGGCTCTTCTAAAAAATGACTACTACTTCTATTCTTCCCTCAACATATCTGAAAGGAAGTCAAAAAAATCTTCAGGAAAAAGCTATATCATGAGAATCATTAACACATTTAGATTATGCAAGATTAAGACAGACTGTACAAACACATATTTCTCCCAGTGGCCGTGTCATTTTTCATATGCTAACCCCACTTTATAATAACACATAGGTACTGCCTATTTTGTCTCTAAAGTTCCTTTCAGTAGGAAACTACTGTCATCGTAAACTGGGTCATGTGTCTCAATCAATTACTACCCAAGAAAAGCTATGGGGTTGGGGTAGAGGCAGTACAAACTTTTCACATCTTCCTTGTTTTCAATAAAAAGTGTAGCATTGCACTCCCTTGAGAAGGTGGCACCACGAACAGAGATCTACATTAGTCAACAGATTTAAAAGTGCAAAGCTTGTCTGTAATCACAGATATGCCACTGGCTACTTGCTTATAATATCTGACAGTTAAAATCTCCACAGAAAGGTCCAAAACTTCACTCTGCTATCAGTTGAATGAGAAAGTACTTACCTAAACTCTCTGAGTATCGGCTTCCTCACCTGTGAAACACAGGTAAGCATGTCTACCTCAGAGCTCTGGAGAGAATCAAGGAAGCTAATGTCTGGTGAGCAATCAAACTTTTACAGGCTTGAATCTCAGCAGGCACCTTAGATTTAGCCACTCACCAATAACTAGAGCAGCTATGCCTTCTAGTGCTACCTTGGCAGCCTTAACTTCAAGTAGTACATCCCCTTGTAGCCTCATAAACTAGCTACTTTCAACTCTGACTCACCTATAGGGGGTTTGTTTTTAAAACATATTACTGATGCCAATGGTACATCTGATAAGAGGTTATTATCCAAAATTTATAAAGAACTTATAAAACACAACACAAAAAGGACAAATAATTCAATTTAAAAATGGGTAAAAGACCTGAATAGACAATTTTCAAAAGAGGACAAACAGAAGGCTAAAAGCTATATGAAAAGATGCTCAACATCATTAATCATCAGAGAAATGCAAATTAAAACCACAATGAGACATCGCTTCACACCTGTCAGAATGACTACCATGAATAAATCATCAAACAAGTGTTGGGGCAGATGTGGAGAAAAAGGAACCCTTGTACACTGTTGCTAGGAATGTAGATTGGTACAGCCACTGTGGAAAGCAGTATGAAGTTACCTCAAAAAATTAAAAAATAGAACTGCCTTAAGACCTAGTGATTGCACTTCTGGGAATTTATCTGAAGAAACCTGAAACTCTTATTTGTACGAATATATGTACGCCTATGTTCATATAGCCAAGATTTGGAAGCAGCCCAAGTGTCCATTAGTATATAGATAAGTGGATAAAAAAGCTGTGGTACATTTATACAATGGAATACTACTCTGCTGTAAAAAAGGAAGAAAATTTTACCATTTGCAACAGCATGGAGGGACCTGGAGAACATTGTGCTAAGTGAAATAAGCTAGTCAGAAAAAGACAAGTACTATATGATTTCACTCATATGTGGAATTTAATAAACAAACTGAACTACCAAGCAAAATAGGGACAGACTCAAAGATAAGAGAGCAGGCAGAGAGCTCTGGTGTGTGTATTTGGTGGTGGGGGTGGGTGATAAAGAGAACTCATGGACATGGACATCAGTATGGTGATGGTGGGAGTGGTTAGGGGGTAAGTGGAGGAGGAAGTTGGAAAAGAGGGGATAAATGGTGATGAAAAAATCCTATAAAATAAAGAGGTAATATGGAAATTAACCCTCACACCATCACAAGATGGCTGCCTACAACCAGGCCGGCAAGGGGATTAGTGAGGGACAACCAAACGACTGAACAAGCAGGCTGCCTGGGGTGACCAGGCCAGCGAGGGTGCCGTGAGGTGAGACCAGGTCCACAGGGGGTGGGGCAGTTGACGGCAACCAGGCCGGCGGGGGGTTGGGGGGGCAGCTAGGGCAACCAGGACAGCAGGGGCGGTGCAGTGGGGGTGACCAGGCTGGCAAGGGGGTCAGTAAGGAGTAACCAGGCTGGCCGGGGGGGGGGCAGTTAGGAGCAACCAGGCTGGCGGGGGGGGGGGGCAGTTAGGGGCGACCAGGCAGGCAAGCAGGTGAGCAATTAGGAGCCAGAGGTCCAGGATTGTGAGAGGGATGTCCCGGATTGGAGAGGATGCAGGCTGGGCTGAGGGAACACTCCCCCCCTCTCCCCCCCTGCATGAATTTCATGCACTGGGCCTCTAGTAAATAAATAAAATAATAAAATAAAACATACACTGGACCACTTCTCCTCCCAACCACCCAAAAACCTTCTGAGTCAGAAACTGAAGGGGTTGAGAGAATATAACTTTTATTTATTTTAAATCTCCACACCAGGTTATAAAGCAACCAGGATTAAGAACTATTAATATAATCTGCAAAATGTTCTTGAAATTCCAATGCTTCAACACATAGTAACTGAATAATCCAAGTCAGTAAGTCTTGCCCCAAAAGAGTTCATGAATGAAAAAAGTTTGAGAGGCATCACAGATCACAAAGTATCCAAAAATTATTAAAATCACAATTAAAAGGTACACACTTTAGACCAATGTTGAGTAAAAGATATATAATGAGGCATAATTGGAGCCATATGTGTAATTTCTAATCTTCTAGTAGCCAAATTTTTTAAAAAGTAAAATTAACTTTAATAATATTCCTTATTTAGCATAATATATCCAATGTAATCATTACAATAAGTAATCAACATAAAGTTATTGAGATATTTTACACTATTTTTTGTACGAAGTCTTTAAAATCTGGTGTGTATTTCACATTAGAGCATAGCTAAATTTTAATGAGAACACTTCTAGCATTCAATAGCCACATGTGGCTAGTGGCACTGTATTGGACAGCACAGCTCTAGACCAGGGGTCCTCAAACTACGGCCCGCGGGCCACATGCAAATACAAATATTGTATTTGTTCCCGTTTTGTTTTTTTACTTCAAAATAAGATATGTGCAGTGTGCATAGGAATTTGTTCATAGTTTTTTTTTAAACTATAGACCGGCCCTCCAACGGTCTGAGGGACAGTGAACTGGCCCCCTGTTTAAAAAGTTTGAGGACCCCTGCTAGACTGTATGTAGCTGTAAATATAGTATGTGATATATTTCATAAAGCCCAAAAATCCTACACTAATATAACTCTTCATACCTGTCTGACAGCAATATGGACTGATTGTGTCATATGAAGTAATAAAATCTATCACAATTTCCAAAAGCTACGAGACAGGATTTACTTTATCAATAGTGTGTAGTGTGTTCAACTGACTTAAATAAGAGTGCAAAAATACATTATAGGGAGGGTAAAAAATAATTTCCTCTGCCTGATTAGTTTTAGCTCAATGGTTGAGCGTCTATCTATGAACCAGGAGGTCACAGTTCAATTCCAAGTCAGGGCACATGCCCAGGTTGCAGGCTTGATGCCCAGTAGGGGGCATGCAGGAGGCAGCCGATCAATGATTCTCTCTGATCATTGATATTTCTGTCTATCTCTCCCTCTCCCTTCCTCTCTGAAATCAATAAAAAATATATATTAAAAAAGCACACACACTAATATCCTTAGAAACATTGCTTTTCCTAGGAAATAAGACATCTTTCAGGTATATTCACATATGTACTTAGTAACTCCATGTCATTACCTGGGGATATACTAGTAGCACACAGCGTTGACCAGTTTTTGCACTGCACATAGATTCACAATAGAGAGGCCAATTTGGAGCTGAAAGCTAGCTCTCCTTCTGCTTAGCAAGTGGGAGAGGTGCCTCTGATTTTTTTCCTAATTCATCAGCCTAGAGGGCCACCTTTTTTCTAATATAGCAAACAGGACCATATATTCTTGTGATTGTCCTAAGTCTTAGAAGCACAAGCAGTTTAATAGAATTCATTCATTTGAGTAGAAGTAGATGACAAATCTGGCCCATCCCCCACATCTTCCAAGTCAAAACCATCTCCTCCTCGCAAACTAAAGTAGTAGCCAAGTCATTTCAGATTCAAGGTAGCTTCCTACAAAAACATTAACCTGCAGTCTCTACAAATAAAAAGTTTAAATGGCCCACTCTCTGTGCATAAGGCAAATCAGAATTTTAGTTTTCCTAACAAAAAGTCAGGTTTGCCACCTATGCGTCTGGTTTTCAAAGTACTATGTTAACCTTATTTCAGATAATTAATCCTTCCGGCTTCTCAATCCAAAATAACTACCTCCTACACCCCAGTTGTTATTTATCAATCTACCCTATTCTGTTTTTTTCATTGGATTTAGTACTATCTTATTTATATTATTCTTGTATTGGTTTACCTCTTTAATATTTGGGACGTCCAGTCATATAAAGCTCCATGGGAAAGGAACTTGGTTTATCACTCACTGCTTTATTCACAGCCTATAAACCTAGGTACTCCACAGATATTCTCTAAAACAGTATTTTGAAGAAATCTTCCAGGGTTCTTATCTGCTATCAAAGATCACTGAGGAAGATGGGGAAGCAGGAATGTTGTGTGTGATGGCTTGGCAACTTGGAATAGCACAGCTGGTTCCAGACACTACAAACAGGAAATATGACTGATGAATGCCCTGGCTTCAGTGGAAGGAGAGAGAAGAACCCATTACCCAGCTACAAGATAATACCAGAAATGACCCAGCATTTATAAAAGGCTTTTCCCTTAAGAGTTAATTTACTCACCTAGACTGAACTCCTGGGCCATGATGACCTTTGATTCAGTCAGGAGAGATAAGAAACAGATGGCAAGTAGAAACAGGGTAATTTGAGAAGAGTTTAAGAAAGTGACTATTTACAAATATGTGGGCAGCATTTAAGGAAATAAACAATGGATACTTCATTACCCTGAGATATGTGAAGCCATTCCCACCCCTGAACCTAAAGGGGTGAAGGAAGGCCAGGCCCTGATAGGACAGCTGCATGGAAAGGACTGCCTGATAGAAGCTGTGGTCTTTGTCCAAGGGACAAGCCAAGCCAGTGTGACCAGGTGGGGAGGGAGACAGTGCATACATACTCTGACCTTGTTCTGCTCCCATCTGCCTGATCTCTCACCAAGGCCTCCCATTGGCTAAACTCAGCTGGAAGTCAGAGGACAAGGGAGCACTGAGCAGTCCAGGTTGGAGAAAAGTGAAGAGTGAAGAGAAGGAACCTAGCAGGCCTGTGAAATGCAACATGAAAGGAGGTTTTACATTGCTTCATCTTTCACTCTCAGATTAAAACTATTATCTGAATTATTTAAACATAGAAGTGTTGACAATAAATCCAAAAAAATAAGTTATATACTTTAATAAATTTCCTTTATTTTGAATACAAAAGTTGAATTCACAGCATTATAGTTCTGTTACAACATTTAAATGCAGGACTAAAGAAATGTATCTTTCATCATATAACTTGATACAGTAATGAAGCTATAGAATATTGAAGAATTGATAGTATGAACTTTAGGCCAGTGTTTCCAAACATGGAAATTCATCAAAATCCCCTGAAGAGCATTCAAAACTAGCAATTCTAGGATCCATCACTCTACCCCATGATTTTGACTCCTCAGGGGAAGGGCACACGGATTATTGCACATAGATTTAGGAACTAATATTTTAAAATTTCCCTTACAAATGTTAAATATCTTGGTTCTTTTATTTTTTCATTTGTAAAATGTATTTGTATTGACTTCAGGGAGGAAGGGAGAGATAGAAAGATCAATAATGAGAGAGAATCACTGATTGGCTGCCTCCTGCACACCCCACACTGGAGATCCAGCCCACAACTCGGCACATGCCCTGACCAGGAATAGAACTGTGACCTCCTGATTCATAGGTAGATGCTTTACCACTGAGATACACCAGCCAGGCAATATCTTGGTTCTTTTAAAAATCTTTTTTATTTATCCATGTTTGTTTTTGTGTTGTTTTAAATTAATTATTCAACAGAGTTTGTTATTCAAATTTCTAAAGCCAATCAGAAAAATCATTAATAAACATATACATTTAATTAAAGACTTCTGGAAGTTCCACTCCTCTCCCCTCATGGCATAAAATATAAGCTTATTTTTAAAGGAGACAATTCTCTGATGGTTAATTAAACCAAAGGATTCCTTTTTTAAAATGTTTTTATTAATTTTTGGAGAGAGAGGCAGGGAGAAAGATAGAGAGATAGAAACATCAATGAGAGAGAATCATCTCGATAGGTTGTCTCCTGAATGCCCCCTACTGAGGATCGAGCGTGCGACTGGGGTATGTGCCCTGACCCAGAATCAAACCAGCAATCTCTTGGTTCATGAGTCATCGCTCAACCACCAGCCTGGGCAATATAAGCTTATTTTTAGAACTACTACCAAATAAAGGATTAAAAGGGAAGGTTAAAACCTATGTAAAGACCATATACTCTAGTAATGTATAGACAACTACTTCTTTAATGAAGCAAATAGGGAAAGCATGTGCAAAAACAATTTTTTTAGCAGTTTTCACAATAATCTTTTTGGTGGAAGCATCCAATTTGTAGTAGTAAAATACTATTTTCTACTAAAAGATACCAGGACTTCTTAAATAAGTGACTGACTCTAGGTTTAGGGAAGAAATATGCAAGATAAAGCCTGGGGTATTTTTACCATACCAGATAACAAGAAAGTTATCACATGCTGTTAGGGTTAGGACAAAAGGATTCAGATGTCAACCTGAGGAAGCTCATATTAATTAAAATAAGTCAATTTAAGCATCAATAAAAAAAATAATAGCTGCAATGCTTGAAGTTCATCAAATATATTTAAATCCAAGAATTGGTAATGATCCCTGTTGTAAAAGGTCACCTTAGAATAATAAGTGTGGTAGATTAAAGATGAACACAAATTCTTTGTTATTCTTCCCACTGAGACATGAAATCTAATTCCCTTCCCTTAATATGGGCTGGCTTTAGGGACTCGTCTGAGCCATAGAATGCAGTGGAAGTAACATGCTGGCACTTAAATGCCTAGGTTACCATAAGTTCTGCAACCTCCTTCTGGTTCTCTTAAAACTTTCTCTCTGGAAGACCTGAACTGTCATTATAAGAGAGTCTCAGCTGAGCATACCCTTCCAGCCATCCTTACCAAGTCATCAAAGATGTGAGTAACATCTTGGACCTCTCAAACCAGCTCATCTACAACCAAATACCACCAAGTGACGTTAGCTGATGCCACATACAGCAAAAGAATACCTGGATGAGCCCTGCCCAAATTCCTAACCTACAAAATCATGTTATAAAATATAATTATTTTTATTTAAGCCACTAAGCTTTGGAATTGCTTATTATGTACCCATAAATAACTGAAACAAATGTTAATACTTGAAAATAGAGTTCTGCAATATCCAAAACCTAAATTATGTGACATTGGTTTGGGGACTAGGTGGTGGGCAGAAGCTGGAAAAGCTTCCAGAAAACAAGCAGTGACAGCTAATGGGTCTGGGTCTGGGGAGATTGCTAGTAAGGACTTGAAAGACAATAAGAGAAAAGCTAATGGAGTTTGGAAAAGGGGATCCTTAAATATGGCCAAAAGCTTGACAGGTCTGTGGCCTTCACTAATTTGTAAAATAAAAGAGACGAACTAAAAGGGGAAAAAAAACAATTATTTCATGTTTTTTAGCAGAATTTAAAAGATTTAGGACTTTCTATTTTTAAATAAAACTGTTTCTCATCTCTAATGGCTCCCAGCAAAATATTCTCAAGTTAGAAATGCTTTAGGGCAAAGATCAAATCTAGAGCCCTACAAATAAAGCATGACCTCAGAACAAAGATGTTTATTGTGGCTCTAAAACCCTTTGGTGAGACCTCCGAAACATTTAAGTGTGTGCATAGTACATCTCTAAGCATCGCACAGGTATGCCTCAGACCCCCTCTGCTGGACAATCAAGCCTCTAAGAATCTTAAAAGTTGTGTCTCACAGACCTTTTCTACTAGATAATAGGCTTCTAAGAATTTTAAAGTCATTGTCCCACAGCCCCTAGACATTCAGTTTAAGGTTGAAAAGGGCAAGATGTTGGAATAAAATGCAGATGTGGCTTTTGTCTAATTTGATACACATGAAGCCCACACATTTTTTTTAAAGAAATTGTATCAGCTTTAACTAAAAGGCACAAACACAATTTGAAAGGAAAAGAGGAAATGGATCCCCAAATTTCTACTGGCAGGAATCAGACAGGCATGGTTATTCCTTTGCAAACATAGAAAGAAAAAGTTAGAATAACTCAGAGTATGAAAACAAGAGTCATAGTCTGGGTGACTTAAACAACAAACACATACAGGGTGGGGCAAAAGTAGGCTTATAGTTGTGAATACATGAATCCCGGAGTTTATTCTTGAACTACTGTTTATTAATTATTGTATTATTTTCCACAAGAATGACTGTAAATCTACTTTTGCCCCACTCTGCATTTCTTACAGTTGTGGAACCTAGGTAGTCCAATATGGAGATGCTGGCAGATTTGGTTCTGGTGTGAACCCACTTTCTGGTTTGCAGGTGACTGTCTTCTAGCTGTGTCATCATGTGGCAGAGAGCAGAGAAGAGGAAGCAAGCTGTCTGTCTCTTCTTATAAGGGCCCTAATCCCATTCATGAGAGCTCCACCCTCATGCTCTAATTACCCAAAGGCCTCAGACCCTAATGCCATCACATTAGGGGTTAGGATTTCAACATATAATTGTAGGGGTCACAAACATTCCGTCCATAATAATGAGTATCAGACTTCAAGAAGATGCCACAATGAGATGAGCATTTGGGGGAAATTGGGAAGGAGATAACTATATTTTGCACATGGTAGGAATGCAGGGATATAAACACTCTATGACAGAGGGCAGCCGGAAGTAGATTATAGATAGCCACAAATTCTCACTCCTCCTCCCATTGAAAGGTGGCATCTCGCTTCCTTCTCCTTGAATCTGGGCTGACTTTAATGGCTTATTTGGCTAGAGAAATATAGCAGAAGTGACAATTTAGGATTTTTATGACTTAGAGTTTTGAAACTTTCTCCTAGCCTTTTTGAAATATTCTTTCTGGTAGATCATACGTAGAAATCCTACTACTCTGACCTTTCTGCTGAAGGGGTAGGAGGAAGGCTTTCCAGGTGATAGTCCTAGACAGCCTAATCCAGCCGTGGGCAAACTACGGCCCGCGAGCCAGATCCGGCCCGTTTGAAATGAATAAAACTAAAAAAAAAAAAAAAAAAAGACCATACCCTTTTATGTAATGATGTTTACTTTGAATTTATATTAGTTCACACAAACACTCCATCCATGCTTTTGTTCCGGCCCTCCGGTCCAGTTTAAGAACCCATTGTGGCCCTCGAGTCAAAAAGTTTGCCCACCCCTGCTTTCAACCATCCCCATTAAGAATCCAGATGTAAATGACCATCCAGAGTTGCAGACAAAGATTCCTATCTCATTCTTTTCTTTGAAAGATTAAAGGCCTAAGTGAAGACACCATGAGACTTCAGAAGTAATATAAATTCTATAACATACCCAATCTGTACACATAAAATGACACACACATCTCCATAATTCACACATTCTTCTGGTTTATGAAATGACTCACACCCTTTCCCAACAGAGCCACACATGATGGGCTTGCCACAGACTCTAGCTGCCACCCTGCTGTGCACTGACCTCCAACTACAGACTTGGAGTCTGTAGCCAAATCAACACTGAAAGATAATTTATTTTTATATACAAGGGGCAAGCATTCATCCATATCCATCACACCTTTCCAAACCATCAGGCCTTTCTTTCTCCCATACAAACGTCCGAAAATCTTTGTCTAGCCATGGTATTGACTTTAACCCTGGATTCAAAAAGACTACACACACTTCAAAATCTTCTAAGTCCCCTCTCTTGAAGCATTTAAATAAATTTCTACACACTGAGAGCTGCCTTTTTGTTTAACTCTATCTCAAAAGAAAGTCAAAGACAATTGTAAATAGATTTCACAAATTTCTCTTATTTTTTTATTTGAAATTTAAGGTAAATCCCCCTCTAAATGTTTACCATTATATCTAAAGTAAAGCAGTACCATTTTCTTCCCTTTGGATTTAGAACTTTCCAAGATGTGTACATGGCTACAATAATGGCTCTTTAGGCATGGCTCCCTGACTATTTTTAGCTTTTGCAATCTTGACATTCCTCAACCCAGCTTTATATTTGAAACAATTGTGTTTTGCTTTTATCTGTGCTACAACATGACAGCTAGAACCTAAAGCAATATTCCAGGTGGGTCCTGAGTTCCTTTTTATAAAAACTTTATTGTTGAAAGTATTCCATATGTCCCCTTTTTCCCCCATTGCCATCTCTCCCTCCTCCCCCTGCCCCAGGCCTTTACCACCCTTTGTCTGTGTCTATGGGTTATGCATATACACATATGAGTTCATTGGTTGATCTCTTCCCCACCCCTACCTCCACCCTGGTCCTAAATTCCTTGTCCTTTATACAGTAATTTTTCTTTGACCAATCAATTTTATGATAAATTTAAGTTAGGGAAATTTTAGCAAGTTCAGCTACAAAAAGACAAATTGTTATAAATGAAGAACTTTCATAGTGAACTGTGCAATTTCCTTTGATTTTTCTAGTTCCATTTTCATACCCTCAGCCAAAAAGTTACCGGATCTGAAAAGCTTGTGAAATTCTCCCAGTTAAATCAACAGTCATTTAACAACTATAAGATAAAATATAACAGTCCTTTGAAAATAAAAGGCTTATACATTGACTGCGTCTAGTGAATATTTATGTACAATTGAAGTAAACCCAATGTTATTCTCTTTTATTCTCTCTACTGATAAATTATATTGTTGTCACTTTTTGTTTTATGTTACTTTGAGTTTTCATACAAGTAAAAGCTCCTCTTTGGTAAAATAGTTTATTCCTGGATTTTTAGCTCTATCTTGTCAGTGGACACTTCATTTGGTTCGGTGTTTTGAGTGCATTTTTCATTTTAACAACATATGCATATTGAGATCTAGAATACTAATAATATCTTAACAAATTAATGTCAAGAACCCAGATATCCACACATATTGCACAGATGAACCTCCAGCCCAAACCTCATAGGCCCTGGAATGGTTTTCATTTTTACATTTGGCATATGAACAGCTTTCTGCCCATGCGGCAATGATCATATCCATGCAATTTTGAATTTGGAATCTGTTCATGAGATCCTAGAGCCAGACTTTCCCAGATTCAAGTCATAGAACTACAGTCTACCCATCCAAAACTTTCAAAATTTTATTAAATAATTGGGAAAAAATGAATGAAGCATATCGGTAGCAAATTAGTCTCCACATTTACTAAAATACTCATATAGTTCAATCAAATCTTTTAAAATCAATTTAATAACTATTTATTAAATGCAGACATTTATTAATGAAAAACACAGTCCATACTACCTAACAATGCTTTTATATTTACTATCATTAGGGTGACCCTCACTCTTTCGGTAAACTTTTGTAAAGATACAACTCATTTGACCAACCTGTGTATGAAACTGTTAAAGAAGACCTTCAGTGGCTATTTTTTTTTTTATCATTTCCATGAAATAATAAAGGTATCTCTTTTTGGGTCCAGGCCTGTCATACATGGTAATCAATCATTCTATAGAAGTTATTTTTCCTCCATGAGTTTCAATGTTCTCAGGTATAAGATGAAGGGATTGGACCAGATAATATCGAAGGCCTTTTCCAGTTTTAGGGTAAATGGGTTCTGATCTGTCACCGGAAGGGAAGAGCATTGTCTGGTCTAGACAGATGCAGCTCTGACATGCACTATAACAATATATGAAATACAGATTGGGTTTCGGGACATTAGGTTTGAAAGTCATACCAAGTTCTTTTGAGGACCTATCTCACGCCGCAAGTTTTGCAGAAGCTGACAGTTGGTCTGGGAGACCAGTCCTTTTCCACTCAGAGGAATGCACAAAATGGCACCATTGTCCGTCTGCTCTTGAGAGCCTTGGTTAGCCTTGCACTCCTGGATCAGATGGATGTGAATGGTATCTGAACTGGTGGTGACCTTTTTCCTCTCCCTCAAATTCTTCTCTATATAATTCTTCTCTCAGGAAAGGTTAAACATCTCCATGAAGCCTTCTATGACCTTTCCGGATAGGGGTCCCTTCCTCCTTGTCACTATTATAACTTGAAGGCCTCTGTGGTTATATTCATAGTTTACTGTCATTCTTTAAGGGTCTTCTCATATATTTAACCATGTGCTTCTTCAGGGTAAGTATCATGTCTTATTTATCTTTGCATCTAACACAACAGCCTAAATCATAGGAAATATTAAAACAACAGTAATAGCCAACATTTATAAACTTGAAGGCATCTTCCAACACTGCCATTCAAAGGTAAGGCCATGAGCTAGTCTGGGATAGCCATGTGACGCTGGTGGAGTGGGTACAATCAAAACTAGAGGAGAACCATGCTTCCATTCTGGATCCAAACCTAGAGCCAAGACCTAGCAAGCTCCACACCAGCTAGATCAAAGTGATCACAAATTCAAGTTCTTTTAAAGGGAGCAGGCAGCTAAGAAGGCTAAAGGATATCTTGTTAGGAAAACATTTACAGAGACTAAAATAAAATAAATATTTCATTTCTCTCTTATCTCTATTGCATTAAAAAATAACAACAGCCATGAGTAAAACAGAGCATGGTGGAAACTATAAAGAACTAAAGGGAGAAATTGATATGCCAATCCAGGCCTTGCTTGCCAAATCTTTCCGTTTTTCATGGGACATTAGAAATCTAGATTTTGATACGAAATCTTCCAGTTGTCAAAATATTAGCAATTGATTCCATTAAAACACACACACACACACACACACACACACACACACACACACCATACAAATGAACCCTACATGTGGCAAACAAAACATAACTACAGGTCAGATTTGGTCCATGTCCTACCTAGGAATAGAGGCTCTAAGTTCCCCAACATAAAGAAACATGAAACAACTACATGGGCAATTATGGTTACTTGTGGTCAGAAATAAAAAACAGAGAGTAGAATTCAGCAAGTTGGACAAGGTGAGGAGAAGCACAGGGATCCTGGAGAAAGAGAGAGCCCAGAAGCCAGGAAGTTCAGTGAGTTCAGACAATGGTACCAGAAATCCAAACCACAGACAGCAGCCTGAGCCAGGGGATGTTTTGCCCAACAGAGCCATTCTTTCTAGCTGTACACTGAAGCTGGTAATGGGTGGTAGCCACCCCTGGAACTGAAGTTTGCACCAGGAAGTGAATGCAAGTGGTTGGCAGGGAAAGCCCTCTCCCTGCAAGTGGGCTTGATCCCTGCTGGAGCAGGAACAACCCAGCTGGGATTACAGGCAGATTCTGATGGTAAGGGTCTCTGAATTTTCCATTCTAAATAGGAAGCACACCTCAGAGACAAGGAGGTTAAGCCCTACTATATTTCAGAGTCCCTTGTCTGCCAGGGCTCCTTGAGTGCTCTACAAATAAAGCACATTTTGCTATGACACCAACGAACAGCACTGGTCCCAAGCAACAACATGCAGGCTGATTCCTCAAATGTCAGTTTGCACAATCTGCCCTCTTTCTTGTAGACCACCCAGTCTTTTTATAATGATTCTACACTGTCTCATTTATTTCCTTCATGGCAGCAGAGATCCCAATTTCCTTAGTTGAATTTCATCCCCTCCTTTATGCAACTGCTGATTTATTGGTAATTTCTGGCTCTTTATTAGTTAGCTCAGGATGATTTTTTTTCTCTCTAATCAGCTGAAAAATATAGTAGAATTAATAAAATCTTACTTTTCTACTCTACTTGAAGAAAAGTAAGGAACAAAAATAGGAAGAGAGAAATAATAAGTACAAAAGATTAGAAGAGAAAGGAAGCAAGAAGGCAGATGTTACACATAGGTAGTTCCTATTTCAGAGTGTCCTGTTCACTGAGTGTTGTGAAAGAAATGGACACGAAAACAGTCTTAATGAATTTACCCTATCATTTGGTGCAGCCCATGTTATTGCATTATTGTAATGAAAAACACATCAGAATATGTCTAGACACATGACATACTCCTGGTAGAGAGTTCCCTGCACTTCAAAAAATTGTGGTTCAATTTCCTTCTGGGAAACGCTCCAATGGCAACATTTCAGGTTCTTGAAAGGCTCTTCAGAATGACCGCCTAAGGGGAGGCCACCTCCAAAAGTAGACTTCAAGCACCAGGGCACTGCAAGGGCTGGCAGAGCTTTCCATGGGAAAATGGTCAGAACAGCATGGCCCCCCTGTAGCAACCCCATGTACAATAATCCACTGATAGGTTTTGCTATATACAGAGTAGCTGTGACAGTCTAAATAAAACACTGAAAAGAACCTGTAAACAGAAGAGAAGTAATGAAATACTTTGTTTTGGTGATTCTTTAATTTTAACTACATATGGATTAAACAAATCCAATTGGTATAACTTTCACCAATGTGTTGATTTAAACCAAATTCTATAGGCAGTGGAAGTCAGGAAAGGAAAGCAATACCACTTACCTCTTATAGAGTAAATGATGCTATGCCTGTGTTCTCACAGAAGAGTCATAAAAAGAATAAGTTCCAAATTGCAGCCATTATTCTCAGATTGTAATTCTGGCTGTGCCACTCTCAGAGATTTAAGTCTGAGAATGCCTGAAGCTGGGAAAATCCCATGATCTATCATGCATTTGTAAAACAAAGATTATAAAATAAAACAAAGAGAACTCCAATTC
Source organism: Myotis lucifugus (assembly GCF_000147115.1). Classification (NCBI taxonomy): domain Eukaryota; kingdom Metazoa; phylum Chordata; class Mammalia; order Chiroptera; family Vespertilionidae; genus Myotis; species Myotis lucifugus. The sequence goes on along the minus strand of NW_005871070.1, from coordinate 2,421,672 downwards.
AACTCCTAGAATTCTCTGAAGGTTTTAGCACATATGGGGCAGGATGATTAGAGAGGTGTGGGAACTGTACTCTCTCTGTACTCAACAGATCAATAAGCATTTCCTGAGAGCATAATAGGTACCATAACTACATCAATGGCCCACCAGGGTGAATACAAAGTATTTAAGGGACAAACAATCAAAATTAGGAAAGAGGAGTAAATCCAAGATGGGGAAATAATTAAGAAGCAGGACAAAATTGAATATGATCAAATTTAGAATGTTGAGGGTTTAGATAAGCTCTATGAGTTTGGTCAATGAGTTGGAGTAATAGAGAGGGTATCTTAGCAGAGGTGAACTTTTAGTTGGGCTTTGAACCCTGAGTAGACACAGGGTTCATACTAGAATGGGAAAACATAACAGCAAAGGCACAAATTGGGGAACACAAGTATAGGGAAGGCAAAGAGCAACAATATTGTGGCTTTGTGGATACTTCAGCTTGACTGGCATTTATTGAAAAGGGGCAGTCAAGTGAGTCAGGATAGAAATTCATGAATTCTAAAGTCTTAAAAGCAGACCTGGTGGAAGTAAAATTTCTCTTTAGAGAATTTAGCCCTCAATGCAATGACTAACCCAAAAGAAGTTTGCCTTGCCCTAAGAAGCAGGTCATGTGTGGCTCAAAACACACAACGGTCCCACACAACAACCAAATCCCAATACCAGAATGCAAGCCAAAGAAGGACTTTTCTGAAACTACCTCCATTGTGCCACTGAGTGTCACCACCTTCCTTTTCTAGTTCTGGAGTTGGTTCAACTATGTCTTCTCTGTGGATTCTCCTCCCTAGCCTGAATCTTTGAACAACTATGAATTATAAATACCAAAACATTAAAATTTGCTTCTATTTGATTAACAAACAGATTGTATTCATTTAGGACTCACAGTATTTCTACTACCATTGCTATCACCTTCACCAACATCCCATTCTATGAATTAACCTGCTTGTGGTCCCCGGCCTGTATACTGCACTAGTCATTCTTTCCCTTATCCTATCTAATTCCAGGTTGAAAGAAAGTTCTGTTGACAAATAGTTATTAGACACCTACTATGTGACAGATGCTGAACTAAACACTGGGGTCACAGAGACAAATAAGACACCAGATCTCAAAGAATACAGTCAATCAGCAAATTATTCATTCATTCATTTGACATCTATCAAGGGCCTATTATATGCCAACCACAATACTAGGCCTTGGGGATACAAAAATATATAAATATGGTACCTGCTATCTAAGAACTTATGGTTTAGAAGACACAGAGAGGAAGGCAACACAAACAAACCACATAATAAAGGAACTCCCATTTGACCCAGTGATCCCACCTCTAGGAATATATCCCAAGAAACTAATCAGGAAGGATATATGCACTCCTATGTTCATAACAGCACAATTTTCCATAGCTAAGATTTGGAAACAGCCTAAGTGCCCATCAGTAGATGAGTGGATTAAAAAACTGTGGTACATCTACACAATGGAATACTACGCTGTGGTAAAAAAAGAAGGAATTCTTACCATTTGCAACAGCATGGATGGAACTGGAGAGCATTATGCTAAGCGAAACAAGACAGTCAGAAAAGATAAATATCACAAGATCTCACTCATTTGTGGAATATAATGAACAACATAAACTGATGAACAAAAATAGATCCAGAGACAGAGAAGCATTGATCAGACCATCAAGCCTCAGAGGGAAGGTAGGGGAGGGTGAGGGTAAGGGGGAGAGATCAACCAAAGGACTTGTATGCATGCATATTAGCCTATCCAATGGACACAGACACTAGGGGGGTGAGGGCATGAGCTGGGGGGGGGGGGGGAATGGGGGGATAAGGAC